>NC_044559.1:112635397-112941397 GCF_007565055.1 Rhinopithecus roxellana
AGTGGCTCACGCCTGTAATCCCAGCACTTTGGGAGGCCGAGATGGGCGGATCATGAGGTCAGGAGATCGAGACCATCCTGGCGAACATGGTGAAACCCCGTCTCTACTAAAAAAAAATACAAAAACTAGCCAGGCGAGGTGGCAGGCACCTGTAGTCCCAGCTACTCGGGAGGCTGAGGCAGGAGAATGGCGTAAACCCGGGAGGCGGAGCTTGCAGTGAGCTGAGATCCGGCCACTGCACTCCAGCCTGGGCGACAGAGCAAGACTCCCTCTCAAAACAAAACAAAACAAAAAAAAACTCTCATGAAACTAGGTATTGATGGAACATGCCTCAAAATAATAAGAGCCATTTATGACAAACCCACAGTCAATATCATATTGAATAGGCAAAAGCTAGAAGCATTCCATTTGAAAATTGGCACAAGGCAAGGATGCCCTCTCTCACCACCACTCCTATTCAATATAGTGTTGGAAGTTCTGGCCCAGGCAATCAGGCAAGAGAAAGAAATAAAGCATATTCAAACAGGAAAAGAGGAAGTTGAACTGTCTCTTTTTGCAGATGACATGATCCCATATCTATAAAATCTCATCACCTCAGATTCTTAAGCTACAAGCAACTTCAGCAAAGTCTCAAGATACAAAATCAGTGTGCAAAAATCTCAAGCATTCTTATACACCAACAATAGACAAGAAGAGAGCCAAATCACAAATGAATTCCTATTTACGATTGCTACAAAGAGTATAAAATACCTAGGAATACAGCTAACAAGGCAAGTGAAGGACCTCTTCAAGGTGAACTACAAACCACTACTCAAGGAAATAAGAGAGGACACAAACAAATGGGAAAACATTCCGTGCTCATGGGTAAGAAGAATCAATATCATTAAAATGGCCATAGTTCCCAAACTAATTCATAGATTCAATGCTACTCCCATAAACTACCATGGACATTCTTTACAAAATTAGAAAAAACTACTTCAAAATTCATATGGAATGAAAAAAGAGCCCATATGCCCAGGACAATCCTAAGCAAAAATAACAAAGCTGGAGGCATCATGCTACCTGACTTCAAACCATATTACAAGGCTACAGTAACCCAAACAGCATGGTAGTGGTGCAAAACAGACACATACACCAATAGAATGGAATAGAGATATCAGAAATAAGACTGCACATCTACAACCATTTTATTTTGGATGAAAACAAGCAATGGGGAAAGGATTCCCTATTTAATAATAAATGCTGCTGGAATAACTGGCTAGATATATGCAGAAAACTGAAACTGGACCCCTTCCTTATACCTTATACAAAAATGAACTGAAAATGGATTAAATATTTAAATGTAAAACCCAAAACTATAAAAATCAATCCCCATATAAAAGTGAGCAAAAACTGGGTGCAGTAGCTCATGCCTGTAATCTCAGAAGTTTGGGAAGGTGAGGTGGGCAAATAACTTGAGGCCAGGAGTTCAAGATCAGCCTGGCCAACCTGGTGAAACTCAGTCTCTACTAAAAATACAATAAATTAGCCGGATGTGGTGGCAGGTGTCTGTAATCCCAACTACTCAGGAGGCTGAGACAGAAGAATCTCCTGAATTTGGGAGGCAGAGGTTGCAGTGACCCGAGATTGTGCCACTGAACTCTACCCTGGGTGACACAGCAAGACTCTGTCTTAAAAAGTGAAAATAAAAATATTTTTAAAAGTAGGCAAAGGATATGAACAGACACTTCTCAAAAGAAGACATTTATGCAGCCAACAAACATACGAAAAAAAAAGCCCAACGTTACTGATCATTAGAGAAATACAAATCAAAACCACAGTCAGATGCCATCTCATGCCAGTCAGAATGGAGATTATTAAAAAGTCAAGAAACAACAGATGCTGGTGAGACTGTGGGGAAACAGGAACACTTTTATACTGTTGGAGCGAATGTAAATTCAACCACTGTGGAAGACAGTGTGGTGATTTTTCAAAGACCTAGAATCAGAAATACCATTTGACCCAGCAATGCCATTACTGAGGAATGAGATCATGTCTTTTGCAGGGACATGGATGAAGCTGGAAGCCGTTATTCTCAGCAAACTAATGCAGGAACAGAAAACCAAATACACATGTTCTCACTTATAAGTGTCAGATGAACAATGAGAAAACATAGACACAGGGAGGGGAACAACATACACTGGAGGCTGTCTGGTGGTGAGTGGGGAGGGAGTACATCAGAATAAATAGCTAATGCATGTGGGGCTGAATACCTAGGTTATGGGTTGATAGGTACAGCAAACCACCATGGCACACAGTTACCTATGTAACAAACCTGAACGTCCTGCACATGTGTCCTGGAATTAAAATGAAATAAAATAAAATTTTTAAAAACTTTATTTTTTCTAAGTCCTGTTTGCAATTTTCAACGTGAACTTTCTAGTAGACATTTATCATATATAGAATTACATAGTTGACTTTGAACAACTATGGTTCTGCCATTTTTTAAAATGCAAATTCTTTATGAGTATGTGTGTATATATGTACACATGTGTGTATATATATTTGTGTGTGTATATATATGTGTGTATATATATGTGTACATGTATGTGTGTGTGTGCATATATATATATATAAAATACTCCTGGTCTTCTGTTTGAGTAGGCTGAGAAGGAGGAGGAGGAGAGGGAGGGGGAGGAGTGGTTGTTCTTGCAGTCTCAGAGGTAGCTAGGTGGAAGAGAATCTGTACAAATGAACACATGAAGTTCTCGTTTGTAAGTGTGAGTTAAATAATTCTACACCTGGACATAGAAGTGGAATGATAGACACTAGAGATCTGGAAGCATGAGAGGGTGGGAGGGGCAAAGAATAAACAGTGGTTCAGATATCTGGATTCCTTCATCCCAAATGGTGTACAACTATTACTCTTTAATTTGTGTCCATTTACCAGCAAGTTTGAGAGGAGTGAGCCAAGCTAAGAAAGGCATTCAGCCCTAAAATCAGATGTGCATGGCAATGGGCAAAAGTACCCTCTCCCTCTCTCAGAACAAATCCAAGCTTCCTTTATACCCCTTACCCACAGGAAAGTTATCTTCCAAAATGTATTTCTGCCGGAGGCAAAACGTTTTATATTTTATGAAAAAAAACCTTGTAACTTGGTAAAACTTCCAAATTAATATTGGAAAAACAGTAGGGCACTCTCTTTGGAACATAATCTTTGAGACATTTCAGCAGCATATACAGCTTGTAATTGGTCCTGAAAAAATCCAGACAGCATAAACTTGAGAATGTTCATGAGGAATAGAAAAGTACACATTTACTCACATATTTTACATTAAAGTTTATCAAGGGTAGAAATTCAAAAATCTGTTTTACTATGAATGTTCATATAAAAGTACAGATATTCACCTAAATTTTCCTGAAATTATTTAAAAATTAATTTGTCATTGGTAACAGAAACTTCCAAACATCTCCATTTTACAAGTCTCATTATCCATATTTTCTCTAAAATATTCAGAAGTAGAAAACAAAAATACAGAATAAAATAGCTCATACTTTTCAAATTTAAAATAATTGTTCAGTAACTGGGAAGAAAGGTTTACACAAATTGGAAATTCTTTATGTATAGAGAAATTAATAAGGTGAGAAAATTATGGCAAATAATAGGAGGCTTCAATAAATTCATGCAAAATAACAATTATGAAAAAACTATGCATGAACTTTTAGCTTTTGCATCAAAACATACATATAGTAGTTTATTTCAACTTTTTTTTTTTTTTGAGACAGGGTTTCACTCCCCTCACCGAGGTTGCAGTGCAGCGGAGCAATCTTGGCTCAAAGTAACCTCTGCTTCCCAGGCTGAAGCGATTCTCCTGCCTCAGCATTCCAAGTAGCTGGGACCTTGCTTGGCTAATTTTTGTATTTTTTGTAGAGGCTAATTTTTGTATTTTCTGTCAAGGCAGGGTTTTGCCATGTTGTCCAACCTCCCAAAGGGCAGGGATTACAGGCATGAGCCACCATGCCCGGCCCTGTTTTAACATATCTGAACAGGATTTAAAACATCAGTCTGAAAAGAGCCACATGAATTCTACCAAACTTGTTTCTGCCAAACCTGAAACAAGAACAAACATCAAATTTATGGTGAAGTTGGGGTACAAAAAATGGTGAAATAAACTATACTTTATGAAAAGTCTATGGGAAAAATGACCTGAAGGATCAGTCGTTTACAAACAGATACCTTATTCTAAGAAGAGATAAGACAATGTTGAAGATGAAGCCCACAGAGGAGGGGCATCCATTCCAATTTTTGAGAGAAAAAAAATTGTTTCTATGCCCTAATTGAAGAGGACTGACAATTAACAAGAGATATTATAGCCAACACCACAGACATATCAATTGGTTCAGCTTACGCAATACTGACTATAACGTGAAAGTTGAGAAACTTCACATTTGATGGGTCCCGAATACCCTTGTGCCTAGATCAGCTGTGGACAAAAGCAGAGCTATTGGTGACTATTTTGAACAAGCAGAATCAAGATCCTGAAGCATTATTTTGAAGAATTATAACAGGGAGTGAAACTGGCTTTATCAATAGGCTCCTGAAGGCAAAGCACAATTAAAGCAATGGCTACCAAGAGGTAGAAGTGGTCCAGTCAAAGCAAAAGCAAACTTCCCCAAAGCAAAAGCCATGGAGGTTTTGGAGATGCTCAAGGCATTTTGCTTGTTGACGTTCTATAGGACCAAAGCACCATAATATCTGCTTAGTAGGAGAGTTCTTAGAGAAAATTAGCAAATGCTTTTGCAGAAAAGTGCCCTGTAAAGCTTCACTAGAGAGTCCCTCTGCACCACAACAACACTTCTGTTCCTTCCTCTCATCAAACACCAGTAATTTTGCAAGAGTTTTCATGGGAAAGTATTAGGCATCAACATTAGAGTCCTGATTTGGTTTCTTCTGACCTTATTTTTCCTAATCTTAAAATAACTGTAAAGGGCACCCATTTTTCTTTAGTTAATAGTAGAAGACTACATTGACATGGTTAAATTCCCATGAACCTCAGTTCTTTAGTAATGGACTGCATGGTTGGGATCATCCCTTAAGGCAGTGTCTTGACCTCAGTAGAGATTATATTGAGAAATAAAGTTGATATTTATATTTTTATTTTTAATTCCATTTTTCACTGACATTTTAAAATCCCTTCACAATTCACGTTTGTCTCAAAGGTATTTAAATTTAGAAATCATATCAAGTGAGGTTGGTGCCAAGATGGCCGAATAGGAACAGCTCCAGCCTCCAGCTGCCAGCGTGAGCAACACAGAAGATGGGTGATTTCTGTATTTTCAACTGAGGTACCAGGTTCATCTCACTGGGGCATGTTGGACAGTTGGTGCAGGACAGCGGGTGCAGCCCAACGAGTGAGACCTGAAGAAGGGCAAGGCATCGCCTCACCCAGGAAGTGCAAGGGGAAGGGAATTCCTTTTCCTAGCCAAGGGAAACCATAACACAAAACACCTGGAAAAATCGGGTCACTCCCACCCTAATACTGTGCTTTACCAAGGGTCTTAGCAAACAGCACACCAGGAGATTATATCCCACACCTGGCTCGGAGGGTCCCAAGCCCACAGAGCCTCTCTCATTGCTAGCACAGCAATCTGAGATCTAACTGCAAGGTGACAGCGAGGCTGGGGAAGGGGCACCTGCCATTGCTGAGGCTTAAGTAGGTAAACAAAGCAGCCAGGAAGCTCGAACTGGGTGGAGCCCACTGCAGCTCAAGGAGGCCTGCCTGCCTCTGTAGACTCCACCTCTGGGGACAGGGCATAGCTAAACAAAAAGCAGCAGAAACCTCTGCAGATGTAAATGTCCCTGTCTGACAGCTTTGAAGAGAGTAGTGATTCTCCCAGCACAGAGGTTGGGATCTGAGAACTGACAGACTGCCTGCTCAAGTGGGTCCCTGATCCCCGAGTAGCCTAACTGGAGAGCCCAACTGGGAGTAGCCTAACTGGAGTAGACCTCAAGCAAACTCCAACAGACCTGCAGCTGAGGGTCCTGACTGTTAGAAGGAAAACTAACAAAGAGAGAGGACATCCACACCAAAACCTCATCCATACGTCACCACCATCAAAGACCAAAGGTAGATAAAACCACAAAGATGGGGAAAAAGCAGTGCAGAAAAGCACAAAATTCAAAAATCAGAGCACCCCTCCCCCTCCAAAGGAATGCAGCTCCTCGCCAGCAACAGAACAAAGCTGGACGGAGAATGACTTTGACAAGTTGAGAGAAGAAGGTTTCAGTTGATCAAACTTCTCAGAGCTAAAGGAGGAACTATGAACCCAGCACAAAGAAACTAAAAACCTTAAAAAATTTTGACGAATGGATAGCTAGAATAACCAATGCAGAGAAGTCCATAAACGACCTGATAAAGATGAAAACCATGACACGAGAACTACATGACAAATGCACAAGCTTCACTAACCGACTCGATCAGCTGGAAGAAAAAGTATCAGAGATTGAAGATCAAATGAATGAAATGAAGCGAGAAGAGAAGTTTAGAGAAGAAAGAGTAAAAAGAAATGAACAAAGCCTCCAAGAAATATGGATTATGTGAAAAGACCAAATCTACATCTGATTGGTGTACCAGAAAGTGACAGGGAGAATGGAACCAAGTTGGAAAACACTTTGCAGGATATCATCCAGGAGAACTTCCCCAAGCTACCAAGGCAGGCCAACATTCAAATTCAGGAAATACAGAGGATGCCACAAAGATACTCCTCAAGAAGAGCAACTCCAAAACACATAATTGTCAAATTCACCAAAGTTGAAATGAAGGAAAATATGTTAAGGGCAGCCAGAGAGAAAGGTCGCGTTACCCACAAAGGGAAGCCCATCAGACTAACAGCAGATCTCCTGGCAGAAACTCTACAGGCCAGAAGAGAGTGGGGGCCAATGTTCAACATTCTTAAAGAATTTTCAAACCAGAATTTCATATCCAGTTAAATAAGTTTCATAAGTGAAGGAGAAATAAAATCCTTTACAGACAAGCAAATGCTGAGAGATTGTGTCACCACCAGGCTGCCCTACAAGAGTTCCTGAAGGAAGTACTAAACATGGAAAGGAACAACCAGTACAAGCCATTGCAAAAACATGCCAAAATGTAAACACCATCAATGCTGGGAAGAAACTGCATCAACTAATGAGCAAAATAACCAGCTAACATCATAATGACAGGATCAAGTTCACACATAACAATATTAGCCTTAAATGTAAATAGGTTAAATGCTCCAATGAAAAGACACAGACTGGCAAATTGGATAACGAGTCAAGACCCATCAGTTTGCTGTATTCAGGAGACCCATCTCATGTGCAGAAACACACATAGGCTCAAAATAAAGGGATGGAGGAAGATCTACCAAGCAAATGGAAAACAAAAAAACGGCAGGGGCTGCAATCCTAGTCTCTGATAAAACAGACATTAAACCACAAAGATCAAAAGAGATAAAGAAGGTCACTACATAATGGTAAAGGGATCAATTCAACAAGAAGAGTTAACTATCCTAAATATATATGCACCCAATGCAGGAGCACCCAGATTCATGAAACAAGGCCTTAGAGACTTACAAAGAGACTTAGACTCCCACACAATAATAGTGGGAGAATTTAACACCCCACTGTCAATGTTGGACAGATCAACGAGAAAGAAAGTTAACAAGGATATCCAGGAATTGAACTCAACTCTGCACCAAGCAGACCTAATAGACATCAACAGAACTCTCCACCGCAAAGCAACAGAATATACATTCTTCTCAGCACCGCATTGCACTTATTCCAAAATTGACCACATAGTTGGAAGTAAAGCACTCCTCAGCAAGTGTCAAAGAACAGAAATTATAACAAACTGTCTCTCAGACCACACTGCAATCAAACCAGAACTCAGGACTAAGAAACTCAATCAAAACCACTCAACTACATGGAAACTGAACAACCTGCTCTTGAATGACTACTGGGTACATAACAAAATGAAGGCAGAATAAAGATGTTCTTTGAAACCAATGAGAACAAAGATACAACATACCAGAATCTCTGGAACACATTTAAAGCAATGTGTAGAGGGAAATTTATAGCACTAAATTCTCACAAGAGAGAGCAGGAAAGATCTAAAATGGACACCCTAACATCACAATTAAAAGAACCATAGAAGCAAGAGCAAACACATTCAAAAGCCAGCAGAAGGCAAGAAATAACTAAGATCAGAGCAGAACTGAAGGAAAGACACAAAAAAAAACCCTTCAAAAAATCAATGAATCCAGAAGCTGATATTTTGAAAAGATCAACAAAATTGATATACTGCTAGCAAGACTAATAAAGAAGAAAAGAGAGAAGAATCAAATAGATGCAATAAAAAATGATAAAGGGGATATCACCACTGACCCCACAGAAATACAAACTACCATCAGGGAATACTATAAACACTTCTATGCAAATAAACTAGGAAACTTAGAAGAAATGGGTAAATTCCTGGACATATACACTCTCCCAAGACTAAACCAGGAAGAAGTTGAATCCTTGAAGAGACCAATAACAGGCTCGGAAATTGAGGCAATAATTAATAGCCTGCTAACCAAAAAAAGTCCAGGACCAGACAGATTCACAGCTGAATTCTACCAGAGGTACAAGGAGGAGCTGGTACCATTCCTTCTGAAACTATTCCAATCAATAGAAAAAGAGGGAATCCTCCCTAACTCATTTTATGAGGCCAACATCATCCTGATACCAAAACCTGGCAGAGACACACCAAAACAAGAGAATTTTAGACCAATATCCCTGATGAACATTGACGCAAAAATCCTCAATAAAATACTGGTTAACCAAATCCAGCAGTACATCAAAGAGCTTATCCACCATGATCAAGTGGGCTTCATCCCTGGGATGCAAGGCTGGTTCAACACACGCAAATCAATAAATGTAATCCAGCATATAAACAGAACCAAAGACAACAACCACGTGATTATCTCAATAGATGCAGAAAAGGCCTTTGACAAAATTCAACAGCCCTTCATGCTAAAAACTCTCAATAAATTCAGTATTGATGGAACGTATCTCAAAATAGTAAGAGCTATTTATGACAAATCCACAGCCAGTATCATACTGAATGGGCAAAAACTGGAAGCATTCCCCTTAAAAACTGGCACAAGACAGGGATGCCCTCTCTCACCACTCCTATTCAACATAGTGTTGGAAGTTCTGGCCATGGCAATCAGGCAAGAGAAAGAAATAAAGGGTATCCAGTTAGGAAAAGAAGAAGTCAAATTGTCCCTGTTTGCAGATGACATGATTGTCTATTTAGAAAACCCCATCGTCTCAGCCCAAAATCTCCTGAAACTGATAAGCATCTTTAGCAAAGTCTCAGGATACAAAATTATTGTGCAAAAATGACAAGCATTCTTATACACCAATGACAGACAAACAGAGAGCCAAATCATGAATGAATTCCCATTCACAATTGCTTCAAAGACAATAAAATACCTAGGAATCCAACTTACAACAGATGTGAAGGACCTCTTCAAGGAGATCTACAAACCACTGCTCAATGAAATAAAGGAGGACACAAACAAATGGAAGAGCACTCCATGCTCATGAACAAGAAGAATCAATATCATGAAAATGGCCATACTGCCCAAGGTAATTTATAGATTCAACGCCATCCCCATTAAACTACCAATGACTTTCTTCACAGAATTGGAAAACACTACTTTAAAGATCATAAGGAACCAAAAAAGAGCCCGCATTGCCCATCATCTCAGCCCAAAATCTCCTTAAGCTGATAAGCAACTTCAGCAAAGTCTCTGGATACAAAATCAATGTGCAAAAATCATGAGCATTCCTATACACCAATGACAAACAAACAGAGCCAAATCATGAGTGAACTCACATTCACAATTGCTTCAAAGAGAATAAAATACCTAGGAATCCAACTTACAAGGGATGTGAAGGACCTCTTCAAGGAGAAGTACAAACCACTGCTCAACGAAATAAAAGAGGACACAAATGGAAGAACATTCCATGCTCACGGATAGGAAGAATCAATATTGTGCAAATGGCCATACTGCCCAAGGTAATTTACAGATTCAATGCCATCCTCATCAAGCTACCAATGACTTTCTTCACAGAATTGGAAAAAACTACTTTAAAGTTCATATGGAACCAAAAAAGAGCCTGCATTGCCAAGAAAATCCTAGGCAAAAATAACAAACCGGGAGGCATCACGCTACCTGACTTCAAACTATACTATAAGGCTACAGTAACCAAAACAGCATGGTACTGGTACCAAAACAGAGATATAGACCAATGGAACAGAACAGAACCCTCAGAAATAATACCACACATCTACAACTATCTGATCTTTGACAAACCTGACAAAAACAAGAAATGGGGAAAGGATTCCCTATTTAATAAATGGTGCTGGGAAAACTGGCTAGCCATATGTAGAAAGCTGAAACTGGATCCCTTCCTTACACCTTGTACAAAAATTAATTCACGATGGGTTAAAGACTTAAATGTTAAACCTGAAACCATACAAACCCTAGAAGAAAACCTAGGCAATACCATTCAGGACATAGGCATGGGTAAGGACTTCATGACTAAAACACCAAAAGCAATGGCAACAAAAGCTGAAATAGACAAATGGGATCTAATTAAACTAAAGAGCTTCTGCACAGCAAAAGAAACTACCATCAGAGTAAACAGGCAGCCTACAGAATGGGAGAAAATTTTTGCAATCTACCCATCTGACAAAGGGCTAATATCCAGAATTTACAAAGAACTTGAATAAATTTAGAAGAAAAAATCAAACAACCCCATCAAAAAGTGGGCAAAGGATATGAACAGACACTTCTCAAAAGAAGACATTTATGCAGCCAACAGACACGTGAAAAAATGCTCATCATCATTGGCCATCAGAGAAATGCAAATCAAAACCACAATGAGATACCATCTCACACCAGTTAGAATGGCAATCATTAAAAAGTCAGGAAACAACAGGTGCTGGAGAGGATGTGGAGAAATAGGAACACTTTTACACTGTTTTTGGGAGTGTAAACTAGTTCAACCATTGCGGAACACAGTGTGGCGATTCCTCAAGAATGTAGAACTAGAAATACCATTTGACCCAGCGATCCCATTACTGGGTATATACCCAAAAGATTACAAACCATACTGCTATAAAGACACATACACACATATGTTTATTGCGGCACTATTCACAATAGCAAAGTCTTGGAACCAACCCAAATGTCCACCAGTGATAGATTGAATTAAGAAAATGTGGCACATATACACCACGGAATACTACGCAGCCATAAAAAAGGATGAGTTCGTGTCCTTTGTAGGGACATGGATGCAGCTGGAAACCATCATTCTGAGCAAACTATCTCAAGAACAGAAAACCAAACACCACATGTTCTCATTCATAGGTGGGAATTGAACAATGAGAACACTTGGACACAGGGTGGGGAACATCATACACCGGGGCCTGTTGAGGGGTAGAGGGAACGGGGAGGGATAGCATTAGGAGAAATACCTAATATAAATGATGAGTTAATGGGTGCAGCACACCAACATGGCACATGTATACATATGTAACAAACCTGCATGTTGTGCACATGTACCCTAGAACTTAAAGTATAATAATAATTGAAAAAAAAATTGCTTCCCTCCTTTATTCAGGTGTACTCCTCGCAGAGCACCCTTTCTGCAGAAAGTAAAACCACCTTGCTGAGAAAACGTTTTGTCTAAATGCTGATTTTTCCTTAGGTACCAAGGAACACCATTCTGTTTCTGAATAAACATTTTACATATAACAAAATAGTGGCACATATGGGAACACATTCTCCTTCCGGGGCGGCCTCTAGTCCTCTCTCCTGAGGAGGCGCTCGTTGCAGTGGCCTCAGGGGTAAGGAATCGAGACCCACCTGGTGTGATGAATAAATGCGCACTCTCAGCAATGCAGAAAGAAACTGGCCGGCAACCTGGAGTAAGGGATCCTCACATACCACGTGGACCAGGCGACCTCATGCAGGAGCCAAGGAAGGAAACACTGGAGGAGCCAGTAAAGCATTCCTTAGTCAGGATAAAGGAAAAAATGCCGCAGGCCGTAAAGCATTCCTTGGCTGGGACACATACCAAGGTAAGAGAAACAGCAGGAGCGGAAAAGCATTCCTTAGGTCAGCACCAGGAAAGAAAAGCTGCGGGGTGGGGTGGGGGTCGAGGGGAGTGGGGTGGCAGTGAAGTATTCCTTAGTCGGGATGTCTTAGAGGTTAAAAAGAGGTGAAAAATCCCCATTAGGGGAACATTAAACATCACACAAACCTCCAGTGGTAAAAAGGATATTCAAAACTTCCCTTTCCCCTCTTCTCAGGGGAAGAAAGAGGCTAAGCTCCACTCCCACTGCCCGCGCCCTAGGGGAAGGGGAAGGAGAAGGGAGAACAGCAGTGTGGGCGGCTGGCAGAGGCAGGGAAGACCAGCAGAGAGAGAAGAAGAAAGGCAGAGACAGAAAGCAAAAGTCTTTTGGCAAAGTTCCAAAGTTTTCTAGACGAGGTTAAAAAAAGAAAAAAGAAAGAGAACTCAAGAATGCAAAGAGAAAGAAGGCAAGGTCAGTACTTTAAAGAAGAAGGTCAAAGAAAGTGCTATAAGGGCTGTGAATGTAAAGATAAGGAGGAAAGACAAGGGGGTCCCCTGGCCCAGGGTTAATGACTCCTACAACCTGCCACACATCTGCCAAGCCTCTGGGCCGGTGGTGGCTCGGGTCCGGGACTACAGCCGCGCGGATCCCACCCAGGCCAAGAGACTGAGTGTAAGGGAGAGAAAAACAGGGCATGGCAGAGAGAGAGCGCGCAAATGGAAGAAAGATAGAGGGAGAGAATAAGTGAGAGAGTGGAAGAGACAAAGATCAGAGGAAGACACAGAAGGTAAGACTAGGAAGAGAAATAGTGTAAAAGGAAGTCAGAAAGTTAAGGCATGTCAAAGATTGTGAAAGCCGTAAAAAAAGTTATAAAAGAGAATTTATGCAAGAAATATTATATAATTTAAAAGTAATTAGGCCTCCTGAATGTAAAACTATTAAAGAAACAGTTTATGTGCAAGGTATGTAAGGAAAATAAAATATACTTTTAGTAAAAGGATTATAAGGAGGCCTAAGAATATGGATTTTTACCTACATTAAAAGGTTAAAAAATAGGTGCTAAAGAAAATTCAAAAGAAAAATAAATATTGCTAAACCAAAGAGAAATATTATCCAACCCCGATAAAGAAAATCCTATTCCAACTGCATCAAAGAACCCATTAGGGGTCCTCTAGCCCAGAGTTAATACCAACAAGTTTCCACCTCCAGCGGCTCCTAGAGAGGCAGGGGTACAAGCCCGCAGGGGGACCTAGCCACGGACAGACACTTCCTATGTGGGAGAGAGGGCCAGACGGACAGCCCCGCCCAAGGCCAGAGGCCAGACAATGCGGGTTCGGGCGGGAGCAAAGTCCGGGGGTGGCCGGGTAAGTCTCAAGGCCCCTCATCCCCAAGGCCGCAACGCACAGGGGCAATGAGGGCCACAGAGAGGCCGAGACCTTGAGAAGGGGGCAGGGCCATACCACACCCGTGGGGCCTCAAGCCCCAAGGTATGCAAAGTTCTAACAAAATAAGGAGCCCCAAAGGGTTGCTCAGAAACAAGGTTAAGTAAAATTTTTTTTAAAAAGGACGTTTCTCAGCAAGAAGGCACTAGAGACTATACAGTCAAAAAAATACCTGTAGGTTGTCTTACTTACATTCCACTGCTGATGTCCCCTCACTTAAAACAAAAGATCAGTTTCTCAGAAATTATATACTAGGTTTATCTTCCACTTCCCCTTCCCTCAGAACTAAAAGTCCTTTAGCACAGGTAACACCCCTAGAACTTCCAGTACACCAGCACCAGCCTGGAAACCACATCCTCATCAAAGGATAGAAGAAAAACTTGAGCCAGCCTGGGAAGGACCTTACCTTGTGCTGCTAACCACTGAGGCTGCTGTTCACGCAGCAGAAAAGCATGGACACATCATACCTGAGTCAAGAAAGCAACATCACCATCAGAGTCATGGGCCACTGTTCCAGAGTCAAGCCCTACCAAGTTAAAGCTAAGAAAACTTAATCTTTTCTTTTTCTTTTCTTCCCTTTAAGTACTCCCCATCTTATTAATGTAACTAAATCTAACTCACCTCAAGTTATTACTTTTAATGCCTGTTCAGTTATCACTCCTCCCAGACACAGTGACAAGACCAAAGTCTCCATAGTAAAAGCAAAAACCTAAGGCAAACAAGAACAATTGAGACAAGGTATCAGGATGTCAATGCCTGGCTAAAATGGATTAACTATTCCGTCCGCACTCTAAATAAAAGCAATTGTTACGCTTGTGTGCACGGTAGGCCAGAGGTCCAGGTTGTCCCCTTTCTGCTCGGATAATCCTCTAATTGACAAGACGTGGACTGCATGGTAGCTCTTTTTCAAAATCCTACAGCCTGGGATAGTGAACTGTGCCAGCTTCTCTCTGCTGTTTCCTAAAAGGCAGTACCCTGCAGGTCAGCCCCCGAGGGCCATCCAGCCTCCATCTTTCAAGACCAATTTTACCTCGTGTCTCCAACGACAAGGGGAAAATTTGTCATTCCTTGGAGACTTAACAGGATGCAGTGAGATCAGGCACTTCCAAGAGCTGACCCATCAGTTCACCCTTATTCATCCCAAGTGGATGTATGGTAGTATTGAAGAGGACCTTTACTGGACATTCTGCCAAATAATTAGAGCAGTACTTGTGCTCTAGTTCAACTGGCTATCCCTTTTACCCTGGCATTTCATCAACCAGAAAAACTTTTTCTTTTAAAAAACTCAAGCAAAACACCTAGACCAAGACATCTTAAGAAAGTTTGAAGAGGAAAAAACTATAAAATTAAGAGGAGGGAACTGTAGAAAGTAAAAAGTTTCACCTTCCAACTTTCCCTTCTTGTTAGAGAATAAATCGTAAGTGTTAGAAATAATAGTTTCTTTTAAATACTAACTTCCTTCAGGCCTCCTTGCTTTGTGCTAATAACTCTTTGTTAAGCCCTGTGCTATGTAGCTGTTAAACATGCTCACAGGCACATAGTACATTCCATGTCCTTGTACTTTAACCAAGATATCTGTGCTGGACGTACTCACAGGCATGTCCCAGCTCACAGCCTATGCTGCTTCCTTATTTGGGAATGTTATTACTTTTCTAAGTCTTTTTGTAAGCAACTTCCTATTTTCCTTTCTTCTCCATTGCTTTTACCTATTTAGAAAAGTTTTAAATTATTAGCCAGTTGGGTTCAGTTTAGATTGTGAGGTCTGGCTCCAGCCAATGGAGACAGGACACAGTAGCAGAGACAAGCTGCATAAGGGATAAAAATTGCTTCCCTCCTTTATTCAGGTGTGCTGTTGCCATTTTTCCATCTCTGAGGAGCACCCTTTCTGCAGAAAGTAAAATTACCTTGCTGAGAAAACTTTTTGTCTAAATATTGATTTTTTTTCCCTTATGGTACCAAGGAACAAGCATTCTGTTTCTGAATAAGCATTTTACATATAACATCCTGATATCCCAATATCTTGAGAACAGAAACATCCCTAATTTTGCTTTAAAGATACTATCAATTCTTGCAAGATATAGTAATTAAGAAAATCAATCCTTTATCACAAACCCTTGTAGGAGAGCACATCTTCCCATGACCTTCTTCATCCTACATAAATGAGTATTATACCTAGGGTGGACGTGTTTCTTCTCCTACTTTCGGGAATGCCCTACCCTATCTATGGAGTAGCCATCTTTCACCACTTTACTTTCTAATCAACTTGCTTTTGCTTTGCACTGCGGACTCACCCTGAATTCTTTCTTGCACGAGATCCAATAACCCTCTCTTGGGGTCTGGATCAGGACTTCTTTCCGGTAATATTGTGAGATCTTGATTTTGAGGTGCCCAAAAAGTTGCCAGCCATCAGTGGATTACAGAGGTCTGAAGACGTGGGGAGGAGGTGAGCAAAGCCGTGAGAAGGAGTGAGGTTGTCTAGGGAGAGGAAGGAGAACACAGTATAGGTGCAGGGGCCAGGCTTCTGTGGACACATCTGGAAAATGATAGAGCACCCCATTAGCAGGTGAGGTTCCCCAGTAGAAAAGTCATGCCCTCCAACCAAGCCTTTGTCAGCCACATACAAAGAAGTTTTAAATTTCTCATCTGCCTTTCTCTGGTTTCACATTTGTTCAGAACCCAGGCAGGGAAGAAGAGAACTATTTTCTTAGGCCCCCTGAAGATCCTGACAAAATAACAAAAAGAAGAGTTGAAAGATCAATATTCTTCCTTCCAGAAAGCGTTCTGGCTTCCAGGCAAACTGCCACCACCACCCCAGCAACCTGAGATCAAGGCACTGGGGTCTGCCTAGCAAGCCCAGGTCCCAGTCCCAGGCAAGGGAATATTAAGTGAGCGTGCTGTCGTGTGCGCATCCCAAAAATTTTACGGCTCTGTCACTAAAAGGAGCCACTCCCGTGGTTCTTCCCAAAGAAGTCGGCTTCAAGATGACTCAGTGTCCCCATGCCAGAAATAGAAATGGTGGGCAACTTTCACGTGTCAGTTTCTTCTGCTAACAATTCCACGACCTGCTACATGCCCGTCGAATTTAACAACGGGAGGTCCTTAGCGATTTTGGACACAGCAGATAGATTTTCAGTCCAAAGCGTTCAGAAAGCACTGAAATCTGTGCTCCACATCCCTACTCCCGTTCTGGGGCTTTGTAATGCATATCAGCATATTGAAGGTCCTGGAAAGGAATCTCCAAAATTTTGTTTAATTCAAACTTTTTGATCCACAGTCCTCCCTCCTTTCCAGGCAGAAAACTTTCAAATATTCCATAAAACATCAGAAATTCAAGGGACCCTGAGGCCAGGTGCAGTGGCTCATGGCTGTAATCCCAGCACTTTGGGAGGCCAAGGTGGGCAGATCACCTGAGGTCAGGAGTTTGAGACCAGCCTGGCCAACATAGCGAAACCCCATCTCTACTAAAAACACAAACATAAGCCGGGTGTGGTGGCAGATGCCTGTAATCTTGGCTACTCCGGAGGCTGAGGCAGGAGAATCACTTGAATCCAGGAGCTGGGGGTTGCAGTGAGCCAAGATTGCACAACTGCACTCCAGCCTGGGTGACAAAGAGAGACTCCCTCTTAAAAAAATAAATAAAAGAAAGAAAGAAATTCAAGAGACCAAGTATATATTGAAGAAGTTTGGATGAAAAGATAATTAATTAGAAAAAGTGGTCATAAAGGGAAAAGATGAACCAAAAGAGGCCTTGTTATTTAGTTATTATTTTTAGATTGGTAGAAACTTCCACATGTTTTTAGGCCAAGGGAAGCAGGAAAGATGGCTCATATGAGAAACAGAATAATTCATGGAGCAAGTCCCTTAGGGGATTTATAACCAAGTAGCTTTTACTTGGTAAATACTTCTTATATGAATAATAAATGAAAGGAAGTGAAACCCAAAATTCGTAAGTTTCAAATGCAAAGTAGATGAATAATCATTCTTTTAAGATATTTCCAAAGTTAGCATGACAATTCCAAGTCATTGAGTAAATATTCTCATCAATATTTAAGATTTAAGGCAATTATTTGGAATATTTTGGGAGTTATTAATAAAACTCCGAATCCTCTCTGTGAAAGGTTTCTTTCTTTCTTTCTCTCTTTCGCTTTTTCTTTCCTTTTTTCTTTCTTCTTTGATACAGAGTCTTGCTCTGTCACCCAGGCTGGAGTGCAGTGGCACAATCTCGGCTCACTGCAACCTCCAACTCCCAGGTTCAAGCGATTCTCCTGCCTCAGCCTCCCCAGTAGCTGGGACTACAGGCACCCGCCACCACGCCCGGCCAATTTTTTGTATTTTTAGTAGAGAGAGTGTTTCACTGTGTTAGCCAGGATGGTCTCTATCTCCTGACCTCGTGATCTGCCTGCCTTGCCTCCCAAAGTGCTGGGATTACAGGCGTGAGCCCCCATGTCCAGCCTCTGTAAAAGGTTTCTACAATGAGTTTCAAGGAATTCAATCCTAGTTTTCAAAGTTGCCACCAAAGCTGTGGTTGGTCCAGGGGGTCAGGAAGTTGCACCTGCCACCCAGAGGTGAGTAAAATGCAGAAAACCACTGTCAGTGGTCCCAGATGCCTACAGCCCTGGGCTAATAACAGTTAAGGAAACATGAAAGGGGCTGCAGATTCATCTGTGGGAAGCCCACACACGTGTTGCAGCCTCAGCTTTTCAAACCTGGCACAGACGCATCTTCTAAGCTGTATCCTAAAGCCTGTTGGCAAATGCATCTCAGAAATATAGTCCCCAGGCTTCTAAGGTCTAAGATACAGAGAAGAGCATAAAAGGTGCTAGGAACAAGGCCGAGCACAGTGGCTCATGCCTGTAATCCCAGCACTTTGGGAGGCCAAGGCGGGTGGATCACCTGAGGTCAGGAATTTGAGACCAGCCTGACCAATATGGAGAAACCCAGTCTCTACTAAAAATACAAAATTAGCCAGGCGTGGTGGTGCATGCCTGTTATCCCACTTACTCGAGGGGCTGAGGCAGGAGAATCGCTTGAACCCAGGAGGTAGAGGTTGTGGTGAGCCGAGATCACGCTATTGCACTCCAGCCTGGACAACAAGAGCGAAACTCCATCTCAGAAAAAAAAAAAGAAAAGAAAAGAAAAGAAAGATGCTAGGAACAGTGCTGATGATATCTGGCCCACCCTCTTTGCCCCCCTCCCTTCTCCATGTCCACTCCTCTTAGCAGGGCACCTGGTAACAAGACCAGACAGAAGGCTAAAACCCAGCACAAGAGAAGTCAGGACCCTGAAATGGGTAGGTGAGATCGAAGCACAGAAGGGCTATGGAAGTCTGGGGAAAAATAGGAGGTCCTAAGGGGTAGACGTTTTCCCCCCTACTATAAAAGGGTAAGCTATATTGGGGCAAGAAGTATGGTCTAAGATCGGTGGAGAAACCGGAGCAGAGAGCTAGGAGTATAGAGAAGCCATAGCCGCCGCTTTCCTGTGCATTCTGCAATGGGCTAGAATGTATATCTACAGCCTGAAGGTAAGAGATCTACAAGGTTGGTGCACTAGCAATTGTGGTCCTCCAGACTTTGGATGTGCTCACATTAGGAACCTTTTGGCAAGGACTGCATGGATAGCATTGCAAGCTGAGGATCTGTATAAAATGATCAGATCCAGAATTCCACTAGTTGGTAAAAAGTCTTTGTTTGAGAAAGGAGATACTTCCCTGGGAAGATGCAGCTTCACACCAAAGTGCATGACTTGGCTTGCTTCAGCCTGCATTCATCCCCTTGGGGATGCAGTGAACAGTCTGCACAACTGTACACGGCCGCCCCAGTCAAATCCTAGTAAAAGACTAATCTACAGTAAATTTATGTTAGCAAACTTGATACAAGAAGTTTGACTCTCACCATCGAGTCATTGTAAAAGTAGTGTTGGTTTTAGTTATCATTAAAAAGACTCAACAATTTAGAAATAATGTTGAGAAGGATAGAAAAAATTTACATGCTGCTCCAAAGATAGAAAGATTCTAATTCTATTGGAGAGATGTAACTCTTAGAATAAATGAAAAGGAAACGTGAATTGAGCAAACCAGTGTTGATAAACACAAGAAAGGGACGTCATAAAATGACATCGCCCTAAATCCAGCAGAGTCAATATTATCAAACTATAATTAGCACAAGTCTCCAAGGAGCATGAATCATATTGAGAAATAGGTTTTTGGTCTTGAAAAGTAATATGAGAGCTAGAGATGAAAACTAAGCTGTAGATGACACTGCAAAAAATCGAGGCTACTGAGGGAATAGAATGAGACAGGTTGTCGCTCACCTGCCTGCCCTGTCTCCAAAAGCATGGGCAAAAGAAGCAAATGAGGTGTTAAGCAGCATTCAGGAGACAAGATGGAAAGGAGGAAAGCATTTTTAAAAAATTAACTGAATATTGGCTGGGCGCAGTGGTTCATGCCTGTAATTCCAGCACTTTGGGAGGCCGAGGCAGGAGGATCACCTGAGGTCTGGAGTTCAAGACCAGCCTGGCTACCATAGTGAAACCCCATCTCTACTAAAAATACCAAAATTAGCCAGGCATGGTAGCGGACACCTGTAGCTACTCGGGAGGCTGAGGCAGGAGAATCACTTGAACCTGAGAGGCAAAGGTTGTAGTGAGCTAATATCATGCCACTGCACTCCAGCCTGGGTGACAGAGTGAGACTGTCTCAAAAAAAAAAAAAAAAAAAAAAAAGAAAGAAAGAAAGAAAAGAAAAGAAGAAAGAAATATTAACTGAATATTGAGATATATGTAGAATAGGTCTACAACAAATTCCCTCCTCAAATTCTCCAGGTTCTGATTCAGAACTATGTATAAAACACCTATGTAGTATTTTATATGGTCAGCTATGTAGGTTATCCCTGTAACTAAACACCAACCGTTCTCCAATAATCTTTGGAAATAAAATGAAAATAAAAATAAAAACAATTACTGAATTCTAGAGAATTCCTCCAATTTACGGGGAGCTCAAAGAAAATAAAAATTTGGAGAGGAGAGAAGAGGGAGCATCCAGATAAGAGAAAGCAAAACTAGGAGAGAGCAATGTCCCCAAAGTCAAGGGAGGAAAAGTATCAAGACTACCAAAAACTACATAGCTGACCATATAAAATATATCTTGGAGCTTACAGATAGTGGCCAACTCTTTAGAAAGAGTTGTCTTAAAGTAATGACTTTATTTAACACTTATTTGTGAATATTTATAAATGAACACTTATTTGTGAATATTTATAAATGAACACTTATTTATGAATATTTGTAAGTGAACACTTATTTATAAGTTTAACACTTACTATGAATTCTTTATATGAATCATATGAAGAATGAAAGTAAACAACTTAGTGCTATTGTTTTGTTCTTTGAAGTGGCTGGGACTATTGTCCCATCGATTGATTAAAGTCTTCAGTTCTCAAACTTGCTTTTCTGTCCCCATTCCTCTGGGTACTCTGGCCCCGGACACCTTCAATGCCCTCTGCTTCCTGATACTTTTCCTCCCTTGACTTTGGGGACATTGCTCTCTCCTAGTTTCTCTTTCTCTTATCTGGATGCTCCCTCTTCTGTCCTCTCCAAATTTTTATTTTCTTTGAGCTCCCCTTAAATTGGAGGAATTCTCTAGAATTCAGTCATCGCTTTTTATTTTTATTTTTATTTTATTTCCAAAGGTTATTGGGGAACAGGTGGTGTTTGGTTACAGGGATAAGTTCGTTAGTGGTGGTATGTGAGATTTTGGTGCACCCATCACCCAAGTAGTGGACACTGAACCCAATTTGTAGCCTTTTATCCCTCACCCTCCTCCCTTTCCCCATGAGTCCCCAAAGTCCATTGTGTCATTCTTACACCGCTTGCATCCTCACTGCTGTGAGTGAGAACATACAATGTTTGGTTTTCCATGCCTGAATTACTTCACTTAGAATAATAGTCACTAATGTCATCCAGGTTGCTGCCAATACTTTTAATTCATTCCTTTGTATGGCTGAGTAGTATTCATTCATATATATATATCACTCTTTCTTTCTTTCTTTCTTTTCTTTCTTTCTTTCCTTCTTTCTTTATCTTTCTTTCTTTTTTTCTCTTTCCTTCCTTCCTTCTCTTCCTTCTTTCTTTTCTTTCTTTCTGTCTTTCACAGAGTCTTACTCTGTTGCCAGGCTGCAGCACACTGGTGCGGTCTCAGCTCACTGCAATCTTTACCTCCTGGGTTCAAGCAAGTCCCCTACCTCAGCCTCCCAAGTAGCTGGGACTACAGGTGCGTGCCACCACGCCCAGCTAATTTTTTTTTTTTTTTTTTTTTTGTATTGTAGTAGAGACGGGGTTTCACCATATTGGTCAGATGGTCTTCATCTCATGACCTCGTTATTTGCCCGCCTTTGGCCTCCCAAAGTGCTGGGATTACAGGCGTGAGCCACCACACCCGGCCATACTGTTTCTTTATCCATTCATTGATTGATGGGCATTTGGGTTGGTTCCACGTTTTTGCAATTGCAAATTGTGCTAGAATTCAGCCCTTTTAGAGGAGGTCTCTGAGAATGACTCCTAAGTCCATATTTCCAAGCTTAATCTCTATCCTGAGGTTCAAGCCCATTTTTCCAAATAGGTGTGGACCTCTTCATTCACCTATCCCACAAGTAATGCAAGTTACTCAGAACTAATCTCCTTCCTCCAGGGCAGTTGCCTGTCCTAAGTTTCTCATCTGCTAGGGTCTAAATGTTTGTGTCCTCCCAAAATCCATAGATTGAAATCCTCACCTGCAGGTGAGGATATTAGGAGGTGTTGTTAGTCAGGGTTCTCTAGAGGGACAGAACTAAAAGGACAGATGCATATATTGAAGGGAGTTTATTAAGAAGAATTGACTCACATGATCACACGCTGAAGTCCCACAACAGGCTGTCTGCAAGCTGAGGAGCAAGAAAGCCAGTAGTGGCTCAGTCCAATTCCCAAAGCCTCAAAAGTAGGGAAGTCAACAGTGTAGCTTTCAGTCTGTGGCCAAAAGCCTGAGAGCCCCCAGCAAACCACTGGAGTAAGTCCTAGAGTCCAAGGGCCATAGAACTTGGAGTCTGACGTTCAAGGGCAGAAAGCATCCAGCACAGGAGAAAAGATGAAGGCCATAAGACTCAGTAAGTCTGCTCTTCCACCTTCTTCTGCCTGCTTTTTCTAGCCTCACTGGCAGCCAATTGGACGGTGCCCACCCAGACTGAGGGTGGCCCTGCCTCTCCCAGTCCACTGACACAAATCTTAAAACCCACTCATAGACATACCCGGAAACAATACTTTGCATGTTTCAATCTGATCAAGTTGACACTCAGTATTAGCCATCACAGGAGGTGAAGCCTTTTGGGGGGTGATTAGGTCACAAGAGGAGAGCCCTCATAAATGAGATTAGTGCCTTCATGAAAGAGACCCCAGAGAGCTACATCACCCCTTCCACCACGTGAGGACACAGCAAGAAGATGATGTCTATGAACCAGGAGGCAGGCCCTCGCCAGACACTGCCAGTGCCTCGATCTTGGACTTCCCAGCCTCCAGAACTGTGAGAAATCAATTTCCATTTATAAGCCACTCTGTTTATGGTATTTTGTTACAGCAGCCAGGATGGACCAAAACACCATCTCAGCTAATACTGCTACCATCCATTCAGTCGCCCAAGGCAGAAATGTTTGTCTTCAACAACTCCCTTCATCTCCTCAGCTACATCTCATCATCCTAAAGTTCTCTCCACTCCATCTGCATAAAAGCTTCCAAGTGTAACCCCTTTTAAATAACACAGTCAAATACATAACCTTTTTTGCAATCAAGATGGAAATTCCCTAAGTGTCTGATTTCAAGCTTACTGAGAAAAGCCCAACACTAAAAAAAAAAAAAAAAAAAAAAAAAAAAAAAAAAAAAATTCCTCCTTGCTGGCAGATCCCTGAAATTCCTTGGCAGACAAGGCTTTTATTGCAGAATTAGAAATAATCCTAAATGCCAGAGGCTCTGGAAAGACGCCACCCTAAATTGAAAGAACACCAAACTGTCAATGTTGTGTCATACAGCCTTGCAGTGAAAAGGGCTGATGGTGGGAGGAGGGGGGAGGGTGGAAAATTGGAGGGTGGCAGATAAGAGCAAAGAAGAAAGAGTGCAGGGTGCAGATAGCAACAGCGAAGGTGGTGGAGGGGGGCACATTGTCAACACACAAAGAAAGTTCGCTTGAGCCAACCAAATTTTGTGCTGAAGGTGAATTAAACAGTTCGTGAGTATGGGAACCAAGGTAGACAGGAAAACATTTTATAAAAAGATTCACAGAGGCTCTTCTCTTGTTTCTATAATAAACAGAATGGAGCCACTTCCCAGAATTATAATAAGACACAGTGAATGGGAAAGTTCTAAATTTATGTAAGATCAGCTTTTGAAGTATCTGAAATTGTTGCAGTGGGAAATACTGCCTAAGTAGTTTCCAAGTTCACTAATAGATCTTCCTCTAGAAGTTTTCACAGCCAACCCTTCAAAACTTGGCCACCTTTGCCATAATAGTCCATGAATATCCAATTGTCTCTGCAAGAAGTCTGTTATGGCTGGGATTTCTTTCTGCCTTCCTGGGGTCAGATCAAATTAACTTGGTGAGAATTGCTTTCTGTAAAGCTAACCCACATTGGAGTAACCCCTGTGTGACCTAAGTCATCTTCTCCCTTGGCTCCCAATAGATTCAGAAAAAGGAATGGATGAGGTCAGGAATAACAAAGGGGTGGCCAGTTGCAAAATGTAAAGATATAGCAGCTAGAGAAGTGAACATGGGCCTTAGGAAAGAAAGAAGGAAAATGTTGCTGGCATCCAGCTGTGCAGATCTGATGAGACCAGCCCCCCAGAAATCTGTATTACTGCTCCAGAAGACAATGCAATGTGCCTACAAATTTAATGACTGTCTCCTGGCCTATGACAGGGGAGCAGGAACTCTGCCCACAAAGCTGAAAAGGGTCAAGGCAACCTGGTGAGAGAAATGTTGACTTTTTGTGGGTATAAAAGGCACAGACAATCTAGCTAAGGCAGGTATATTGTGATCTACCTTTTTTTTTTTTCAAAAACAAGGGAGTTACTGACTTTTCAAACTGCACAATCATTTATGATAATTTAACTAGCTGTATTAGTCTGTTTTCATGCTGCTGATAAAGATATACCTGATACTGGGTGATTTATAAAGAAAAAGAGTTTTAATGGACTCACAGTTCCACGTGGCTGGGGAGGCCTCACAATCATAGTGGAAGGCAAAAGGCACATCTTACATGGCGGCAGGCAAGAGACAGAATGAGAACCAATTGAAAGGGGTTTCCCCTTATAAAACCATCACATCTCGTGAGACTTATTCACTACCATGAGAACAGTATGGAGGAAAACACCCCCATGATTCAATTATCTCCCACCGGGTCCTTCCTACAACACAAGGGAATTATGGAAGCTACAATTCAAGATGAGATTTGGGTGGGCACACAGCCAAACCATATCACCAGCCAAGCACTAAGTCAGCCTCTACAGAAGGAAGAGGCTTAAATTCAAATTAATTTGGCATCTACTAAAATCGGATACCAAATATAAGAATGAAAAACAAATTCTAATTTTTTTCAAGCTGGAAAGAGGCTAAGAGTTCACCTGTCTTAGCCCCTGATTTCCCTCACTGATGAAGAGGCCACAGCCTAGGGGATGTTGCCCCTAACTGAGTTCTCAGGTAGGGCCCAGGTAGACTGAAACCCAGGTCTCTGTGTCCTCCCTTACTCCACTATGCACTTTTTCAGAGAAGTGAGACACCTTTGTTTGGAAAAAAAAAAAAAAGTGAGATGGAAGAAAGACAAATCACTTGTACTTTCCTACTACTGATCAATTATTTATTCCAAAGAAGAAGTTAAAACTATGTCTAAACTTAGACAGCCAGGCCATTTTTCACTCCTCAGGCATGCAAAGAAGATAATGATAGTATGTTTCAGACCATGACAAGGAATTGTGGTGCATTACAGTGATTATTTTCGCAAATCACCAGCTCTGGCTAATTAATACTTAAACAGAAAATCTTGCTGCAGGAACTCATAACAGTTTTATAGCAAAACGAGGAAGCAAAGACTTAACATTTCCTCTGTGCTCTACTTTGATTCGGTACAAAAGGCGGCAGGGATTAGACAGGTTCTAATGGGAAAGGCATAGGAAGTAATTAATAAGCAGCATTGTTACCTATTATTTACAGAGGGCCAACCATAACTTAAGGGGTAAATACCTGGCTCTTTACCAATGAGTTTACTTTTCAAGATTATTATTGCTATTATTATTATACTCACCTAGGCTGGAGTGCAATGGCGCGATCTCAGCTCACTGCAACCTCCACCTCCCGGGTTCAAGCAATTCTTCTACCCCAGCCTCTAGTAGCTAGGACTATAGGCGTGTGCCACCATGCCCAGCTAATTTTTGTATTTTTAGTAGAGATGAGGTTTCACCATGTTTACCAGGAGGGTCTCGATATCCTGACTTCGTGATCTCCCCACCTCAGCCACCCAAAGTGCTGGATTACAGGTGTGAACCACTGGGCCCAGCCTATTTCAAGATTTTTAAACATGGGGCAGGCCGGGCACAGAGACTTATGTCTGTAATTCCAGCACTTTAGGAGGCCGAGGTGGAAGGATCACTTGAGGTCAGGAGTTCAAGACCAGCCTGGGCAACATGGTGAAACCCTATCTCTACAAAAAATATAAAAGTTAGCCCAGCGTGGTGGTGCATGCCTATAGTCCCAGCTACTTGGCAGGCTCAGGTGGGAGAATTGCTTGAGCCCAGGAGTTCAAGGCTGCAGTGAGCCACAACTATGCCACTGTACTCCAGTCTGGGTGACAGAGCAAGATGCTATCTCAAAAAGCAAACAAACAAAAAACACGGAATGAAGGAGAGGAAGGAGGAGCGGACCACAGCACACACACCGTGAACTGGCTTGTCTCAAAGCAGAGCCATTGTCTCTGGGACTCTGGGTACTTGGCTGAGGCTGCAGGTTGGACCCTAATCCCAGAGCCTCATTCTGATGGAGGCTTCAGTCATATATCTTCAGCCATACAACATACAGGGAGCTGCTTTCATGCTGGATTTCAGGGAAAGGAAAGCAACCTATTAGAGGCATAGAGATGCACCTGTTTGCATCTCCATTTTCAGTTCTTTGGAGTGTACACCCAGAAGTGAAATTGCTGGGTCATATCGTAACTCTCTGTTGAACTTTCCAAGGAACTCATCCTTGGAATATTTGGAACTGTTGATGAACTGAATCAAACTAAAGCTGAAGACAAAGCCCAGACCCAGGTCGACCACAGGGCAGATGATTCATGCAGCAAGCACACCAGTGGCCTCACAGGAGCAGGGGCACACCCTTTATTGCAGCAGTCCCCAACTTTTTTGACACCAGGAACTGGTTTCATGGAAGACCATTTTTCCATGGATGGTGGTGGGTGCGGGGGTGGTTTTGGGGTGAAATGGTTCCACCTCAGATCATCAGGCATTAGATTCTCATAAGGAGCACACAACCTAGATCCCTCACATGTGTAGTTACAATAGGGTTCGTGCTCCTATGAAAATCTAATGCAGCTGCTGATCTGACAAGAGGCAGAGCTCAGGCCATAATGCTCATCCACCCGTCACTCACTTCCTGCTGTTCAGTCCAGTTCCTAACAGGCCACAGACCAGTACTGGTTCACCACCCAGGGGTTGGGGACCCCTGCTTTATTGGACGTAATTATTAGGTCGTGTTCTTTTTGGTGTTGTTTGTACAGCTCTATTGAGGTATAATCCACATGCCATAAAATTCACCCCATTTGTAAGTGTATGATTCATGACTGTCAATTACACTTAAAAAGTTGTAAAACCATCATTACAATCCAGATTTAGTACATTTCCATCATCCCTCAAAAATCCCCTCGAGTTCCTTTGCAGTCAAAGCCATCCCCAATTTCAGGCAACTACTGGTCTGATTTCTGTCTTTTTCTATTGTCCTTTTCTGAACATTTAATGCACATGGAGTCATAGCATATGTAGTCTTTGGCATCTGGGGTAGCAAGTATGAATATTAGTCTACCAGCTCAGAGGCATATAAAAATATTACATATCTTTTCTTTTTTCTTTCTCCTTTCTTTCTTCTTTCTTTCTCTCCCGCTCCTTCCTTCCTTCCTTCCTTCCTTCCTTCCTTCCTTCCTTCCTCCCTCCCTCCCTCCCTCCCTCCCTCCTCCTTCCTTCCTTCCTTCCTTCCTTCCTTCTCTCTCTCTTTTTCTTTCTTTTTGGACAGAGTCTCACTCCATGGCCCAGGCTGGAGTGCAGTGGCACCATCTTGGCTCATCGCAACCTCTGCCTCCCAGGCTCAAGTAATTCTTCTGCCTCAGCCTCCTGAGTAGCTGAGATTACAGGTGCGCGCCACTACTGCCTGGCTAATTTTTATATTTTTAGTAGAGATGGGGTTTCACCATGTTACCCAGGCTGGTCTTGAACTCCTGACCTCAGATGATCCTCCCAAAGTGCTGGGATTACAGGTGTGAGCCACCACCCCAGGCCTCTTTACTTTCTTTAAACCCAGTTCTACAGGGGTGTAGGGAAACCTATTTTCAGGCACCACTGGGTTCTGGAGAGGAGAGGTCTCCTTCTCTAAGGCCATGCAAAACTCCAGGAGGGCTTTTGGTACCCAATGAAGTAAGGGCCATTTATTTTTCACCCCAGCAACCTTGCCACTGATACCCTCATTATCAAATGGTTCTTCTAGGAAACAGGTTCTGCTGTTGCCAATGACAAGCCTGGGCAGCAGAATCTGCAGAAGGTTCCCGAGGTCCAGTAGGTGCAACCCAAGCGCTTGCTGTCTGTTTGGGTGCTGCAGGGACTAAGGCTTGAGTCCTTGACCCTCATAAGACCACCATCCCACTCCTCCTCCCAATCTGGGGGTGGGGGAGTCATTCCTGCCTCCAACTGCTGTGAAAGCCTCCATCCCACCCAGCTCTGACTCCTCTTCCTCCAGGACATCTGGGGTAGATCATGGATATATTGAGATCAGGCTTTCTCAAAAGACAAGAAGAAAGGCTGTACTTCTAAGAGCTGTTGCCAGGAGTCCAGCCAACACTCCTGAAGGTAGGAAGCCCGAAGGGACTCGTTGCTAACTCCAAACAGAGGAGATCGGGGTGGAAAGGAACACAAGGAACATCAAACACGGATTAGGATCTCACTAAACACCCTCCCACACTGCTCTACATTTACCCACCACAAAACCACATCAGCAAATCAGCTAAGAGCATGCTATTATTTCAGTGTTTTCACTGCATTTAGATTCCATCTACCCATGGAAGTATGCAGGAGGATGGAGTCACCAAACAGGACGATCCGGGCTAAGCAACAGCACGGGCTTTAACACAAGCAACAGCAACAAACACCATGAGCCAGGCATTTTTCTAGGTGTTGAATACATATTTCCTCTTTAACCCTCTCAGCATCCTTAGGTGAGGGCTGTGGGTCCAAATGCCCTATCTAAAAATTTTGGGTGGCTGCACACTGTGGCTTACAACTGTAATCCCAGCACTTTGGGAGGCCGAGGCGGGTGGATCACCTGCGGTCAGGAGTTCAAGACCAGACTGGTCAATATGGCAAAACCTCATCAATACTAAAAATGCAAAAATTAGCTGGGTGTGGTGGCACACGCCTGTAATCCCAGCCACTCTGGAGGCTGAGGCAGGAGAATCGCTTGAACCCAGGAGGTGGAGGTTGCAGTGAGCTGAAATTACGCCACTTCACTCCAGCCTGGGCAACAGAGCAAGACTCCACCTCAAAAAATAAAATAAAACCTTTGGGGCAAGCCCTGCTTTAGCGTCCAGAATTCTGGGGATTTTCAAAAGGCTATTCAATGCATGGGATTTATATCACATAACACCCTGACAGGGTCTGACGCAGTTCTCCTATCGACTAATCGATTTTCCTTCACAAAACAAATTTAAAAATCACATCAAGGGATCTAAATAAAGACTGTAAATAGCTTTCCATCAGTTGGGTCAGGCCAGGAAAAAAGGTTTGGTCCTTAGAACTTTCTGGATTTGGGAGCGTACTATACTCCCCATTTTACAGATAAAGGGAATGAGGAAGGGTAAGATGAAGTAACTTGGTCAAGGTCCTATAGCTAAGAAGTGGCTGCGGGGGAAGTGTGTGTGCATGGGTGTGTGCAGTGCCTCAGGGCACACCCCACCCCCGCACCCCACCACTGAGAGCAAGGGTTCAGGAGAAAACAACTTTGACTGCTTTCTCTACGAGAAACTCACCTCGAGCCTCCCACACCAAAGCCATGGGCAGCTTGTGGCTGACCTTCTTCCCTTGGCTCATAGCTTCACTGATGCTCATTTTAATTCACTTTCATAGGGTTGTTTTGTTCTCATTTTGTTTTTGTTCGAGACAAAGTTTCCCTCTCGCCCAAGCTGGAGTGCAGTGGTGCAATCACAGCTCACTGCAGCCTCTCCCTCCTGGGCTCAAGCAATCCTCCTGCCTTGACCTCCCAAAGTGCTGGGATTACAGGTGTGAGCCACCGTGCCCCACCTATAGGGTTTTAAATAGTCAAAGGAGCCTAGTGAAGTACAACTTACCCCCAGGAACCCCTTACAGGCCCTGGAGGGACTCTCTTCCGCCGATCCCAGGGTACAGCTGTGATGCCATCTTTTCTGCCTGGATTATCCCAGTAGTTAAACAAAAATTAGAGAACGTCATTCCATTTCTCTCTGTATATATTTTTCCAAGCCCTTTTTACGAATGATCAGTTATTTCCTGCACTGAATTTTTTTTTTTTTTTTTTTTTTTTTTTTTTTGAGACAGAGTCTCACTCTGTCACCCAGGCTGGAGTGCAGTGGCATGATCTCGGCTTACTGCAAGCTCTGCCTCCCTGGCAAGCGATTCTTCTGCCTCAGCCTCCCGAGTAGGTGGGACTACAGGAGAGCACCATCATGCCTGGCTAATTTTTGTATTTTTAGTAGAGACAGGCTTTCACCATATTGGCCAGGCTGGTCTCGAACTCCTGACCTCGTGATCTGCCTGCCTCGACCTCCCAAAGTGCTGGGATTACAGGCGTGAGCCACCGCGCCTGGCCCTCCTCCACTGATTTAAAAAAAAATTTTTTTTTAATTTTCTATTTCTCCCCACTCCCACCCCCAGGCTCACTCCTTATAAAACAGCCTCTAGCCTCATCTGCCCCTCCTACACCACACCAACTCGAGGGCCCGGAATTGGGTCCGGGGCAGTCCCTGACTTGCTTGCTTCCCTGCCTTGCTCTTGCCGTTAGCCTCAGGGGCAGGGTTGACGGTCAGGCTTGGCCAGGCAGCAGGAGGTCCAGACAGCGAAGCGGAATCCTTCGGAGATACCAGGAGAGGGCGCATCTGCCTTTTTCTATTTCAGATTAGAGGTTTTTTTTTTTTGCTTTTGTTTTTCTCTCCCTCTCTCCTTTGCGTTTCCTTCCAACCAGTGAGCAGCGTGAATGCGCAACCACGTGCTCTTATTCTCACGGATTTGGGCGGCGCCAGCGCCTCCATTTGTAAGTCAAGTTCTTCCCGGATTTCACGCCCTTCTTGGGCTGAGGCACAAACTTGCCCCCAGGCTTCTCACAGGCCACCTGGGCCCCGTCCTCATTTCTGTTTATTCCTCCTGCTCCAGGGTCCCGGGGCCGGCAGCACCGCCTGGCCCAGACCTCGACCTCGCGATCGGACGCTGCGCGTTTCGGTGACCGAGTCCCTGAGGCGCTGCCCGGGTGCTCGGGATGCACACAGGGCGGCTCTCCCTCCTACCTTGTCATCCTACTGCCTAATCTGGGGGCAGCTTCCCTCCTCCACACCAGCGAGGCTGCTTCCCAGATGCAATCCCCGCGCACCCGTGAATCCCGGCGCCGGACACCTGGAGCGCCGGGAGGTTAGCGGAGCCGGAGCCTGTTTTCGGTAACAAGAGCCCGTATTTTAAAGCAAAAACGGGTGGAAAGCTATGTGTGCTCAGTTAACTATGTCTAGATGTAAGCATTTAAAAAAACACACACACACAGATAGAGGCCTCCCTCCAAGGATGCCTGGGATTCGCCTCTTTCTGTGGGCGGCAGCGACTCCCCTGCGGCTCTAGCCTCCACTAAGGGATCTGCGGGGAAGACACAGGGAAGACCAACTCCGCACACTGCATTTGATTAATGATTTATTTTGATTAACGCCGTCACAGTGACGCCTTAGCGTAGTCCCTCTTTACCCGGGTCCCAGCCTCGACCCCGCACGGACCGCGAGGGTGGGTAGCTGGGGAAGGACGCAGGAAAGGGGCGGGGCCTTGGTCGGGCGGGGCCTGGGATGGGCGGGGGCTGGGGATGGGCGGGGCCCGGGAAATTCCCCGGCGCGGGCAGGGAGCGGCAGGCGGTCAGCTGAGCGGCGCTGGGCGGGGTCGCGAGGCCGCGCATCAGCCCTGAGGCTCCCCAAGCCCCGGTTCCCCAGCCGCCGCCGCCGCCGGCGCCGCCGCCCCCCGGCAGGTTCCCTGGTCAACGTCCCATCCCGGTCGGCAGCTCTCTCCAGGCGGCACGATGCCGAGGAAACAGTGACCCTGAGCGAAGCCAAGCCGGGCGGCAGGTGAGCCAGGGCAGGAGGCTGCAGGGGTGGGCGAGGGGGCGGCGGCTCCTTCCCGACGGGCTCTTCTCCGGCCTGAAAACGGTTCCCGCCGCCCTGCCCCGCGGCCCGGAGCCTGTCGGGGTGAGGGTGGCGAGGGGTGGGGCGGCCCTCCCGCGAGACTGCTGCCCTGGGAAGATCCCCAGGCCCCAGCGGGTCCTGACCTGGCGGGAAAGGGTGGGCAGTGAACAGAGGGTGGGTCCAAGAAGCGTCCAGGGCCGGCCTGGCGGCCACAGGTAACCCCAATGCAGGTCACCCAGAGGCTTGGAGGTGACGTCCTCCCGCAGGCTGGGAAGGATTCCGCAGCCAGTTCCTGGCCATAAGGAGGAGGTGGTTACAGACACACCTGTGGGAGACGTGGGACCACTACTTGAGCTGAATGAGGTGCCCAGGGTCTGTACCACAGAGTGACCCCTTTCTAAGGGGGTGGAAATCCACATAGACTGCTGTGTCTAGGAGAGTGTGTACACTTCATACAGAGAGAATATTTGATGAGGCCGAGAACCCCAAAGGAATTGTTTTTGCCATCGAAATGTGTAAGCTACAGGCAGTAAACATCGCTCAAAGAAAATGAAACCCAGGTTCCGGCCTGGCCTCCACCACCAGGAAAACTGTTGTATGGAAATGTACACCATGGAACTGTTTGTAAGGATGAAATGGAAAATGAAAGCGTAGAAAAGTAAGGCAATGTGAGGACCTCAGAAGCCTTTGGAGCTGGTTAGCAAGGTGCAGCTGGTTAGCAAAGTGTGAACAGAAGAACTCACCTTGCTCTTTTGACCCAGGGAGAGAAGAGTTAGCGGGGCCAGGCTGCCTCCCAGGACAGGCCCAGTTTTGGGGCAGGGGCTGGAGAGGTCCCAGGGCAGACGCCAGGGCCAGGGATTGCCCTGGAGTGGACAAGGCAAGTTTAAATGTGACCTGTAGAGAGAGGACGATCATTGATTTAAGTCCTGGCATAACTTATCTGTTTTTCTACTGGGCCAATTTTGAGTGTTCTTTATATATTATGTACAACACTATAAAAGTAGCAGCTTCTTTTTTTATAAATTAACCTTTAGGTTGCGTATTATGCTAGGAATATAACTAACCTAACCTCCCCCTCCCTCTCCCCGTCCTCTGAAAACCAAACTTTATTCTCGAAGGCAACTGGACACTGTATTATGTCCTGCTGAACTCCCACCCTTAGGTAGAGGCGTGTAAGTATTCTGGCCATGAAATACACCTTCTGTTTTTTAGAGATTTGGCATATTTGATACATGTTCTTTGGAATTTATGAAATAGAAAACCCAAAGGAAAAGGAAAAATATTAAATTCTTTAAAAAAACATATTTCATTTAGAAAGAAAAAATTATTTTAAAAGTTTTGGTTGTTACCACTTTGACATGTGTATGAGGATTATTAGCATCTGTATTATGAAGTGATACCCAGATGACTTTGCAGTGACAGAAAAAGCACTTCTAATTTTTCAAATAAGTTAGAAAAGTGGATTTCGAGAATCTGGAAGTGAATTCTGTGGAACTGTGGAGAAACTCCTAACAACACTAGCATGCTGAGTTTGTCATCTGCACAGCAGGAAGCATTTTACAGGTATTACACTTAAAAATACCTCATTATGCTATATTTTCAATTCATTTCAACAAACATTTACTGCAAACCTGCTATGTGCCAGTCTCTAGTAAGAATAACATGGAGAGAAAATACACGGGCAAACGATAGCAGTAATTTCAGAGTGGGCGGAGGAGGTGGAAATGCGGAGTGTTCTTGGGTGCTCGGGTAGGGAACAGTTCATATGACACAGGACATCATATTTAAGCTGAACATTGATCTGTCCAGTGGAAGTTTGCCAGGACACAAGGGGAGCCAGACATTTCAGGGCAGAGGGCAGAAAAGAGGCAAGGACACAGAAACAGAAGAATGCAGGGAACCGCGAGTTCTTTAACGTGCCTTGGGTATGAGTGTTTTGGTGGCAGGAGGTGACTCTGGTGGGTCAGTTGGGCCTGGGCCCTGAAAGGCCACATTTGTCTTGCTAAGAAGCTGAAAGTCTGTCTTGTATGGGAAGGATGGACTCAGGGGAATGACCTCATATTGCAAAAGAAACCATGAGGGCAAGAGGACTGAAATTGACAGGGCTGAAAGTCAGTCATTTAGGAGGCTGTTAAAATGTATTCAAGAGATATATACTGAGCCCTCCCTTCTATGTGGCAAGTAATGTTCTCAGTCCTGGGGATACAGCAGTGGACAAAATAGGCAGAACCCCTGTCCTTTGTGGAGGTCAACGTGGCTGTGGTACAGACAAGATAAGGGCCTGAACTAAGCCTGTGGGGATGGAGAGGAGGCAGTGGATTTTAGAAACACTTAGGAGGGCCAGGCGTGGTGGCTCATGCCTGTAATCCCAGTACTTTGGGAGGCCGAGGCAGGTGAATCACTTGAGATCAGGAGTTCAAGACCAGCCTGGCCAAAGTGGTGAAACCCTGTCTCTACTAAAAATATAAAAATTAGCCGGGCATGGTGGCATGAGCCTGTAATCCCAGCTACTTGGGAGACTGAGGTGGGAGAATCGCTTGAACCAGGGAGGCGGAGGTTGCAGTGAGCTGAGATTGTGCCACGGTACTCTAGCCTAGGCGACAGAGTGAGACTGAGTCTTAATTTAAAAAAAAAAAAAAAAAAATTATTTAGGAGGTAGAGGTGATGGCATTTGGTGACCCATTAGACTTGGGGAAAAGGGGACTGGGAAGAATCAAGCCTCACTCCCTTGGGCAGCTAGGTTAAAGCTACTGCCATTTTCTGTATATTACTAAAATACAAAGTCACAGTATCCCTTCTAGTGTGTAATGATGAAGCTGCTTTTACCCAATTAGTAGGATGCATACTCTAAGTTCTTTTTCCAGGGTGGTGAAGGATTTAGTTGATGCAATGTTAGAATCTCGCCCCCCTTGTGAACCCAGAGTCTTCATAGAATTTGCCAGTAGCCAACTCTTGTCTCTGGTCAAAAACCAAGTTTTCACTGTTTAAAACTCATTTATCCCGTGTAGGGATTGAACCTATGAATACTTCGTTAACAAATTTAAAGACTTGGCCTTACCAGGGCAAGGGCCTAACCTTATACCGTGTCCGATGTCCACTGTGGGGAAGTCAGTGTAAAGCAGGTACCATTTGACACATAATGACTTTCTGACCACTAGAGCCATCCCACAGTGGAATAGACAGTGCCTGCTAAGGTCACTGCACTTGTGCTGTGTCATTGAAACACTCAAGCCTGTTCTATAGGATCATGTGCCATCGAAACCAGACAAGACATTCTTGCATTGAATATGTTGGTCTGGATCATCTCTAAGGCCAACTCAGGAATCAGATTTATGCTGGTGTTTGCAATGTCAAGTCATTACTATAATTACTTGATCTCTGGAATTTAAGTGTATATATACACACATGTACACACACACACACACACACACACACACACACAGAGTCAGGAATTGAGATAGCAGATATGGGAATAAAATCTAGGGAACTTGCTTTTGACCATCCATTTACTAGGCAGTCCTCAGTCTTCCTCATTGGTGGAATCCTGACAAATCCTGTGCTCAATTAATTCATCCTTCCATCATTAAATATCACTTTTGCTTAGAAAAAACATACTTCACATCTAGGTCAGTTGATTATGGGAAACTCTGTTATTAGATAGAATCTTAGAATAAATGGCTTAGTTCCAGTTTCTGTAACCTTCGAAGACATGTGCAAGGATATTGTCTTTCATCAGTTGAACATAGCTCAAGGTGATGTTAAAAACAGAGAATGAAGCTTTCTGTAACTGGCATTCCACCAATAGATATTTCATATGTGCACTGCACAGTGATAGCTCATAGTGATGCCCTAAGATAACCTAAGAATTATGAAGTGCCGTTGAGTCATCCAAAATCAAATTACTTTTTTTTTTTTTGAAGCAGAGTCTCACTCTGTCACCCAGGCTGGAGTGCCGTAGCATGATCTCAGCTCACTGCAACCTCTGCCTCCCAGGTTCAAGCGATTCTCATGCCTCAGCTTCCAAGTAGCTGGGACTACAGGCGTGCACCACTACACCCAGCAATTTTTTTTTTTTTGACTATTACAAAAGTTTATTTAACAAAAAGTCTAATATGAAAATGTACATGACCTAACTTTTACATCGTAGTAAAACAGGCCCTATGGAGAGAGGACATGGGTTTCTCTGCCGAACAGCCATTTTTTATACCCATTCCAGGGCTTCTGACATGATGATACTATTTCCTCATATTACCACCATTCCAATATTGTTCTGTTGCCCACTAGTCACCATCTCCATACATTCATCTATCGCAAGATTCATAAAGGGATCAAATCCCCACAATATTCCTTGGACACGTCTGCTACCATTTAATTTCAATGATAACTTCTTGTCCATAAGTCCGCTCTAGCCATCTGTCTAGAACATGATGCTATTCGAGATGTTCAACAAAAGGTGACATTCGAGATCTTCAAGAAAGAAGGAGGGAGAGTGCGGGGTGACCAGGGGCCCGACCGCAGGGCCGGGAGGCGAGTCAGCCAGAAGGAGATGCAGTGGCTGCTGGCATTAACCATGCCGATGCGCGAGCTTTGCCGCTAATTTTTGTATTTTTGATAGAGATGGGGTTTCACTGTATTGGCCGGGCTAATCTCAAACTCCTGGCCTCAAGTGATCTGCCCACCGTGGCTTCCCAAAGTGCTGGGCATAAGCCACTGCACCCGGCATCAATTAAATTACTTTTAGTAAAATTTTGGTATTAAGTATTTACATGCTTATATTTACCATATATGCTAACTTCTTATGTTTGATGACATTTGAATTACAAAATATTTTTTCTAACAATACTGGATATCACAGAATTTGCTGTCATTAGGACAGGTATAGCTATTCATGAGAGTGACTGGCCTGCCGGTGATACTTGGTGTACATGCATTGAAGGGTGGGGTTTACACTGTGGTCTTTCTAGAAACTAAAGAATATTTTTCATAGTGTTGTTGAGCTGAAAGCAACAACATAAGGATTACCATTTGCTGGATGAATCAATAAATATTACTAGAGGTCATATGACTTCCTAAGGCCTCACATCTGGCTAATGGTACAAATGCTTTTTTCTGTGGCCTCTCTTAGCACGACCCTGCTTTTTTCCCCATATCCTTATAAAATCCGGGCAACGTGAGAAGTCAGAAACACTGATGTAACAACTAGAACCAGTTTTAACTTTATTATGGTGGTGTCTATAGGCTTGGTGGAGGTATAAAAGGTCATGGAGGGGCCAGGGCACAGTGGCTCAAGCCTGTAATTCCAGCACTTTGGGAGGCCGAGATGGGTGGATCAACTGAGGTCATGAGTTCAAGACCAGTCTGGTCTGGCCAACGTGGCAAAACCCTGTCTCTACTAAAAATACAAAATTAGCCGGGTGTGGTGGCACATGCCTGTGATCCCAACTACTTGGGAGGCTGAGGCAGGAGAATCCCTTGCATCTGAAAGGCAGAGGTTGCAGTGAGCTAAGATTACGCCACTGCACTGCAGTCTAGGCGACGAAGTGAGACTCTGTCTGAAAAACAAAAAAAAGTTCATGGAGGAAAAACATCTTAACAATTTTCAAAGAAATGTCTCTTTTCTCCCCTCTCTTCTCCTCCCCTCCCCTTCCTTTCCTTTCCTTTTCAGAGAAAAACATAAAGGAGAAATTTGTGCATATAGTAAGATGAAACCAAACACATTTCTAAAAATCTGCTTAGATTCTTTTTTTAAAAAAAAATCTGTTAAATATTTTCATGGCCTTTGCAAAATATAGTATAATCACTGAATACCTAAGAAAAATTAAATGTTGGCAAGTAAATGATACATATGACAAGGATTTTCTCTTTTAGGCCTATTACCTAGAATTTTAGTATTCCTCTGCAAAATAGGTAGGAACACTGTAACTCAGTAAAACCCCATTTTAATGAGATGATTCTTGGTAAAAAAAAAAAAAAAAAAAAAAAAAAAAAAAAAAAAATGAATTTTACAGAAAATTAGAAACTGATAGTCTATTCAGATTATTTTGGGGAGAAGAAAAGCAGTCTGTTCTAGTCACCGATTGCTAAGCTAAGGAACACTTCTGCATTATACCTGTTTTCTAAATGAATTTGGGTGTGTGAAACATAGATACAAAAGGTTCAAAAATGAATCCTATGGTTTATCTGTGTTTTTTGCTTCATGAAATTGCCATCACCCTCATTACATGACTACATGAGAATGACCCTCTTGGTGCTAGCTCTTGTAGGAAGAAGTGGCACAGGCTGCCCTGTCACAGGATGTGGTAGGTAGCTCTGTCTCTGATTATCTACAAGTTCCTCGCACCAAAAGGAGGTTACCAGGTATTGCTTCCAGAAGATCTACAGAAATCCCAAGGTATTGCCTCCTGTGGCCAAGGATGCAACACCACATTGGTACATTTGGTATTATTTTAATTGATGGCTATTAAATGCACACATAGATGTTATGACGCAGTTACAGGTCAGAAACAGGCGGTTCTCTTATCTCTATCTTCCAGGTACTGATATCATGTGTAATGGATTCTCCACAACTCAGGGGTCACACAGGCTCCATAGTCATGAGTGGCTGATGGATCTCACAGAGACCAATGCCTTTCCCCAGTTAGAAATGGGATGCTCGCTTCCAGGTTCTCTCTTCACCCCTTTTGTGCATCCGTGGCTTTCTGCCTGATCACAGTTGTATAGTGTACATTGTTGCTTGATACCTATTTGTTGGATAGATGGGTTTAAAATTATTTTCTCACGGCCAGACACAGTGGCTTATGCCTGTAATCGCAGCACTTTTGGAGGCCGAGGCCAGCAGATCACCTGAAGTCAGGAGTTCGAGACTGCCCTGGCTAACATGGTGAAATCCCGTCTCTACTAAAAATACAAAAATTGGCCAGGCATGGTGGCTCACCCCTGTAGTCCCAGCTACTTGGGAGGCTGAGACAGGAGAGTCACTTGAACCTGGGAGGTGGAGGTTGCAGTGAGCTGAGATCACTCCACTGCACTCCAGCCTGGGCAACAGAGAGAGACTCTCTCAAAAAAACAGAAACAGTTTTCTAACAGTAAACATCCTGGAAGTAATAATATGCTTTTTCAGGCATCTCTCTGGACGTTGGCCACTCTTAATCTTTGGGGAATGGGTGTGTAGGGCACGTGTATACAGCGTTAGCGGGGAGGAGTTGCCTTTGCTGTGTATTGCTTTATAATCTATCCCCATCAGCTCTTGAAGAAAATACATCATTTTCACCAAGTGTGAAGGTGGAAATTTGTGCTGAAGATGTTTGCCTGGGTGGTAGGTAACACAGAAGCACAGTGGAGATTCACTCATTTGTCTTGCATTTCTATGTCCACATGGACCCCTCTATAAAACAAAGTGGTATGTGTAAAAAAATTTCAGACCATGCAATAAGTAAAGATATCTTATCTTTTCAGTATGCATTAAAAACAGAATATTAAGGCCTAAGTACTCAGTAGTATAATAACTTTTGTTTTACAAGGTGTGGCTTTGACACCTGGTGGTGCCACTTCCTGGTCTTGGATGAGCTGTACGCCTCTGTAAACCCAGCTTCCTCACCTGTAAAACAGCTGCCTGGTTCAGCGTTAATGAAGATTAGTCAGTGACAGGCCTGGTGTGCTGAGTCCGCACACAGTAAGCATTCAAAGAATGTTCATTCTCCCTTTCTTCTTAACCAAAAATATAAGAAACAAAATGTAGTTTCAAAAACAGTTTTTTGAGATACAATTCTCTTACCATGCAATTCACTCAAAATAAGGAGATTTGAATTTGAAGATTTGCATGGGAAATTTTTTTCAGGATACTTTGCCCATGTCTACATATATCCTGGTCATCATGATGTCATACCCTCGTCTCCCTCCCCCCTTTCCCAAATCCTCATTGTACCCTTTTATACACCCATACACACACACACACACACACACACACACACATACACATACACTTTTCTGAAGCTAGATATACTTTTTTTTGTTTAAAAGGAAGAATTAAAAATGTTCAAAATGTAACTGGAGAGAAAGTGGGCAACTTTGGGAGTAAATATTAGCAATCACCAGTGGGTTTGTGGGACTCCCGGGGATCCCTGGTGGGGCGGGGGACAGCTCTATTTTCAACGGGTGACTTTTCCTCAGGAACTTCTGCAATGTCCCATCAACCTCTCAGCTGCCTCACTGAAAAGGGGGACAGCCTCAGTGAAAGCACAGGAAATGGACCCCCCCATCTGGCCCACCCAAACCTGGACACGTTCACCCCGGAGGAGCTGCTGCAGCAGATGAAAGAGCTCCTGACCGAGAACCACCAGCTGAAAGGTAAGCAGGGCTGGCCCATGCATGCCCTGTTCATCCCGGGCCTTCAAGAAATGCCATCCCTTTGCACTAAGGCTTGGTGGTAAGCTCCCTTCTCCCCGTTTCCGTAGGTGGTAGCGGGTGGGGAAGCACAGGATTTAGCTTTTGGCAAGGCTAAATCTGTTCTGATATTTACTTTTGGATACAGGTAAAAATAAAAATTGTGTGTAGCTCAAGGAACTAGCATAATGAAATTTAACCCATTCAAAAGGAAAAAGAGGCTGGGTGTGGTGGCTCATGCCTGTAATTCCAGCACTTTGGGAGGCTGAGGTGGAAGGATTGCTTGAGTCCAGGCGTTCAAGACCAACTTGGGCAAGATGGCAAGACCTCATCCCTACAAAAAAATTACAAAAAAAAAAAAGCTGGGTGTGGTGGTGCATGCCTCTGATCCTAGCTACTGGGGAGGCTGAGGTTGGAGGACTGCTTGAGCCCGGGAAGTTGGAGCTGCAGTGAACCGTGATCGTGCCACTGCACTTCAGCCTGAATGACAGAGAGAGACCCTGACTCAAAAAAAAAAAAAAAAAAGGGAAAAAGGAAGAAAGGCTGCTATGGTTCCAGAGTTAGTCCTAAATATTACCTTATTAAGAGAAAGCCTCCTGGTATCTCAAGCCACGGCTTTGGGCAGGACCCAAAATTTGGGCAGGACCCCTAGTGTTTGAATCTAGGAGTAGTAAGAACTTCCTTAGTTCCTGGTAACCATAGATATTTAGATACTTGTGCTGTAGTGGCAGTACCCAAATCAAGTTTATTCTCTTGGGACTTTTAAGGACTAGAAATGATGTTCATCCCACTAGTCTTTTCTCTAAGCAAAAACCACTTCATCTTTTTGCTGCTGACCCTTGGGCTGAGGCTAAGCATGGCATCTTCTGATTCAGAGCCATGTGGTCAAGTGGACTAGAGGGAGATTTGGTTCATCAAATCAAGTCCACTTTCCTAATGTGTGACCCCATCACTCTGAACCTCCTGCAGAAGCCATGAAGCTAAATAATCAAGCCATGAAAGGGCGATTTGAGGAGCTTTCGGCCTGGACAGAGAAACAGAAGGAAGAACGCCAGTTTTTTGAGACACAGAGCAAAGAAGCCAAAGAGCGTCTAATGGCCTTGAGTCACGAGAACGAGAAATTGAAGGAAGAGCTTGGAAAACTGAAAGGGAAATCAGAAAGGTCATCTGAGGTGAGCAGACTGATCCATTGTGATTTTTTTTTTTCCCATAACGTTTGCAGTAGAATCTTATGTGTCTAGACCCCTAGATCAAAACCTGTCATGGTTCAGTCTGGATTGGTGTTTTGCCTGGTCTTGGAAGAAGTGCTTTTGCTCAAAAGATTGGTTGCCCTATTAAGGGTCATGGATAATCTCTTTTAGGGGAAAGAAAGTTGTAAAGCTTTGACCATATTGACTGTAGGCAAAAGAACAGTAAGGTTGTAAATCATCGTATTGTATTCATTATAGATGGTTCAGATGGGCCTCTACCTAGAACCATCCATTGTTTTTAGTTTGTCTTTGATATTAAAAATGTGCTTACAAAACTCATTACTCAGAATTTTTACTTGTTGACCTTGTCTGTCAGTCTAAAATGGAGATTATCCACCTTACATTTTCCTTTTTAAAAATGTTTTGGAAAATGTCCTGTTGTGGTAAGAGGTTATCACGTTGCCACAGATGAAAAGAGAAAGAGACACATTTTTCTTGACCCAAAGGACCTGGAAAAACGTGCTCATACCTGGGAGTGGATGTCAAAGATGTTAGTAATGACACAACCCAGAACACGTTTGAAGTCCCCACTGGGCGTGGTTTGTTAAGGAGGCCTCTGCTGTCCATGCCAGGTGTGGGGAGAAGGGGTGTGTGTGGGTATTGATGGGAGGGAAAGGGCAGGAGGTTAGGGTGGTGAGAGCTTTTTTTCCTTCCTTTCTGGAATTTTAGACAACAGTTTATGAGTCCACTATTGTCAAGCTGTGGTTATTTCTATAATATCAAATTATTCCAGCATAGCAAGGAAGGCTTTCTTTCTTGTCATAAAGTTACTTTAAATTTTGATTATTTGAATACAATAAAATAATGTAAAAATTTCCATTTTAAATGTTATATCAAAATAAATTGTTGGCTAGGTGCAGTGGCTCACACCTGTAATCCCAGCACTTTGGGAGGCTAAGGTGGGTAGATCACCTGAAGTCAGGAGTTCGAGACCAGCCTGGCCAACATAGTGAAACCCCATCTCTATTAAAAATACAAAAATTAGCCAGGCATGGTGGTGCGTGCCTGTAGTCCCAGCTACTTAGGAGGCTGAGGTAGGAGAATTGCTTGAACCTGAGAGGCGGAGGATACAGTGAGCTGAGATCACATCATTGCATTCCAACCTGGGCGACAGAGCGAGACTCTGTCTGGGAAAAAAAAAAATTGTCAGGTAAAAGCTGGAATTTTCTACATTAAAGCACAGGGCATAAAGGTGTTGAGAAACTTCCTTGTCAGTAGGTGTGGGAGCAATTGAGTCACGTGGCCAGGTCCTTAGTTTGATTTGTATTTGTTTTTTGGCTTTTTTTTTTTTTTTTTTTTTGAGGTGGAATCTTGCTCTGTCACCCAGGCTGGAATACAGTGGCATAATCTCAGCTCACTGCAAGCTCTGCCTCCCGGGTTCATGCCATTCTCCTGCCTCAGCCGCCTGAGTAACTGGGGCTACAGGCGCCCACCACCACGCCTGGCTAATTTTTTTGTATTTTCATTAGAGATGGGGTTTCACCATGTTAGGATGGTCTCGATCTCCTGACCTTCATGATCTGCCTGCCTCGGCCTCCCAAAGTGCTGGGATTACAGGCATGAGGCACCGTGCCCAACCTGGCTTTTGTTTTTTTTTTTTTGAGATAGGGTCTTGGCAGTCTTGAACTCCTGGGCTCAGGCAGTCTCCCTGCCTCAGCCTCCCAAGTAATGGGGACTACAGGTGTGTGCCACCACGCCTGGCTAATTATTAAATTTTTTGTAAAGATGGAGGTCTTGCTATGTTGCCCAGGCTGTTCTCAAAATCCTGGCCTCAAGGGATCCTCCCGCTTCAGCCTCCCAAAACTCTGGGATTACAGGCATGAGCCCATGGTGCTGGGCCTTAGATTGATCTGTTCATTCACTTTACTCCTTGTCATCTCCAGGACCCCACTGATGACTCCAGGCTTCCCAGGGCAGAAGCAGAGCAGGAAAAGGACCAGCTCAGGACCCAGGTGGCGAGGCTACAAGCAGAGAAGGCAGACCTGTTGGGCATTGTGTCTGAACTGCAGCTCAAACTGAACTCCAGCGGCTCCTCGGAAGACTCCTTTGTTGAAATTAGGATGGCTGTAAGTTTTTGGTTTTATTTTTGTTTTGAGCAAACTATAAAGCCTCACCTGGAAAGATGAAAAAAATACCACTTTTTCTTGTCAACACAAGCCAAGGATTGAGGAAATTCCAGTGTAGCAAAGATAAATTGGCTCTCATTTTTTAAGTAGAGCATAATGCATATAAGGGTTGTGATAGCTAAAATGGAAAAATATTAATTACCTTTTATGATGAAAGATGTAGTCTTTTCTTTTCATCATGTCCTGGCAAATTGAACATTTTTGTGACTGACCTGAAAAGGAAAAAACTCACACAAGCATGAACTTTCTGTCATTTTTCAAACTAGATTTCAAAGCTGTATTCCGCAGTTCACTTAAGGGAGCGGCAAACGTTTTTTTAACAACAGAATCCTCTTTTTTGTTTTGAGATGGAGTTTCACTCTGTCCCCCAGGCTGGAGTGCAGGGATGCGATCTCAGCTCACTGCAGCCTCTGCCTCCGGGGTTCAAGAGATTCTGGTGTTTCACCCTCCCAAGTAGCTGAGACTACAGGCACATGCCATCACACCTGGCTAATTTTTTGTATTTTTAATAAAAAAGACAGGGTTTTGCCATGTTGGCCAGACTGGTCTCAAACTCCCGGCCTCAAGTGATCCACCCGCCTTGGCCTCCCAAAGTGCTGGGATGACAGGCATCAGCCACTGCGCCTGGCCAACGGAACCCTCTTTTCAAACGAAGTGGTACAAGGAACGCTGGTGTATTAAAAAGAAGAGAAGAAAGAGCAGAACTGCTCTGGTTGTAGGTTGAGGGAGTGTCCTGGCTTTTCCTTCCCTTTCCACAACAGCTACTCAGGAACCTCTGAGAACTGAGTTTGAAGCCATTGCTATCAAAATCAAATATCTCCACAACCCAAAATGAAGTGGGCTAAGCGAGGAGGCCCTAAGCTCTTGAGAAGCATTTGTTACGACTATGCCTGGCTGCAGGGGCAGCCCTATTGAAGAGCAGAGCAGGTCGATGCACCAGGTGGGGCCCTCTCCTTCATTGTGCTAACAGAGATTAGATAGGGAGAAAGATAAACAAGGATCATATCATCTGCAATCCAGTGTAGTACTCACTTCCGCGGAGTCCGAGTACATATCTGATACAGGAAAAGGGGCTGGCCGGGTGTAGTGGCTCATGCCTGTAATCCCAGCACTTTGGGAGGCTGAGGAGGCAGGATCGCTTGAGCCCAGGAGTTCAAGACCAGCCTGGGCAACCTGGCGAAACCCTGTGTGTACAAAAAAAAACTACAAAATGTTAGCTAGGCACGTTGGCATGCGCCTGTACTCCCAGCTACTCAGGAGGCTGAGGCAGGAGGATCACTTGAACCCGGGAGTTTGAGAGGCTGCAGTGTGCCATGATTGTGCCGCTGCACTCCAGGCTGGGTGACAGAGCAAGACTCTGTCTTTAAATTTAAAAAAAAAAAGAAAAGAAAAAAATTGTGTCCCTGGAAGAGAAAAATGTACATTGTAGGTAAGTCAGGAGGAGTGGGGAGCAACTTGCAAAAAAGCTCACCTGCTGGTTATATCTGACATATGAGTGTGTGACTGTCTTTGCCTTCTGCTTTATTTGCTGCACTAGAGTTAGGAAACGGCTCTGAATAACCTGCCATCCATGCCCCCTCATACATTTTAGTGGCCAAAATCAAGAGAATGAAAATGTCAATTGAAAAGCATATTTTGTCAGAGTACCCTTTCTGCAAGTGATCGAAGATGCCTGAGACAGAAGTTTAACCAAAGACCCTTACGCTTCTGTCAATAACCGATAAACTGCAGGAAACCCAACAGCATATGAGAAGTTTACAAATGAAGCTTCTTCCTTCAGGGTGCATGGTTAGCATCTCATTCTCCCTGTCAGATGAGTGACAAGTTATTTTTAGTGTAAACATGTTTTGCTTGCTTTTCTTCTGTGAACTGTAAAACACTGCCCAAGATTTAGGAAGAAATACCAAAAATATCTAGAACCCCCATGGGCTCAAGCAGAGAAAAAAAAAATGTATCTATATTTTGTATAATAGATGTATCTATATTTATATTATATAATGAATATATTATATGTAATATAATATATATTAATTATATAATTAATACATAATTATATAATTACATATTTAACATACATTTATATATCTATATTTCTATATCTAAATATGTATCTAAATATATATATTTATATGCATATATATAGGGAACCATCTTTGTGCATTTTTGAAGATTTTCCCTGGGAACTTATTGGAATATAAATGTCTTTCAAATCCTGTGGGTCTTGGACTTCTTGTTCCCTAAGTGACCTGCGGTGCATACAAATTTCTAACGGGAACCAACTTGGCCAAGATGGCGCTTTGTGAATCTCATTCACAGAAACTGTCTCTTTTTTGACTTTACCTCAGTGAGTTCTAGCATTTTGCATTTTAAAGGACTGTCTGAGAAGGATATGTGGAGTTGTCACCAGCTCTGCATGACCTTAACCTTGAGAAAGAGAGAACTGCCAAGGAAAGGGAGGAGCAGATAAGCTTTCATGTTTACGGAGTCGGGTAGAATGTGTATGGCGAGAGGAAACTGACCTTCACGCCTTAGCCGGGATATTTATAATCCCAACAGGGTGTGCCGGGTGAGGGGAAGGTACGTTTCCATTCCATTGGAGCCACCCAGTTTAAACACTGCACATCTGAATGTTCCTTGGGTTGCATGTCACAAAAACTCATCTTTTGTCTTTTTTTTCTTTTGACAAAGAATTTGTCTTGCAGACATATTGTGTTAAATCCCGTGCGTTTCTGTTTTTACAGGAAGGAGAAGCAGAAGGGTCAGTAAAAGAAATCAAGCATAGTCCTGGGCCCACGAGAACAGTCACCATTGGCACGTATGTGAAGGAAGACTCGAGCTCCCAGGCAGACAGGCTGGGCAGGCTTGTCACTGGGAGCTTATCACTGGGTGCTTGTCACTGGAGGTCAAATGTAGTGACCTGAGGAAGTAACTTCTTTATGATTTATACCAGGACCTTTCAAGAATATTTGGTTTGAATGCTATTTAATGCTGCAGCTCAGACTGGCAGAGATTAAAAACTGTTTGGTTCCCGTTTGGCTCACCCTGACTGTTCTGTTCTAGTGGTGTCTCACCTCCAGCAGACGAAAAGTGAAAGCAAACTGGTTCTCAGTCAAACCAATGAGACATGTTTGCTCATTGGTTCCCCAGTGTCATTTGACCCAGACCAGCCTGCCCAGCTTCCATAAGTGAAATATTTTCATTTTCTTTTCCCTGCTACTCCCCAGTTATAAGCTGGCATGACCAATACTGGAACATCTTTTGTAACAATGACCGATAGCACTCTCAGTCATTGTGGATGTCGCCTGAAAGGACCCAGATTTCTTATCTGTGGAGTCTCAAGTGTATCTGTCCCATGTAGATGTGAGGAAACAGATGTCTTAAATAGTGGCAGGGCCTTGGGGAGGGAGGCAGACCTAGAACTGAGTGCCTGAACCTCTTGACTCTTGCGAGCAGTGCTCACCAAGGAGACTGCTAGCTTGCCTTCTGCAAGCTGCTTACTCCTGTGATCATCTATTCAAGAGACAATTGTCTGAAAAGATCTCTGAGCATCTCTTATCTCATAGTTTTTTTTTGTTTGTTTTGTTTTTTTTTCTTTTGAGATGGAGTTTCACTCTGCCACCCAGGCTGGAGTGCAGTGGTGCGATCTTAACTCACTGCAACGTCCACCTCCCAGGTACAAGTGATTCTTCTGCCTCAGCCTTCCGAGTAGCTGGGACTCCAGGTGCCTGCCACCATGCCCAGCTAACTTTTTATGTTTTTAATAGAGACAGGGTTTCACCATGTTGACCAGGCTGGTCTCGAACTCCTGACCTCAAGTGATCCGCCTGTCTCAACCTCCCAAAGTACTGGATTTACAGGCTTGAACCACTGTGCCTGGCCATCTGATAGATTTTTAAAACCTTCTTTGTATAACTTGATGAATGTGCATATAGAATGACTTCCAAAATGTGAAAAAAATTGTCTTCCATTATGTTTCTAAGCCCTTGTATAAGGAAGAAAGTAAGTATTAGATAATATTCTTTCGTCAGAGTAATTGGCATAAACGAAAGTAATTCCCTTTTTTGGTTAAAAATTCTTCACGTTTCCACCAAATTGCTTTTTTAATATTCAAAGACGTTCCTGGAAGTAGTGGCAAATAAAAAAGTCCTGGTTGAAATTTCAAAGCCACTTCCTCATCATTCATATCCAGGTGCATAGACCACTTCCTCTTTAAGCCACATGGCTATTTTTATTTATTTTATTTATTTTTTTTTTTGAGACGGAGTCTCGCTCTGTCACCCAGGCTGGAGTGCTGTGGCCGGATCTCAGCTCACTGCAAGCTCCGCCTCCTGGGTTCACGCCATTCTCCTGCCTCAGCCTCCCGGGTAGCTGGGACTACAGGCGCCGCCACCTCGCCCAGCTAGTTTTTTGTAGTTTTTTTTAGTAGAGACAGGGTTTCACCGTGTTAGCCAGGATGGTCTCGATCTCCTGACTTCGTGATCTGCCCGTCTCGGCCTCCCAAAGTGCTGGGATTACAGGCTTGAGCCACCGCGCCCGGCCCACATGGCTATTTTTAAAATAACAGTTCTGTACCATTTGTGAGTATCGTAATTACTCTGAGATTGATTTCCAGGTTTGGAGTTGGAGCTTTGGAGTCCTGGAAACTGGGATTTAATTCTGGCTGTTTATTAGCTATGTGAACCCTAGTCGGTGACTCAAAGAGTAGCTGCCGTTAGCATCATCATAGTCATCCCTCATGTTTTGTAACAGTGATCATGATTTTGTTTGTCACTGATGTGTCTCTTGATTTAGTCAGATTTTGAAATTGAGAAAAATACTTGATGTATCAACAGCGCCTCCATTTCTCTGCTCTCATTATTTGAAACTACAAGTGAAAAAGGTTTTCTCCCCTTGACTTAAGCTGTGATGGTCTCTGTTAACTTGGAGAAAGGCCAGTGGTCTGTACAATGTGCCTGTATCTTTTGTCTGACTGCAGTCCCCTTTGAGACTAGATCCCTGGAAGGCTTGCCACCTTCAGCCACAGCTGCTTCTGCTGAACTGTTCGTGGGTTTTGTGATCTGGTGTTAGGTACACAGTGACTGTTTGGAGGAAGTGGGTGTGTGCAGTGTAAGGCTGGCCTCTCCAGAGCCTCACTGAGTCTCCACACCTTCCCTAGGAAGCATGGAGGAGCTTGGCACTGGGGTCCCAGGACCAGCTGTGCTTGTTCACTAGTTGAGAATTAGTTGGAGAATATTCTGGAAAGCAATTCCTTTAAGCTGGTCCCAGTTATATTGGGTTACTCTCTTCTTAGGCTTTGGTATTTTTCTGATGAAAACCTTTTAACCTTTATACTGACCATGGCATTTTCTAAATATAGGAGCAGATCTGCAGAGGGGGCCAAGAATTACTTGGAACATGAGGAGTTAACTGTGAGCCAGCTCCTGCTGTGCCTAAGGGAAGGGAATCAGAAGGTGGAGAGACTTGAAATTGCACTCAAGGAGGCCAAAGAAAGGTATGAAATCGGTTAACTTGAAATATGTGTTTTTTTTAAAACAGCTTTACTGAAGTGTGATTAAGATACCATACAGTTCATTTAAAGTATACATTTCAGTGTTTTTTAGAATATTCCCAGGATTGTGCAACCACTGTTACTACAATATAATTTTAGAACATTTTCTCCCCCAAACGGCACTCACTGTTTGCTCCTCCAAGCAATGTGCTTTCTGTCTCTATAGACTTGGCCATTCTGGACATTTCATATAAATGGAATTATACAATCTGTGATCTGTTGTGACCGGCTTCTTTCTCTTAGCATAATGTTTTTGAGGTTCGTCTTCAATGTAGCATGTATCGGTACTTCCTTTTCCTTGCTGAATAACCTTCCATTATCCATATATACAACATTTTGTTAATTCATTCATCAGTTGATAAACATTAGGGTTGTTGCCACTTTTTACCTATTATGAATAATGCTGCTGTGAACATTGTGTACAGGTTTTTGCTTGGACCTGTGTTTTTAATTCTCTGGGGTATATCAGTTATGGGTGGAATTGCTGGGTCATATGGTACCTCTATTTTATATTCTCTTTTTTTTTTTTTTTTTTTTTTTTTGAAACGGAGTCTCGCTCTGCCGCCCAGGCCGAGCGGGCGGATCACAAGGTCAGGAGATCAAGGCCATCCTGTCTAACACGGTGAAACCCCGTCTCTAATAAAAAAAATACAAAAAACTAGCCGGGCGAGGTGACAGGCGCCTGTAGTCCCAGCTACTCGGGAGGCTGAGGCAGGAGAATGGCATGAACCAGGCAGGCAGAACTTGCAGTGGGCGGAGATCGCGCCACTGCACTCCAGCCTGGGAGACAGAGCTAGACACCGTCTCCAAAAAAAGAAAAGAATGTTGGCCGGGCGCGGTGGCTCAAGCCTGTAATCCCAGCACTTTGGGAGGCCGAGGCAGGCAGATCACGAGGTCAGGAGATCGAGACCATCCTGGCTAACATGGTGAAACCCCGTCTCTACTAAAAAAATACAAAAAACTAGCCGGGCGAGGTGGCGGGCGCCTGTAGTCCCAGCTACTTGGGAGGCTGAGGCAGGAGAATGGCGTAAACCCGGGAGGCGGAGCTTGCAGTGAGCTGAGATCTGGCCACTGCACTCCAGCCTGGGCGACAGAGCGAGACTCCGCCTCAAAAAAAAAAAAAAAAAGAAAAGAACGTTGTAGTTTTATCTCTGACGTTTAAGCCTGCGGTCCATTTTGAGTTTGTTTCCATGTATGTTGTGATACCGGAGTCAACTTCATTGGACTGTCAGTTCCATGTCATTGATCTATATGTCTGTCCTTATGCCAGCACCACAATGTCTTGAGTACTATGGCTTTGTAGTAAGTTTTGAAATCAGGAAGTGTATTAGCCCGTTTTCATACTGCTGTAAAGAACCGCCCGAGACTGGGTAATTTATAAAAGAAAGAGGTTTAACTGACTCACAGTTCAGCATGCTGGGGAGGCCTTGGGAAACTTACAACCCTGGCAGAAGGCGAAGGGGAAGCAAGGCACCTGCTTCACAAGGCGGCAGGAAGGAGAAGGAACACAGGAGGCCCCACCACACATTTATAAAACCCTCAGATCTTGTGAGAACTCACTCACTATCACGAGAGCAGCATGGGGGACCCTGCCACCATGATTCAGTTACCTCCTCCTGGTCTCTCCCTTGACATGTGGGGATTATGGAGATCACAATTCAAGATGAGATCTGGGTGGGGACACACAGCCTAACCATATGAGGAAGTGTGTGCCTTCCAACTTTGTTTTTCTTTTTAAAGACTGTTGGCTCTTCTGGGTTCTTTGCTGTTCCATAAGAATTTTAGGATCAGCTTGTTAATTTGTGAAAAAAGCCAGCTGGGGTCTTACTAGGGATTGCATTGTATCCCCAAATCATTTGGGGAGAATTGCCATCTTCAGGATTGTGTCATCTGCAGAGATAGACTTACTTCTTCTTTTCCAGTGTGAATGCCTTTTATTTCTTTTTCTTGCCTGATTATCCCGTCAAAACAAAAAAAAGTGTTAAATAGAAATGGAGAGAGCAGGCATCCTTTCTTGTTCCTAATCTTAGGGGGAAAGCTAAGGCCCCACCTTTGTCATCACTTTCAGAGGTTCCTGGTGTCACTCATGCTTGAGTGTCCTGGAGTTCCCACAATGTGAATCTGGTTGCTTCTTGGCTCTCCCTACTGTTGGCTCAAAGGTTGGCCTTCTTGGGCTGGTAAGGCCCCACTCAGACCTATTCCTACTTTCCATTCCATATTTTCCTACTATGATTTCCTCTCCCCTTTTCTTTGGTACTGTAGGCACATGGCTTTTTGAAAGTCCTTTTAGTAGAGTTTGGGCTGGGAAAAAAATTATATGCATACATTTAACCCATTATCTTTAACCACAGTCTCTCTTGTTTCGTTTGGATTGGGATGGCTTTCCTGTGGTTATGATTTGGTGTTAAGAATGGTGTTACTTTTTTTGTTGTTGTTTATTCGGTGACTTTTAAACTTAGTTGTGTCCTAAAAGGAAAAGTCTTTCCTTCTCTACTGAATTCTTATAAATGAGATACCATGTTCATGGAAAACACATGCATCCACGTGTGTAAACACAGACAAAAACAATTTCAAAAACGTTGCTGCATAGTACAGTTCCATGAAAACAGATGGTGTTCAAGATAAGTTACACTTGCCTTTTACCTCTGTGTGTATTCATCTGTGAATCAATTCGAGTCAATTTTAAGATGAAAAATAAAACTAATGCTAATATAGTGAATGTGTAGAGATTTTGAAAACCCCTGATCCTTTGTCCCAGTTGTAAACAATGTTCTTTTTAGTGCTTCTGTAATTGCTATTTCTCTTAAAGCCAAAGAGAAAGTAACTTTTCTACCTTCTGTGATTTTCCAGAGTTTCAGATTTTGAAAAGAAAGCAAGTAATCGCTCTGAGATTGAAACCCAGACAGAGGGGAGCACAGAGAAAGAGAACGAAGAGAAAGGCCCGGAGACTGTGAGTCCTAAGATTCCATGGCCACTGTCACACCCACACACATAAGAGTAGTCCAGCCACTGAATTCGAATCTCGTGATGTGTTATTTGCTTTAGAAATACAGAAATCATGTTGATGTTGAATATTATCTATCTATTCCTTTTATATTTCCTTGTCCTGGTCTGTGTCAATTGTAGCAAGATGTATTTCTTTTTTTTTTTTTTTTTTTTTTTGAGACAGAGTCTCACTCTGTAGGCTGGAGTGCAGTGGCACTATCTCAGCTCACTGTAACCTCCACCTCTCGGGTCCAAGCAGTTCTCCTGCCTCAGCCTCCCTACTAGCTGGGATTACAGGCACCCGCCACCATACCCGGCTAATTTTTGTATTTTTAATAGAGACAGGGTTTCACCATGTTGGCCAGGATGGTCTCGATCTCTTGACCTCGTGATCCTCCCACCTCAGCCTCGCAGAGTGCTGGGATTACAGACGTGAGCCACTGCGCCTGACTGCGAGATGTATTTCTATCAGTATTCTACAAAACCATTTCCTATGTCTCTTCTTGACTGATTTCTTCTCCTCAGCCCTTCAATGAAGAAGCCTACTGTATGAAAAAGGAATTTTGTCCACTTTATAACGAGATAATTTGAGGATATGACTCAGAAATTTGAGGGAGAATTGAAAGATTTGGGTTCTATCCCTTTACTGGTTTGAATAAAGTAGTTTGAAACAAAGGTTCAGTGTTATCTTGTTCAGTATTGTCTGGTAATTGAGAGGTGCCTTCGAGTCTGCAGAGAGTCTTCAGCTTAGGGAAGTTAATGAAGCCGTGAAGGTTGATGGCCATAGTGGCCCACGTGAAAGGCATTTACATAAAATACTCACTTCAGGTAATTAATTTATTCAACAAATATGTACGTTGAATGCCTACCATATTCCAGGAGATTGAGACCTTACTGTTGAAAGGAGAGAGAATATTTAGAAAACAGATGAAGAGACCACCAATGAATAAAGTTCTCTGTTTGACTGAAACTAATTCAGCAGCCAGTAGCAGGGAAGTGTGGTCTTTCAAGGCATCAGAAACTCATTTACAAAAATTATAGAGCTTCCAGGAAAAAGGCTGCACAACAAAAATAGTTAAGTAAACTAGAAACATACACTGGGGAGTATGGGGGCAAGTTGTTAGCTGGATAGATAGGACTGTGCTTTGACACCTCTGTGGTCTGTGATCTCTGAACCTGGAATAGGGTGTTTTTTTGGAAACGGAGTCTCGCTCTGTCACCCAGGCTGGAGTGCCGTGGCGCGATCTCAGCTCACTGCAAGCTCTGCCTTCCAGGTTCACACCATTCTCCTGCCTCAGCCTCCCGAGTAGCTGGGACTACAGGCACCCGCCACCACGCCCGGCTAATTTTTTGTATTTTTAGTAGAGACGGGGGTTTCACCGTGTTAGCCGGGATGGTCTCAATCTCCTGACCTTGTGATCCACCCGCCTCGGCCTCCCAAAGTGCTGGGATTACAGGCGTGAGCCACCGCACCTGGCCAGGGTTCATTTTAATAGCGGTAAAGTCATTATCACAGTGCATCCAAATTGATTAGTTCATGCTTTGTTAGGAAACAGAAGTTACCCAAAGCTTAGCAAACTAAGTACCAAGTATCCAAAACATTCTTTTCCTACACGATGTTTGGGGTATTGTCAAAGTTGAATCAGTTCACCAGCCAGGCTTAATTGGCTGCTAATGGCTGAGACTGTTTTCTCCCAAAGAGGTTTGTTTAATCTCTGATGATAATTGTCTACATATGTTTGGGATTTCCCGTATGATAGGTTGGAAGCGAAGTGGAAGCATTGAACCTTCAGGTGACGTCTCTGTTTAAGGAGCTTCAAGAGGCTCATACAAAACTCAGTGAAGCCGAGCTCATGAAGAAGAGACTTCAAGAAAAGTAAGAATGCAAGAGCAGTTTTATCCTCCTTTGAAATACACATTTTTACAAAGTATGCTACTATATAAAAACATAGGTTTTTTTACTATGTTATAACTAAAAGAAAAACGGACAGCTAATTAAAATACGAATTCAGAAAATACTAATGTTCCAGTTAATGTGTGAACATGAAATACTTGTAATATGAGGGGATGGGGACTGGAGAACTTTAATTCTACCTCTTAGGGGTATTTGTTAAATGTAGGAGCCTGTGTGAGATCTCTACAAAGCTGTGAGCTAATTTTCCTGTTTTTGACTTAAGCCGAGGACAGTGATGTGAATAAGCATAAAGAAAGATGAAAAGAGCATAAAGATCTTGAGTGACATTTATTTATTTGGAAAAAGGTCAATTTCAATTCATCATTTCAATCAGTTAATTATTTCAGGCTAACATGTAGATTGAGAGTTTGGCATTTGCTTGTTTCTCTTGATGTAAGAAGTTACCCAAAACTTAGCAAACCTAAGTTGATGTTGTTCGATTGGATTCATTGGCAAACATGTTTCTAGCCCAATACGGAGGTGTGTGTGTTTTCTTGAGGTTATAATTCCCAACACTCTATAGTATTATGGTAACGTGGCAGCTGCAACTAAGGACTTTGGACAAACAGACCTAGATTTGACATGTGGGTCTACAACTTATTTGTATTGGGCAAGGTGTTTATTTCACTTCTCTGAGCCTGTCTTGTCATTTGGAAATTGTGTGTTCTAATTTCTTCTATATACATTGTGTTAAATGGTATGTCTAATGCGCTGGGCATTAATGCTTTGTGCATAGCTGTCATTTATTTGTATTATATTGAAATTCTCTTTCCGATCTTTAAGAAGACTTAGAGGAACTTCCTTTTTCCGTTATTGAACCTTTGTCAGAAACTAAAGTCTTTGCAATGGACAGAACCTGTAACTTTTTTTTAATATATAAAAGATATCTATGCATCACTACATGAGAAGCACCTTTAGCTAATTACTACTGTGGTCTGTGTGTAAATACTGAAGATGTATCTGTATGACTAGTTAAAACAATTATTCAAAGAGGACAGTACTGCGTGTGAGCTTAGATCTGTACTTTTTGATGTTTAGGCGTAAAGGTTCAGAAATATGGTCAGGTCTAGTAAAGAAGCAAGGAGGATTATGTATTTTATTTTGCATTCATAAACCCTACAGCCCTAAAATTCTTGTATTGTACATAACCTTGGGATTTGTTTAAAAGCCACTGAGTCAGAAAGGAGCATTGTTTATCCTCATGAAACCTTGACCTTTCTTAGGTGTCAGGCCCTTGAAAGGAAAAATTCTGCGACTCCATCAGAGTTGAATGAAAAGCAAGAGCTTGTTTATACTAACAAAAAGTTAGAGTTACAAGTGGAAAGCATGCTCTCAGAAATCAAAATGGAACAGGCTAAAACGGAGGATGAAAAGTGAGTATGCCAAGTCAGAAGGGCGGCGACGGGGTAGAGGAGGGAGAATTGCCTATACGGATTGGAATTCAGATTTGAGAATCAATTTTTAAAAATTTCTTTTTAAAAATTTATTTTTAAATTTTAAAATATCTGAAGGAGTCATTTATCTGAAGGAGTCCTAGGAGACTTCTCAGAGGGGATAAAGCTTAAAAGTTTTGTCATAATAAAATTATGCTGATTGTTTGCACTCTGTCTTGATTTTTCAGAAAATTTTTTTTTGAGAGTAAGAAATGCTAGTAGGTGGTGGGATGATAAAGGTAGGCGAGAAGGTTTTTCTACTTGAGTGTTCAGAAGGTTGGGAGGCAGAACTATACGTTTCTATGACATTTTCCTGAGGATTCCATTTTTTAATATCTTTTTTAATAGGTCCAAATTAGCCATGCTACAGTTGACACACAACAAGCTTCTTCAAGAACATAATCATGCGTTGAAAACGATTGAGGAGCTAACAAGAAAAGAGGTATTCACCGAAAAAAAATTATTTCCATAGCCTAGTAATGAACAGAAACTCTTGAAGATTTTGTATATAAAATACTTGCATGAATCCTTCACTAAGTCTGGTTTCAAAGGTTGTTTTCTAGTGTCTCATTATTTCTTGCGTCTAGGGTTTATACCTTCTGATGTTCCACTTATGTGTAATGTGCTTTACTGTGTACAAAGACAGTGTTAACGTCCTATGGTCAGGGATGAAGCACTTCGTGTTTCTTTTTTTTTTTTTTTCTTTGAGACGGAGTCTTGCTCTGTCACCCAGGCTGGAGTGCAGTGGCCGGATCTCAGCTCACTGCAAGCTCCGCCTCCCGGGTTCCCGCCATTCTCCTGCCTCAGCCTCCCGAGTAGCTGGGACTACAGGCGCCCGCCACCTCGCCCGGCTAGTTTTTTGTATTTTTTAGTAAAGACGGGGTTTCACCATGTTAGCCAGGATGGTCTCGATCTCCTGACCTCGTGATCCGCCCGTCTCGGCCTCCCAAAGTGCTGGGATTACAGGCTTGAGCCACCGCGCCCGGCCTTGCACTTAGTGTTTCTAAGGGTAGGTTTGTAGGAGAGCTAAGAGCATGGGCTCCTCTGGGTAGGAAGGGCCGTCTGTCTTGTGGAACTATGCAAGGCCAGCGTACCTGCTGTCAGTACATTTGGGACCCTGGAATCATCAGCCTGCAGTTTAAATTCATAATAGTGGGCCAGGTGTGGTAGCTCATGCCTGTTATCCTGGCACTTTGGGAGGCCAAGGCTGGGGGATCGTTTGAACCCAGGAGTCTGAGACCAGCCTGGGCAACAGGGAGGCCCTACCTCTACCAAAAATAGAGTTAACCAAGTGTGATGTTCGTGCCTGTGGTCCCAGCTCCTTGGGAGGCCGAGGCAGGAGGATCACTCGAGCCTAGGAGGTCCAGGCTGCAGTGAGCTGTGATCACGCAACTGCCCTCCAGCCTTTGGGACAGAGTGAGAACCTGTCTCTAAAAAAAGAAAAAAATTAAATAAATAAATTAGTAATAATGCCAGCATGGTGTGATAGTTTAGAGATCACAGAAGCTTGAGAATTAGAAGGAATCTCTGAATTTTTAGCCTTGTAAATATACTCTTTGGTTTTCATTTATTTTTTTCTAGAGAGGGAGTTTTGCCGTGTTGCCCAGAATGGTTTTGAACTCCTGAGCTTAGGCAATCCACGTGCCTCAGCCTCCCAAAGTGCTGTAATTACAGGTGTGAGCCATCGTGCCCAGCAGTTTGTCACTTATTTATTTAATAGAGTAGTGTTCCTCTCTTTGACCTAATAATTTTAAATTTAAAACATGTTTCTTGTTTTCCACTGACTTCAGGCAGAAAGAGTAACAAGTGGAAAAATAACAGTATCAACAAGTCACAGCCTTATCAAGATTGGAGTTCGTTATTGTATCCCTGATTTTAGTGTTACCTTCTTGGTTCAGGAACTCATTATTTGTAAACCACAACTTAAGTACAACTTTCTGAATAAGTTAGCATTGCTGATTAACAGACTAGTTAGAGCTGATACATTTTTTCTCCCCCCCGTAGAGACAGATCTTACTATGTTGCCCAGGCTTGTCTCATACTCCTGGGCTCAAAGATCCTCCCGCTCCAGCCTCTCAATTCCAGGCATAAGCCACTACACCCGGCCAGAGCTGATAATTAAAAAAATAAACCTTTTTCTAATATTTTACTGAAATAGGCAAAATTATTTCAAAACCATTCCTAGAATCAGTGTTTCTTTTTCAGTCAGAAAAAGTGGACAGGGCAGTGCTAAAGGAACTGAGTGAAAAACTGGAACTGGCAGAGAAGGCTCTGGCTTCCAAACAGCTGCAAATGGATGAGATGAAGCAAACTATCGCCAAGCAGGAGGAGGACCTGGAAACCATGACCGTCCTCAGGGCTCAGGTGAGGCACCTTCTGAAACCCCAGCTGAGTGAGGCCAGCCCTGACTGTATTCTTGCATGGGAAAGTGATGGTGTTTAGAATGTTTATAATTTTCTATTTTTTATTTTTTTCACCCATGAATGTATTAAAACTTTAAAATGGAAACATTTGGAAAGTGTTCAGTGGATCTTATCCGTTCTGCATTTAGTAGGTAGTTAGTTGGATTCTTTCCAGTCTGTGGCATTATGATTGATGTTGCTAAGACATTCCTGTGCATGTTGCTCTGTTCACATGTGGATATTTTATATTTCTGTTGGCTACACACCTAGGAGTGGAGTCACTGGATCATAGGCTCTGCATGTTATTCACTTTTTTTTTTTGAGGCGGAGTTTCACTCTTGTTGCCCAGGCTGGAGTGCAATGGCGGGATCTCGGCTCACCGCAACCTCCGGCTCCCAGGTTCAAGCAATTCTCCTGCCTCAGCCTCCCTAGTAGCTGGGATTATAGGCATGTGCCACCAGGCCCAACTAATTTTGTGTTTTTAGTAGAGACGGGGTTTCTCCATGTTGGTCAGGCTGGTCTCGAACTCCCGACCTAAGGTGATCCACCCACCTTGGCCTCCCAAAGTGCTGGGATTACAGACGCAAGCCACTGTGCCCGGCCTTGTCATTCACTTTTAACAGGTAATGCCAAACCATTTCCCAAAGTGACTGGGCCAGTTTTCACTCCCATCGACGGAGTTTTCATGGCCCTGCATCTTACCAACACTTCTATTATCAGTCATTTTCCTTTAACCACTCTGGAGGGTATGTAGTGGTATCTCATTTAATTTGCATTTCCCTGATGACTAATGGGAATGAGTCCTTTTTCAAGTGTTTTTGGCCTTTGAGGTATCCTCTTTTGTGAAGTGCCTGATCAAGCCTGCCTTTTTTTTTTTTTGGTTCAGTTTTTGAGACAGAGTCTTGCTCTGTCGCCCAGGCTGAAGTGCAGTGGTGTGATCTCGGCTCGCTGCAACCTCTGCCTCCTGGGTTCAGGCGATTTTCCTGCCTCAGCCTCCCATGTAGCTGGGACTACAGGCACGTGCCAATATTCCTAGCTAATTTTTATATTTTTAATAGAGATGGGGTTTCACCACATTGGCTAGGCTGGTCTCAAACTCCCAACCTCAGGTGATCTGCCCACTTCCACCTCCCAGAGTGCTGGGATTACAGGCATGAGCCACTGCGCCTGGCCTGGCTTTTTAAAATAATGTAATGACTTCTGTGTATACTGCACATATAAGCCCTTGTCAGTTATTTTTGCCTTTTCACTCTCCTAAAGGTGTTCTTTGAGGAACAAAAGTTCTTAGTTTTAAGGTAGTCCAGTATATCAGCCTTCTCATTTATGATTAGTACTTTTTGTGTCCTGTTTAAGAAACTTTTATTACTCCAAGGCCAGGAAGATACTCCCTCTGTTGTCTTCTAAAAAATTTGTTGTTTTACCTTTTACATTAAGATGTACAAACCATTTGAAATTGGCTCTTGTGTATAGAAAGTGAGGTAAGGGTAAATATTTATTTTTTTCCTATATGAATATCCAGTTAACTTGGAACCATTTAAGCCATCTTTTCTTAAGTGCTCTGCTGCCCTCTTCATCATAATTTGTGTCAGCATGTGCATGAGTCTGTTTCTGGATTGTGTTCTCTTTTATTGATCTACTCATATATCTTTGCTCTGGTACCATGCTGTCTTATTATAAAGCATCAAACTTTTTTTCTTTTTTTTTTTTTTTTTTTTTTTTTTGAGACAGAGTCTAGCTCTGTCACCAGGCTGGAGTGCAGTGGCGTGATCTCGGCTCACTGCTGCAACCTCCACCTCCCAGGTTCAAGCCATTCTGCTGCCTCAACCTCCCGAGTAGCTGGGACTACAGGCGTGCTCTACCACACCCGGCTAATTTTTGTTATTTTTAGTAGAGATGGGGTTTCACCATGTTGGCCAGGATGGTCTCGAACACTTGACCTCATGATCCGCCCACCTCAGCCTCCCAAAGTGCTGGGATTACAAGCGTGAACCACTGTGCCCTGCCAGCATCAAGTTGAATGGCTGGATCATAAGTTAGGTCCATTTTCCAGTTAAATAAATATTACCAAGCTGTCTTCCAAAAATGCCTAACCAAAATTATACTCTCACCACAAGATAAGCGCTCCTATGTCCTCATATTCTTGTATTATTTTAAAAACCTTGGCCAATCTGATGAAGGTAAACATGTTAGTTTTTGATATACTAATGTCAGCAGTTTGTTATTCCCTACGTATAGACTCATTATCACCAACTACCCAGAGTAGCTGACCCCTGTGAAATGCAGGCAGTTGACTGGTACTTACAGCTTTAATAGAGCCTCAGCCTGCATTCTCAGCTCTTCAGAGCATTTCCTTGCTTAGGTAACTCATGTTATGGGGTTCTTCCACTCTGCTGCGGTCATGTATTTTCGCCTATTTTAGACATAAACATTTGTTTTCTCTTGATGGATACTCTTGCTCATTCATTCAATAACTCCTTTTTTTTTTTTTTTTTTTTTGAGATGGAGTCTTGCTCAGTCGCCTAGGCTGGAGTGCAGTGGCGCCATCTCGGCTCACTGCAAGCTCCGCCTCCCGGGGTTACACCATTCTCCTGCCTCAGCCTCCTAAGTAGCTGGGACTACAGATGCCCGCCACCACGCCCGGCTAATTTTTTGTATTTTTTTTAGTAGAGATGGGGTTTCACCGTGTTAGCCAGGATGGTCTCGATCTCCTGACCTCGTGATCCGCCCACCTCGGCCTCCCAAAGTGCTGGGATTACAGGCCTGAGCCACCGCGCCCGGCCCAATAACTCCTTTTTTGAGCACTTATAATATGTCAAACACTGTTCTTACTGCCGGGGATATAGGAATGGACAAAACAAAGACTCTTTTCTTACTGGCTCAAAGCTAGTTAAGTGATAGAAGTGAGACTAAATCGAATTTAAGTCATACTCCGAAACACCCGTGATCTGTCACCGACACTGAGATGCTGAACCACTCACAATTGACAGGAAATCCCTTAAAACGATCTCTTTATTACACACTTTTAAGTAACTATAGTTTTGATAGAATATTTAGATTTTTATTAATTCTACTTTTAAAATAATGGATAATAATTTATATCTCAGAACCAGCAAATTTGAAAAGCAAATTTTAAACATAGAAAGTTAAAAATTAGTATTAAATTCCAGTACCAATGGAACAGGTCACTCAGTTAGCTGACATCATTAAATATTAAAACACTATCAAGTGTTTTGTTATTTATGATTTTAAAATAATTATTTGATTTTTAAAATGTTGTTTTGTTTTGTTTTGAGACAGGGTCGCACTCCTGTCACCCAGGCTGGAGTGCAGTCGCATGATCGTGCTTCACTGCAGCCTGAATTTCCTGGGCTCAGGGGATCCTCATGCCTCAGCCTCCTGAGTAGCTGGAACTACAAGTGCATGCCATCATGCCCAGCTAATTTTTTTGTATTTTTAGTAGAGATGAGGTTTTGCCATGTTGCCCAGGCTGTCAGCAAGAGGCCTCAGTTCCTCACCATGTGGTCCCCTCCAGAGGGATGCTTGGGTGCCCTCATGTCATGGCAGCTAGCTTCCCCCAAAGCAAGTGATCCACCAGAGAGCAAGGAGTGACAGTGTCTTTTGTGACCTAGTCTCAGAAGCCGTACACCATCACTTCTGCAGTATCCTAGAGGTTATACAGGTTGGCCTTATTCACTGTGAGAGGGAAACATACAAGGTGATGAATACCAAGAGGCAAGGATCACTGTAGCCATCTTAGGATGCTGGTGACACACAGGGACGTGGATTGAATGTGGAAAAGTCCATGGGAAATGGTCTTCTGTCAGGTTCAAATGCTGAGTTGGCCACTTAACAAATTTTCCCAAGATGAAGAGCCATTAAGTTTGTAAAATGGGGATAGCAATTCTATATTCTCAGGATTTTTCTTAAGGTAAAGTAAGAGAGTAAATGTAAAGCACCCAACATAGGACCTCACACATGTTTGGAATTTAATAAATAGCATCTATTTGTGATGATTATTCTTTTAAATTTAGCTTAAGACCAGCTTTCATAAATACACCTGGCAGAATGAATAAGCCATTTATTGTATTAAGTTGATCCTGAGTTGTTTATTATCTAAAAGTCCAGATAATTTTGCTGAATTAATGGTACCTACAGTATTTAAACTACCTATATCAGTACAGTTGTGGGATTTTGTTGTTTAAAGCACACACACAAACACAGCTTGTATCTGCTATTGGAATGTACCTGGAAAGTCGTGGTCATTATACTGTTTTCTCACAGGATGATGCATCTGTGATTCACAAGCGCTATTGTTCAATAAGGATACAGCACTACTGCCTCATGGCATAAACACTATAGAGAATCTGCATTCTTCTGGGCACTAACTTCTGTATCTTTTTTTCCTCTAACAGATGGAAGTTTACTGTTCTGATTTTCATGCTGAAAGAGCAGCAAGAGAGAAAATTCATGAGGAAAAGAGCAACTGGCATTGCAGCTGGCAGTTTTGCTGAAAGAGAATGATGCTTTCGAAGATGGAGGCAGGTAAGGAAAAGACAGAGGAGGACCCAGAGCTCACATCAGCATGGCTGGAGAAGGGGTGCCTGTCTACAGACACTCCTGATTTGAACTATAAGAATAGCTCGGCGTCAGTTGAGGCTGCAATGAGCTGTGTTCGCGCCACTGCACTCCAGCCTGGGTGACAGAGCGAGTCCCCTGTCTGAAAAATAAATAATAATTGCTTCACTTACGCTTCATGTGACCATGTTCCCAACACTTAGTTTGTCTTACAGGAAAGCTTGACAGAGACTTGTGGGAGCTTGATCAAGCTCCTTGCTTTTAGATAAGCAAGGATTTTGATTTTTAAAATGTTGTTTTGTTTTTTGAGGCAGGGTCTCACTCCTGTCACCCAGGCTGGAGTGCAGTGGCATGATCTTGGTTCACTGCAGCCTCAGCTTCCTGGGCTCAGGTGATCCTCATGCCTCAGCCTCCCGAATAGCTGGAACTGCAAGTGCGTGCCATCATGCACTTGTAACAATAATGTCGAGTGTCCTGGTGAGCTTATCTTGCCATTGTCATGGATAAAATATTCATAGCACTTTAAATTCCTGAATATACTTTAAAAAATACTGCCAAAAATTACTTCTGACTTTTAGAAATTTATTTTGAGAAAGTTATAAAACACAGCAAAATACAGAGAATAAAATAACAGACTTTACTATGTACTCCATCCTGCATTGACAGCTGCTTGTATTTGCTCCAAGTATTTTTTTACTAAAGGAAAAAGGGAATTGTAGATAGAGTTGAAGTCTCCTTTGTTCCCCATCCATCATTATATTCCTTTCTTCCTTTACCTTGTGCTGTTAGGAATTTGGTGGGTAGCTTCCCCATCTGTTTTATACTTTTACATATCACACACACACACCCCCCTAAATCTCATCTCAAAACCAGATAATATTGATTTCTCTGTGTTTAAGTTACAAAATGATCACTATAGGTATTGTTCTCCAACCTACTTTACATAATATTGTGATTTTGAGCTCTCTGTTGATATGTGCGGATGTAATTTATTATACTTCATTGCTGTATTTTGATTCATAAGTATGCCACTTCTTTCTGATCTGTTTCCTATTGATGACAGCTGGGTTATTTCCTGATATTTTTAATCGTAATTATTTACTTTCACAACGTAGTCTCCTAGTGCCAATAGCATTTAAAACTAGAATTAGTCTGGTTTTTATGAACCTTGGCAGTGTAGTTTGAGTCTTTTTTCCCCTACTTCTGTTGACTGTCTGCTCAGCATTGTCATGTTTCGGGGTCGTAGAACATCACACGTCGTGTTGCTTTTCATCCCGGCAGGCAGTCCTTGATGGAGATGCAGAGTCGTCATGGGGCGAGAACAAGTGACCCCGACCAGCAGGCTTACCTTGTTCAAAGAGGTAAGTCCTGTGTGATCCTGGCTTTCCAGGAAATAGCTATCCTATGAAAAAGATGCTTGAAGAAAATTTCCACTTCATTCTCTACAATGGATTCCAAATCAAGGCACCAAAAATACAGCACCCGTCAATCTCATTTCCACAGCTCTCCTGTCTCCATCCATTACCCACCAAATCCCGACCAGACCCTTCACCCTGCCAGAGGGTGCCTGGCACAGCCACACTTTTTCTTTTTCTTTCTTTTTTTTTTTTTTTGAGACAGAATCTCGCTGTGTTGTCCAGGCTGGAGTGCAGTGGCGAGATCTCAGCTCACTGCAACCTCTGCTTCCTGGGTTCAAGCAATTCTCCTTCCTCAGCCTCCTGAGTGGCTGGAATTACAGGTTGCGCTGCCACACCCTGCTAATTTTTGTATTTTTAATAGAGATGGGGTTTCACCGTGTTGGCCAGGCTGGTCTCGAATTCCTGACCTCAACTGATCTGCCTGCCTCGGCCTCCCAAAGTACCGGGATTACAGGCGCGAGCCACTGTGCCCGGCCTACAGCCACACTTTTAAACCGTGTCTCCCTCTGTTCTCTTACAGATATTAGCCAGACTGAATCATCCCCTTGAACGTGTCCCAAGAGCCTGTATTTGCTTGTATTAGTGCCCTTCACATAGACACCCTTTTCTTATGCGTATTCCTGTCTTCCTCCCGTCTCTTTCTGGTGACTTCTTGCCCCATCTTTAAAATCTATTTCAGGCCGGGCGCAGTGGCTCAAGCCTGTAATCCCAGCACTTTGGGAGGCCGAGATGGGCGGATCACGAGGTCAGGAGATCGAGACCATCCTGGCTAACACGGTGAAACCCCGTCTCTACTAAAAAAAAAATACAAAAAACTAGCCGGGCGAGGTGGCGGGCGCCTGTAGTCCCAGCTACTCGGGAGGCTGAGACAGGAGAATGGCGTGAACCCGGGAGGCGGAGCTTGCAGTGAGCTGAGATCCGGCCACTGCACTCCAGCCTGGGCGACAGAGTGAGACTCCGCCTCAAAAAAAAAAAAAAAAAAAAAATCTATTTCAAACTCCATCTCCATGAACTGTTTCCATTTTGAACTTCCAAAGTACTTTATTCCTCTATGTTGGTACCAATCTGCTGTTTTTTTTTTTTTTTTTTTTGAGATGGAGTCTGGGTCTGCCGCCCAGGCTGGAGTGCAGTGGCCGGATCTCAGTTCACTGCAAGCTCCACCTCCCGGGTTTACGCCATTCTCCTGCCTCAGCCTCCCGAGTAGCTGGGACTACAGGCGCCCGCCACCTCGCCCGGCTAGTTTTTTGTATTTTTTAGTAGATACGGGGTTTCACCGTGTTAGCCAGGATGGTCTCAATCTCCTGACCTCGTGATCCGCCCGTCTCAGCCTCCCAAAGTGCTGGGACTACAGGCTTGAGCCACCGTGCCTGGCCCCAATCTGCTGTTTTATAGGTGTTTTTGTGTTCTAGGTAGATATTTAAGTACTTTATTTTTATTTCTATTTTTATTTTGAGACAGGGTCCTACTCTCTTGCCCAGGCTGGAGTGCAGCATCATCATGGATCACTGCAACCTCCACCTCCCGGGTTCTAGTGATTTTCCTGCCTCAGCCTCCCAAGTAACTGGGATTACAGGTGCACGCCACCACACCTGACTAATTTTGGTATTTTTAGTAGAGACATTGTTTCACCATGTTGGCCAGGCTGGTCTCAAACTCCTGACCCCAGGTGATCTGCCCATGTCGGCCTCCCAAAGTGCTGGGATTACAGGCATGAGCCACCACGCCCGGCTAATTTTGTATTTTCAGTTGAGACAGGGTTTCGCCATGTTGGCCAGGCTGGTCTCAAACTCCTGACCTCAGGTGATCCACCCGCCCCGGAGAGGTATCCTAGAACAGAATGTTACCTTCTCAGAAGCAGAGGCAATGGTCTCATTTATTCAGCAGACACTTTTGAGTCCTTCGGGATGTGCAAGAGGCTCTGCTTATGCTGGGAGTCAGACATCAGAGGCAGCCCTGGATCCTGACCCCTCTTCTGTGGCAGTGGGGTGATTAGAAAGCTCCCTGCTTTAGAAATCACGCTTTATGATTAATACATATAACTTCAGAAATGCTTCTTAAGGCTGCTGAACACAATCTCAAATATTCATACATGTTACTACATCCAAGTAATGTACTTAGAAGCAAATAAAGGTTGCCTCCAAAAACAAACATTTTGAGGGCCAAACCAAAGTCTAGGCTGAAACCAAAAAACCAAGATGGTTTGCATTGGTCCAGAAAGATCAGAACAGAGAGATGCCTGGGAACCAGAAATAATTTCCTGCAGTTTGTATGGATCCAGGACCTAGCTAGAGTCAGGGCTTATTTCAGACATGGCTCTGATTGAGGCTTGAACCTCAGTACTACTCCAAAACTTAGGGAAATGACAGGGTGCATTGTTCCGTCACTCCTCCTTGTTAACTTTACGTAGATAACTCCTGTTCATTCTCAAGGCCCCTCTCAAGTTAATCGGTCTCATCTAGGAGGACTTTCTGCACCAAGATCTAAACTAGGGGCCCTTCCGTTTCTCCCATGGACGCCCTTGCACCTAACACTCACCTGGCTAACACTCATGCCTAACACCTTGCCACGCCACTGCTGCCACATCTCCTGCCTGGCTTCTCCACCACGTCTGTCTCCCAGCACACAGCAGTGTCTCTGTACATCCCAGAGGACTCAAAAGTGTCTGCTGAACAAATGAGATGATTGCTTCTGCTTCTGGGAAGGTACACTCTGTTCTAGGAGACCTCTCCTGGGCCCTGTGGATTTCTTTCTCCTCATTCCCTCCCTCTTTTTTTTTTGAGACGGAGTCTTGTTCTGTCACCCGGACTGGAGTGCAGTGGCCGGATCTCAGCTCCCTGCAAGCTCCGCCTCCCGGGTTTACACCATTCTCCTGCCTCAGCCTCCCGAGTAGCTGGGACTACAGGCGCCCGCCACCTCGCCCAGCTAGTTTTTTGTATTTTTTAGTAGATACGGGGTTTCACCGTGTTAGCCAGGATGGTCTCGATCTCCTGACCTCGTGATCCGCCCGTCTCGGCCTCCCAAAGTGCTGGGGTTACAGGCTTGAGCCACCGCGCCCGGCCTCCCTCCCTCTTTTGCTTATATCCTCATTTATCCCTTTTCTTCTCTCAGATATCCTAGTATTTACTAGAACATGCATTGTCCTGTACCTAGAACTGAAACCATGTATTTTCACATACCTTGAAACTGGAATGCAGTTTAAATCCTAAAAGAATGCACCAATACACCTGTAATCCTGGTACATGGGAGACTGAGATGGGAGGATCAGTTGAGGCCAGGAGTTCAGAACCAGCCTGGGCAACACAGTAAGATCCCATCCCTACAAAAATTTTAAAAACTAGCCTGCTGTGGTGGCATGTGCCTGTAGTCCCAGCTATTCAGGAAGCTGAGGCAGGAGGGTCACTGGATCCCAGGAGTTAGAGGTTGCAGTGAGCTATGATTGTGCCACTGCACTCTAGCCTGGGAGACAGAGTAAGACTCCATCTGTCAAGAAAAAAAAGAAAAGAAAAGAAAAGAAAAAAAATCCTGAAACAGGCCAGGCACAGTGGCTCATGCCAGTAATCCCAGCACTTTGGGAGGCCGAGGTGGGCGGATCATGAGGTCAGGAGTTCAAGAACCAGTCTGGCCAACATGGCAAAACCCCATCTCTACTAAAAATACAAAAATTAGCTGGGCATGGTGGCACACACCTGTAATTCCGGCTACTCAGGAGGCCAAGGCAGGAGGATCACTTGAACCTGGGAGGCAGAGATTGCAGTGAGCCAAGATCATGCCACTGCACTCTAGCCTGGATGACAGCGAGACTCTGTCTTGAAGAAAAAAAAAAAAGAATCCTAAAATAATAGGGAAGCAGGTATCATTTGGAGAGATTTTTCTCTCTATATGCATCATGATGACTTCAGTTAAAGACCAAACACCTGGGCTCATGTCCCACTACATATTGAATACAAAGTTGAACTGATATTAAAACTCACCGTCTGTTCTTCAAGTGAAACAAACAAAACTGCCTGCAAAATGGAACTAATGGAATGATATTTCATGTCCTACTTCCTCACAGGAGCTGAGGACAGGGACTGGCAGCAACAGCGGAATATTCCGATTCATTCCTGCCCCAAGTGTGGAGAGGTTCTGCCTGACATAGACACGCTACAGATTCATGTGATGGATTGCATCATTTAGGTGTTGATGTGTCACCTCCCCAAAACTGTTGGTAAACGTCAGATTTTTTCCTCGAAGAGTTGTCCTTCTGTGTTATTTGTTTTTCACTCAAATATTTTACCTCATTATTATTGTTTTAAAAGAAAGAAAACAGTCCGGGTGCGCTGGCTCATGCCTGTAATCCCAGCACTTTGGGAGACCAAGATGGGTGGATCACTTGGGGTCAGGAGTTTGAGACCAGCCTGGCCAACATGGTGAAACTCTGTCTCTGCCAAAATTACAAAAATTAGCCGAGCGTGGTGGTGCACGCCTGTAGTCCCAGCTACTCGGGAGGTTGAGGCAGGAGAATCGCTTGAACCCAGGAAGTGGAGGTTGCAGTGAGCTGAGACGACACCACTGCACACCAGCCTGGGTGACAGAGCGCGACTCCATTTCAAAGAAAAAAAAAAGAAAACATACCTGTTCTACATAGAACACCTTTGGTGGAGTTCCATCAACTTGCAAAGTAAAATCCTTACCTACCACCACTCTTCTGATAATAACTTTAGCATTTTTTATGTTTGGTTGATGCCAGCAGCTGCACTGCTCATGCAGTTAGCTAGCATGTGACATCATGTGACAAAGTTCATGTAGTTAGATGGAAGAAACCTCACTGATTAATTTTAAGAACCTTTTAGGGATGCAGGAACAATGAAGTGGCCACAGATTACATCAAGAAAAATGTTTTTGAAGCATTTTTTAAAATGAACTATATTGTTATGTTTCTTCATTTAAAATGGATCTATTGGAGGTTATGTGTGTATGTTGTAGTTTTATTGCAGCCATAATAATTGTACCGAAGTTTTCACATAGGCACTGTGAGCCTTCACTTAATATCACAATAAGTGAAAAAATATTGGCATCGATGAAATAGATAACATTGGCCTCACTGGATCTCTTTACCCATTCACAGTGTAAAGAAGTTACCTTCATTCTTTCATTGTACCTGCAGGCGTATGGGCTTGTACAGTAGATAATTAATTTATAAAAAGAACAGCTGCCTATTTTCTTCCTAGGTTAGGTTATATCTTCATAATCACAAGAATTAGTGATTGCAAAATAAAATTTTGTTTATGAATCTTTTACATTGTTTATATATGATTAATATCATGTATATTTTCTGTATTAAACTCATTTGGCTTCATTTAAGCTGAATACTTAGTCATGTTTCTTTCGTTAGTTCTATGAATATAAGCAAATCCCTTTACTAGAGCCCATTATGTGCTGTTTGAATTAGAAGTCATCCTTGCTGAGAAGGTGAATAGGTAGGGATTTGCCTTGTTTTGTAAGTCTACAATATGCCAAGAGTGAATAACACTGGACCGGCTGTAAAAGTAAACAGTGTATTTATGCATTGAGAAACTAAAGCATTTAAGAGAAAATTAAAAGATCTCTTTTGTTTAAATTTGTCCTAAGAATCTCTCCTAGACGAACTTGACTACACACACACACTTCAATAAGAATCAAAATAGTTCATTATATCTTCATGCCAAGAGAACACATGATACAAATTCAACAGCAATTTCAATTAAACGAGTCCCCTATCACACCTCAGGGAGAATATTTGTTAAAGACATTTCTAAAGTAACTCTGACATTTTTACTTTTCTTTGTATTGGTTTCTAATGTAAATTTTTTCCCTTATCATCTTATACTGGAGGAAATATATTTCTATAGTCTCCTAAATAGAGAAGGAAACCAAATGGTTTCACATTTAAAGTTGTTGGGCATAATCCTTTTACTTTGTTCAAGTCAAAATATCCAGCCAATCCAGCTCTGAAATACTAACATGAATGGACTTACTAAGCTTGTGACCAAATCGTTTGTTTAATAGTTGGAAGAATTACAAATGAAGGCAATTTCATGTAGCCAGTTTAAATTAAGGCTGTTGTTTCCAGCTTGGTAAATAGCTTATAAACTCTGTGCACATCTTATCTCATTGATTTAGTCTGCTATCCCTTCAGAGCCTCTGTTCCATGTTACCAGTTAACTATACCTCCTCGGAATTTTGTGTCTGTGTGTGGTAAAAATACATAGTTGAAGATTACACTCTTAGCAAGTTTATGACTATCCTGGATGGTATTGTTAACTGTGTGCACATTGTTGTTCAGCAGATCTCTAGAACTTTTTCATCCTGCATGAATGAAACTCTCCACCCATTGAACTGCAGCCCCCATTCTCCCCTCCCCAGTCCCTGGCAACCACCACTCTCCTTTCTGCTTCTATGAGTTTCACTACTTTACATACCTCCTATAAGTGGAATTACATAGTATTTTTCCTTCTGTAACTGACTTATTTCATTTAACATAGCTCCCTCATTCAAAGCATAACTTCCTGGATGAAGGTTTCAGGCAAAAGCACCTGGGAAACCAGGCCTTTACCACTCGTTTTCCCCTTGCTACCCCCCAGGCCCCTGGTCCTGTGCCTCCACCTGCTGAGCACCGTTCCATTTGCCGACACTCTTGTGTTATCCTGGGAAACATAAGGTAGAAGAGCCATGGGGACTCTGCTCAAGGGTGGTATAAGGTATTTGAAACCAAGCCTCTTCATTAACCCAATCCACATCACAGAGAGGCAACATGGGTGACCCTAGCCCAGTGGCCAGGCTATTTGCTGCTACAATAATAGATTTCTTATAAACCGTCAGCCTCCTGAGTAGCGGGCACCACAGGCTATTTTTTAAGAGAATTTTTTTTTGTAGAAATGGGGTCTCACAATGCTTCTCAAGCTGGTCTCAAATTTCTAGGCTCAAGCAGTCCTCCCGCCTCAGCCTCCCAAAGTGCTAGGATTATTGGTGTGAGAGGAATCCCTTTCTCCCCTTGAAGATAAATCAAGCGGTGATGAACTCCCTGAGCTTTATTTGCCTAGGAAAGTTTTTATTTCTCTTTCATTTTTGAAGGACAGTTTGACTGGACATAGTATGTCTTACTTGGCAGTTTGTCTCCTTCTGCACTGTGAATATATTATTTCACTCCCTTCTGGCCATCTGGTAAGGTTTCTGCTATGAAATCCACTGTTTTATGAAGGATCCCTTGTTCGTGACAAGTTGCTTTTTGATTTTGAAATGACTCAGTGTGGATGTCTTTGGGTTCATTCTAGTCGGAGACCTTCGGAATTCTCGAATCTGGATGTCTGTGTTCTTCCCCAGATTTGGGAAATTTTGAGCCACTATTTTTTTAAAGAAGCTTTCTGTCCCTTTTTCTATTTCTTCTTAAATTCCCATAGTGTTTATATTGGTCCACTGAATGGTGTCCCAGGAGTTCCTTAGACTTTTATCAGTTTTAAATTATTTTTACTTTTTGATCCACTGACTGGATCATTTCAAATAACCTGTCTCTGAGTTTACTCTTTCTTCTGCTTTGTCAAATCTGCTGTTGAACCCCTCTAATAAATTTCTGAATTTATTCTTCACTGCCAACATTTCTGTTTGGTTCTTTCTTATACTCTCTCTTTATCGATATTCTCATTTTGTTCATACATCATTTTCCTGAGCTCACTGAACATCTTTTGAATTTTTTTTCAGGTTATTCATAGACCGCTAGTTCTTGGGGTCAGTCTCTAGAGATTTCATTTGCCTCTTTGGGCCATATTTTCACATGTTTCTTCATGTGTCTTGTGATTTTGTTGGGATCCATGTATTTGAAAAACAACTCTGTCTTCCAGTCTTTAGGGACTGGCTTCATACAGGGAAAGATCTTTACTAATCATCTTGGCTAGAGATTCTGGGATCTCCCAGACCTCTTCCATAGATCCATCCCTCCAGACCTGTGCATGCAAATGTTCGATTAGATTTGCTAGTCTCTTTTCAGAATCTGTAGCCTCTTGTTCCTTCTGGTGTCTGCCTGCAGCACTGCGTATTCCCTGGAGCTGCCACAAGCCATCCAGCACTCCTTATCTTATTCTCAGCAGCCTCCAGGTCTCTCTCTAGAGCATTCCAGGTTCTGTCAAAACTCTAAGTTGGGCAAGATAGAACCAGTTCCCCGATAAGCCCCTTAAAAGCCAGAACATTTGACACACGCTCCACTAGTTTCGTTCCCTCCACAAGGGAGAGGCTGGCTGAGCCTCTTGATACAGGCTGGCTGAGCTGTATCAACCTCTGTATGCTGCACCATGAGTCCTGGAGCAGTAGTAGGTCAGGTCACCCAGCTCTCTTTCCCAGTGCCCCCCACCTCCACCCCAGGCATCTACAGTATGCTGTGTTCTGTCAGCACTCCAAGACAAAATAGAAACGGGTCCCTCAGACAGCCTCCCAAAAGGGCAGAATGTTGGACACACTTTGCTTTTCTCTTTTCCGCTATATAGGAGAGGCTGCCAAAATGTATCGGCCTCTGTTGGACTGCAGATCCTCTACAGCAGCAGCAAGCTGCCTCGCTCTTATTCTCAGTAGTCCCCAGGCATCTATGGTTTATCAAGCCTTTCCGTGCTCAGGACAAGAGAAACAATCCCCTGGGAAACCCTCTGAAAAACTGGAAATTGGATTCAGGCTCCAACTCTCCCTCCCCAGGGAAAGCCAAGAGCCAGGTGTTTTCTCCCACTTGTTTCACGCTGAGCTGGGGCAATGGGGATGGTGACAGAGTACATGCCAGTCCCAGTCTCCTCCTTTGTTCTGAGTGGTCCCTAGACTGGTGCCTTTTTTAGTCAGTTCCTAAATTCAGGCAAGATAGAAACGAATCCCTCAGACAGCCCCCTGAAAAGTCTGCACATTGGGCATAGGTGTTAGTCTTCTCTTTGCCTCCCCAGGAAGAGCTCAGGAGCTGGGAGCTTTCTCCTGATTTCACACTGAGCCACAGGAGGTACTATGGCAAGGGAGTGTCACGAGTTCTCTTACATGACTGGTTTCATGCTCATCTGGAGTGGAGGAGCCTGTTAACTATTTTCTTGATTTCTCACAAAGGGAATTCATCCATGTATTGTTGAACCAGTGTCTTCGCGGCAGGGAAGGAGGGCCTGGGGCTTCCTGTTCTGCCATCTCCCTTTTGTAAATGCTGCCGATTATATATCCTTCCTTCCTTCCCTCCCTCCCTCCCTCCCTCCCTCCCTCCTTCCTTCCTTCCTTCCTTCCTTCCTTCCTTCCTTCCTTCCTTCCTTCCTTCCTCCTCCCTCCCTCCCTCCCTCCCTCCCTTCCTTCCTTTCCTCCCTCCCTCCCTCCTTCCTTCCTTCCCTCCTTCCTTCCTTCCTCTCTCTTTCTTTTCTTTTCTTTTTTTTTTTTAGCAGGATAAATGTTCAACTTTAACTGGAAATGAAAAGGAGATGACTTTTAGTCTGATACTTATAATGAAGTATTATTTGCAATTCTGTATAAATAGATTTCAGAAACTTCTATTTCAAATCCCAGTTAAAGAGAGGAAAATTACAGAAAGGAACTGCAGTTCCAAATTTTTCCTTTCAGGACAGTCAATAAAATTAGCTTTTTGTTTAACTAAAAGTAAGATTTCAACTATCTAACTATATCAGAAAAACCTGTGTTTGATTTTGGGTAGTCAAGCCAGAATTCCTTGCAGATCATCCACATGCACCTTCATCTCTTTCCACTACTTTTCCTCTTTTATCTCTCTTCCTGCATCTACTGAAACTGTAGGCCAGGTGCGGTGGCTCACACCTGTAATCCCAGCACTTTGGGAGGCTGAGGTGGGTGGATCACTTGAAGTCAGGGGTTCGAGACCAGCCTGGCCAACATGGTGAAACCCCGTCTTGACTAAAAATGCGAAAATTAGCCAAGCGTGGTGGCATGCACCTGTAATCCCAGCTATTTGGGAGACTGGCTGAGGCAGGTGAATCGCTTGAACTTAGGAGATGGAGGTGCAATGAGCTGAGATCGTGCCACTGCACTCCAGCTTGGGTGACAGAGCAAAACTGTCTCAAAAAAAAAAAAAAAAAGAAAAAGAAACTGTAATTACTGAGGCACACTGTAGTTCTGTCAATTCCTTTTCATTTGGCTTCTGGATGAAGATAGGAGCTGGAGGAAGACAGGTTAGGAGCTGGAAGAAGTCTTTATCTAATATATTTCTGGTTTTGCCTGACCCGAAGATGTTTTTGCAAGGCAAGGAGATGCCACTGGTTCTGGCTTTGGTTCTACTTGCTGGTTGAGGCTTCTGTTCAGCTATGTGACATATCTGCATTTGAGGAAGCTAAAGTGCTGAAATGTAATCCGCTTCTTACTGGCATTCCTAAAAACATGCCTGAATTTGTGAGGGGATTCCTGCATGGCTGTTCTTTCAAGATACCAGACACATCCTCCTACCTAACTTGTCAGGAGGTGTGAGGAGAGCATGTGAAGGGATATAGCCGTAACACAGGAGACTGGCCACTCGTCAGATCCCCATGTCCCTCTGTCCTCACTGGCTGTTGGGTGCCACCATCTTCCTTCCCTACCCCCGTCCATGCTGTATTCTTGAAGTCTTATTAAATGGGAGCAATAGAAAGATCGGGAACTAGGAAATATGAATGAGCCAATGAAAATTTAACTGAGTTACAGCCAGGCACAGCGGCTTATGCCTGTAATCCCAGCACTTTGGGAGGTGGAGGCAGGTGGATCACTTGAAGTCAGGTGTTTGAGTTGAGCCTGGCCAACATGGTGAAACCCTATTTCTACTAAAAATACAAAAATTAGCCAGGTATGCTGGTGCACACTTGTAATCCCAGCTACGTGGGAGGCTGAGGTGGGAGGACCACTTGAACCCAGGAGATAGAGGTTTCAGTGAGCTGAGAGCCAAGATTGTATCACTGCATTCCAGCCTGGGTGACAGAGTGAAACTCTGTCTCAAAAAAAAAAAAAAAAGAGAGAAGCAAAAAAAAATTTAATACAATTATTTTAAAATATTATCTTAAACTTTTATATTTGAAAATAACTTTGACTCAGTCTGAGTGAGGAGCTGAGAAGTCATCATTCCTGTTCTCACAGCAAGAAAAAGGCTGAACAAATTGCATATCAACAACTCTTTTTAAGTCTTGTCAGTGAATTGAGCTTGCAGGGCAAACTACTATCTCCAAAACTGGAAAGACAGGATAATACAGAGAGTTGCAGGATTACCAGATCCGAAGCTCAGAACAGAAACCCCCACTGGAGCCAGTGCCATGGTAGAAAAACTTAAGCTAGCTTAATTGGTGAATGGCTGGAAGTTCCATGTGGACAAGCTTGAGAGTTAGAAACTCCTGGAGGGCCAAGTCTTAGAACTCTTACACTTTTGTGATTTTTACCTCCAGGAGTCTTGCCAGATTCTCAAGTGAAGACGAGAAAAATTCCTTCATGCATCTCGGGTGGGAGTAGCCATTTGGAAATATGGCAGAGCATTCTGTTCCTCTTAAAAAGGCCTAGTGTTGTGAGAAATTGTTTTATCAAACCCTGTTGACCTGGAGGAAGGGAAATATCCAACCCAGCCCTGCATAGGCTTCCTCCTCTCACCTAAGAGGGAGTGGGGAGAAACCTAAGATGTACTGTTGAAGATCACAGCCTAGAGGCACAGGCTCACTGAAAGACTGAGACCTTCTTATCATAGGATTGTAGAATGTTTCCCCCTCCCCTCTACATTACCACCACATCAGTAGGGCTCCTGTATAATAACAGAGGGTTACAAATGAAAAAACTGTGTGTCTCAGACCTTATTAAGAAGATATCTGTATGGAAACCCAAAGCAACAAGGGAGACAAAAACAGTAACTTCAGAGGAAATTTTAGCCTCTGATACTTGTGGAAAAAGCAAATAGTAAACACATCCTAACTCCTGGTCAGATAAATGTAAAACCTCACACTAAAGGCCTATTTGCTTACATTCCTTTTAACCAGTGTATCTTGCCAGGCTTTCAACAAATATTGTAAGGCATCATAAAGACGAAAAAACACCCCACACCACTTGAAAAGACAGATCAAACATCAGAACCAGACTCAGTTATGACAGCCATGAGACTGGGCATTTAAAATAACTATGATTTATACTCTAAGGGTTCTAATGGGTAAAGTGTTTAAAATGCAAGGAAAGATGGGTAATGTAAGGCAGAGATGGAAATTTTAAGAAAGGATAAAAAAGAAATACTAGAAATCAAAACATTGATGGAAATGAAGAGTGCTTCTGATGCGCTCATCAAGAGACTGGACGTGGCCAAGGAAAGAATCAGTGAGCTTGAAGAAATGTCAATTGAAACTTCTAAAACTGAAATGCACAGAGAAGAATGAATGAAAAGAGCAGAATATTCAGGAACCGTGGGTTAATTATAAAAGTTATGCATATAATGGAAATACCAGAAGGAGAAGAAAATGAAGTCTTTGAAGTAATAATGGCTGAGAATTTTTGAAAATTAATGACAGACACCAATCCACAGATCCAGGAAGCTCAGAGAATACCAAGCATGATAAATACAAAACAAAATCTATACCTAGTCATATCATATTCAAACTATAGAAAAGCAAAGACAGAGAAAATCTTGAAAGAAGCCAGAGAGGGGAAAAAGCCTTACCTGTGGAGAGGAGCGAGAATAAGAACCATCAGACCTCTGTCCAGAAACCATGTAAGCAAGAAGAGAATAAAATGAAATAAATGTTGAGCGAGAGCAACCACCAATTTAGAATCCTCTATATATGGACATTATCCTTCAAAGGTGATGGAGAAATAGACTTTTTCAAACAGTAATTAAGAGGATTTGGTGCCATTAGTTCTTCCCTTCCAAGAAATGTTAAAAGAAGTTCTTCAGAGCGAAGGAAACTGATATATATTAGTATAATTTATATGCTAAGAGAGGAGAGAAAATTACATAAAATGGTCAGTTGAAACCATAAAAGGCAGAAATACGGTGGAAGACAAAAAAAGATTAAAGGCAACAAATAGAAAATAAATATGGTAGACATTATTCCAGTTATATCAATAGTAACTTTAAACATTAGTAGTCTAAAGATACCAATTTTAAAAGAGACTGTTAGAGTGGATTTAAAAAAAAAAAAAAAAAAAAAAAAAAGACTAGGCCAGGCACAGGGGCTCACGCCTGTAATCCCAACACTTTGGGAGGCCGAGGCAGGTGGATCACGAGGTCTGGAGTTCAAGACCAGCCTGGCCAACATAGTGAAACCCTGTCTCTACTAAAAATACAAAAATTAACCAGGCATGGTGGTGCACACCTGTAGTCTCAGCTATTGGGGAGGCTGAGGCAGGAGAATCACTTGAACTTGGGAGGCGGAGGTTGTGGTGAGCTAAGACCATGCCACTGTACTCCAGCCTGGGCAACAGAGTGGGACTCCATCTCAAAAAAAAAAAAAAAAAAAACAAGACCCAATTGTAAGTCATTGACAAGAAACTCACTTTTAATATAAAGACATATATAGATTAAAAAGATGGGGAAAAATACATTATACTAACACTAATCAAAACAAACCTGGAGTAGATACATTAATTTCAGACAAGCCTCAGAGCAAAGAAAATTACCAAGGATAAAGAGGGACATCACATAATGATAAAGAGGTCAATTCTCCAAGAAGACACAACGATCCTGAATGTGTTTGCACCTAACAATGGAATGTCAAGACACATGAGGCAAAAACTGATAGAACTGTAAGGAAAAATAGATGAATTCACTAGTATATTTGGTATTGTGGACTGAAATGTGTCCCCCAGAATTAATATGTTGAAGCCCTAACCCCCAGTGTGATGATATTTGGAGATGAGACATTTAAGAGTTAATTCTGTTTAGATAAGGTCATGAGGGTGGGGCCTTGATGATGGAATTAGTGCCTTTACAGGAAGACACACCAGAGAGCCCTCCCTTCCTCCCTCTCTGCATGCATGCACCAAGGAAAAGCCATGTGAGGACACAGCAAGAAACAACTATCTGCAACCCAAGGGAGGAGCCCGCACCAGACTCTGACCCTGCCCACACCCTGACCTCTGACATCTAGTCTCCAGAGATGTGAAAAATAAATTCCTGCTGTTTGAACCACCCAGACTATGGTATTTTGTTATGGCAGTTTGAGAAGACTGACAGTCAGAAGCTTTAAAACCCCTCTGTAATTCACAGATACAGGAGATGGAAAACTAGTAAGGACAGAGTTGAACTGAACAACACTGTCATAGTTTGTGTTTCTATAAAGGAATGTGTGGGGTTGGGTCATTTATAAAGAAAAGAGGTTTATTTGGCTCACATTTCTGCAGACTGTAGAAGCATGGCATTAGCATCTGCTTCTTTTTTTTTTTTTTTTTTTTTGACAAGGAGTCTTGCTCTGTCGCCAAGGCTGGAGTGCAGTGGTGTGATCTCGGCTCACTGAAACCTCCACCTCCTGGGTTCAAGCAATTCTCCTGCCTCAGCCTACCAAGTAGCTGGGACTACAGGCGCATGCCACCACGCCTGGCTAATTTTTATGTTTTTAGTAGAGATGGGGTTTTGCCATGGGTGGTCCCAAACTCCTGATCTTAGGTGATCCACCTACCTCAGCCTCCTAAAGTGCTGGGATTACAGACGTGAGCCACTGCACCCGGCTAGCATCTGCTTCTATGAGGACCTCAGGCTGCTTCCACTCATGGCAGAGGGCAAAGGGAAGCAGGCATTGCATAGCAAGAGGAAGGAAGAGAGAGAAGGGAGGTAGGTGCCAGGCTCTTTTTAACAATCGGTTTTCCCAGAAACTACAGAACTCATTACCATGAGGATGGCACCAAGCCATTAATGAGGGATCCACCCCCATAACTCAGACACTCCCACTGGGCCCCACCTGCAAACTAGGGATCAAACTTCAACATGAAATTTAGAGGGGACAGGTATCCAAACTATATTAAACACCATCAGTCTACTAGATCTAATTGACACCTATAGAATACTTCATACTCTGCATATGGCAGAGTTTACATTCTTCTCATGCTCATACAGAATATTCACCAAGATAGGCCACATTCTGGGCCATAAAATGCAGCTTAACAAATTTAAAACAATGGAAATCAAAGTATGCTGTCACATCAAAATGTAATTAAATGAGAAATCAGTAACAGAAAGAGAGCTGGAAACTCCAAAAATACATGGAGATTAAACAATACACCTACAGGCCGGGCATGGTGGCTCATGCCTGTAATCCTTAGCACTTTGGGAGGCCGAGCAGGCAGATTGCCTGAATTCAGGAGTTTGAGACCAGCCTGGACAACACAGTAAAACCCCACCTCTACTAAAATACAAAAAAATTAACAGCGTGTGGCGGTGTGCTCCTATAGTCCCAGCTACTTGGGAGACTGAGGCAGGAGAATTGCTCAAACCTGGGAGGCAGAAGTTGCAATGAGCCAAGATTGCACCACTGCACTCCAGCCTGGGCAACAGAGTGAGACTCCGTCTCAAAAAAAAAAAAAAAAAAAAATACACCTACAAGCAATACGTGGTTTAAGGAAGAAGTCTCAAGCAATATTTTAAGCTAAATGAAATATAACCTATTAAAATTTGTGGAATTCAGAGAAAACAGTGTTTTGAGGGAAAGTTGTAGCACTGAATATATATGTAGAAAAGAAGAAAGACTAAAATCACTAATAGAAGCTGCTGCCTAGGAAACTAGGAAAGAAGAGCAAAGTACAAAATAAGCAGAAGAAAAAAATAATAAAAATTAGAGCATAAATTAATGAAACAAACCAGGAAATCAACAGAGAAAACAGAGGTTGGTGGTTTGAAATAATCAATAAAATTGATGAACTTCTAGCCAGGTTAACTAAGAAAAAGAGACAAGATACAAATTATCAATACCAGTATACCAACAATGAATCATTGCCCCGGAGATATAAAACATAGTACTACTTGCATTAGTACCCAAAAATGGAATACTTTGGTATTCCAGAGTATTCATTTAAGATCTGTATGAGGAAAACTACAAAACTGATTAAATGAAAGGCAAATTAATAAAAGGTAAGCCGGGTGCAGTGGTTCACACCTGTAATCCCAGCACTTTGGGAGGCCAAGGTGGTCAGATCACCTGAGGTCGGGAGTTTGAGACCAGCCTGACCAACATGGAGAAACCCTGTCTCTACTAAAAATTCAAAATTAGCCGGGCATGGTGGCGCATGCCTGTAATCCCAACTACTTGGGAGGCTGAGGCAGGAGAATTGCTTGAATCGGGGAGGTGGAGGCTGCGGTGAGCCAAAATTGCACCATTGTACTCCAACCTGGGCAATAAGAGCGAAACTCCATCTCACAAAAATAGAATAAAATAAATAATAAATAAATAAATAAGAAAAGCATACAAATTTATTTAGCCATGCATGTGGAGAGAATCACAGAGTGATTACCCAGTATCCCAGTGGGGCCCAAATACTTACATAACCTCATGCCAGAAGGGAGGTGGGGATGGGGAATATGGGTAATTCTGTTGGGTAGTAATTGATTACTAGGGAGGATGAATGGATACTTAGTGGGGGACAGAGACTGACTTGTAAATGTTTCTCTCTGGAAAATGAATGAGCCTGAGAGACATTTTGTAAAAAGGTTGGGCCAAGTCTGGTTACATTCTTGATTATCATTCCTGCAATAGACAATGAAATAACATGGGAGAAAAAAACCATTGTTCTTCTTGGTGGATCTGTCAGGTCTTCGTGTGGCTAGGAGAAAAGTCTCTTCCAAGTCCTGTCGATCTGTAAGGGCTTTTAATTCAAAATGCTCATTATTCCAAGGAGTCGTATTTTGGGGTGGAATTCCTTGCACTTTTTAAAATGCAGATTGCTAAGTGAAAGAAGCCATTCTGAAAAAGTATGATTTCTGTATGATTCCAACTATCTGACAATGCAAAAAGCAAAACTATGGAGATGGTAGTGGTTGCCAAGAATTATGGGGAGGGAGGCATGAAGAGTTAGAGTACAGGAGACCTTCAGGGCAGTGAAACTACACAGTAGGAGACTGTAATGGTGGATGCCATTGTCAAAACCCATAGAACTGTACAGCATAGAGTGAACCCTAATGAACTGTGGACTGTTATTAATAATAATGTATCAATATTGATTTATCAGTTGTAACAAATGTCCCACACTAATGCAAGATGTTAGTAAGAAGGGAAACTGTGTGTGTGTGGAAGGGGCTATTTGGACACTGTTCCTTCCTGCTGATCTCTCTGTAATCCTGAAGCTGCTCTAAAAAAAATTAAGTCTATTATTTTTTTAAATGAAAAAAACTTTGAACTGTAAGATTATTTAATATGAGCACACCTAAAATTTATGTTTGCATCAGAAAATCAAGGTTGTTGTAAAGATTGGTTAACACTTCCTTGTGACCCATAAGGAAAGGGCCAACTTGGATTATTTTAAAGGAAATATTAAATGTATTATGCCATCATTAATTCAGTGGGGGAAAATGGATATGACACCTAGTTGCAGCTTTTATTTATTTATTTTTATTTTTATTTTATTTTTTGTTGAGACAGAGTCTTTCTCTGTTGCCCAGGCTGGAGTTCAATGGCATGATCTTGGCTCACTGCAACCTCCGCCTCCCAAGTTCAAGCAACTCTCCTGCCTCAGCCTCCCCAGTAGCTGGGATTACAGGCATCTGCCACAACACCCAGCTAATTTTTATTTTGTTTTATTATTATTTTTTGAGACAGAGTCTCTCTCTGTCTCCCAGGCTGGAGTGCAGTAGTGTGATCTCGGCTCACTGCAACCTCCGCCTTCCGGGTTCAAGCGATTCTCTTGCCTCAGCCTCCTGAGTAGCTGGGATTATAGGCATGCACCACCATGCCCGGTTTTTGTTTTGTTTTGTTTTGTTTTGTTTTGTTTTGTATTTTTAGTAGAGACGGAGTTTCACCATGTTAGCCAGGATGGTCTCAATCTCCTGACCTTGTGATCCGCCCACTTCGGCCTCCCAAAGTGCTGGGATTACAGGTGTGAGCCGCCGCGCCCGGCCACGCCCAGCTAATTTTTGTATTTTTGGTAGAGACAGGGTTTCACCATGTTGGTCAGGCTGGTCTCGAACTCTTGACCTCAGGTGATCCACCTGCCTCGGCCTCCCAAAGTGCTGGGTTTACAGGTGTGAGCCACTGCACCTGGCCTAGTTGCAGCTTTTAAGTCATAAACCAAAAATAAAATACTAAGACCCCCAACTAGCTGAATGGAGCCTCCTCTTGGCCAACTAGATTCCAAAGTAAACCTGAAAAACTCGTTGAGGCCATGATGGGAAGCAGAGCTCTTACGACCGATGAAACAGACTCTTTATGGCAATAAGATACGAGATTCCAACCTGAATCTAGTATGGCATCACATGACAGCAGGCCTAGACAGAAACTTAAGTATTTTACCCAAAACTATATTTCTTTGACATATTTTGAAGTGGCCCTGCAAAGCTGTCTCTTGTGGGGCAATTTATATTCTGTAGACAATCCCCTTCCCTTTCCAGGTCTTTTTCTTTTTTTTTTTTTTTTTTTGATACAGAGTCTGGCTCTGTCGCCCAGGCTGGAGTGCAGTGGCCGGATCTCAGCTCACTGCAAGCTCCGCCTCCCGGGTTTACGCCATTCTCCTGCCTCAGCCTCCCAAGTAGCTGGGACTACAGGCGCCCGCCACCTCGCCTGGCTAGTTTTTTGTATTTTTTAGTAGAGACGGGGTTTCACTGTGTTAGCCAGGATGGTCTCAATCTCCTGACCTTGTGACCCGCCCGTCTCGGCCTCCCAAAGTGCTGGGATTACAGGCTTGAGCCACCGCGCCCGGCCTCCAGGTCTTTTTCTGATCCAGAACAGATTAACTGAGAGTCTGGCCTTTTAAAGATCTGAGTAGAAAACATGTACCATCTCTTGCCTCTGAGGGTGGCCAGACTCTTTATTGGCTTCCCTTTGCAAAACATCAGTCAAGGTAACTAGATGGAAGTAACCTCCAGGTTGGCTGCAGAGCAATAGACATATATTTGGGCAACAAAGACAATATTCTGTTATGAAAATTAAAGAGGTTGGGTTTTCTTCTTTCTCAAGAAGGCTACTTATCTCTAAGCAGAGATACAGGTCTTTGTCCAGACTCCTCATCTATTTCCATGGTTCTGCCAGTCTCCTGGGCATTGCCAACCTGGCCACTGTCCTCTCCTTTTCCTACCCAAGGTAACTTCCCTTTGGTCAGTTACCAAAGCAGATAGGTTTTCCCCCGATACATTTTCCATTTGTCCCTTCCTTTCTCTGTCTCCAGTCTGTTGTGTTTTCAGTTCCTGCCTTTGTTAGCTTAATCTCCCGAAACAGTGCCTGATGGAGCAATGAGAACATACATTAACACACATTTAATGCTTACAGGTACCAGGCACCCTATTACATATATCCAAATTTTTCTCATCTAATCCTCATGATGGCCTATGAAATAACTATTACTGTCCCCATTAGGCAGATGAATAAGTGGAGGCTTTGGGAGGTTAAGTAGCTTACCCAAGGTTGCACATCCCTACTGTACGTGGCAGTTAAAAATGTGCAGTCTTGGCCGGGCGCGGTGGCTCACGCCTATAATCCCAGAACTTTGGGAGGCCGAGCCAGGCAGATCATTTGAGCCCTGGAAGTCGAGACCAGCCTGTCCAACATAGTGAAACCGCGTATCTACTAAAAAATACAAAAGTTAGCTGGACATGGTGGTGCACACCTGTAATCCCAGCTACTTGGGAGGCTGAGGCAGGAGAATGGCTTGAACCCAGGAGGCAGAGGTTGCAGTGAGCCAAGATGGTGCCGCTGCACTGCAGCCTGGGTGACAGAGTGAGACTCTGCCTCAAAAAAAAAAAGTGCAGTCTTGGACCAGGTGCCAGTAGCTCACACCTGTAATCCCAGTACTTTGGGAGGCTGAGGCAGGAGGATTGCTTGAACCCAGGAGTTCAAGACCAGCCTGGGCAACATAGAGAGACTTCAACATAAGGAGATACATTTCCAGCTGTGTGAAAATGTACTGGAAATTCTCATTTGATCTTCCCCAAAACCCTCAAATCCAGGTATTGCTGTCATCAGCTCAGTGGAAAAACCGCTCCCAGATGCTTAGTGACTTGTCCAGGAGCAAATATGCTTTTCAGTTCTTTCTTTCTATTGGCACCTATTGTGTGCCAGGCACTGTTGGCAAGACAGAAGACAGAGGAAGAGAGAGAGGAAGAGGAGCAAGACATGGTTCACTTTTCTGCAGGTGCCCATGTTATAGAAGGAAGAAGCAGAAGTCGTGAAGAATTAGGGTGCATTGTGGAAAAGTCTGTGTGCAAGCTACTTATGTGCAAGCTTTAGAACTCTAGGAAGTAGAAAATGCTTCGCCCAGAGGATCCAGGAGAGCTTTGCAAAGGAGGGGAAGCCGCAATGGAGCTTAGCTGGGAGAGGAGGAGTCGACAGGTCATTGGGAGTTGGCCCCGTGGTTGAAAGCATTCCGGGCAGATAGATTGGCAAGTACAAAGGCTCTGATGCATGCTAGAGCCTAGAATGTTTGAGGAAGAGGAATAGTTCAGTATGGCTGGAAGAAAGACTCATTCAGTGGGGAAAGACAAGAGTTGAGGTTAGTGGAAAAGCAGGCAGGAATCAGGTCTGTAAAGAAAGATCTTCAACGGTGAGAAGTTTGGAATTAATAGGACCTGAGGTTATTAGCAGATTTATTTTATTTTATTGAGACAGGGTCTCACTCTGTCACCCAGGCTGGAGTGTAACAGTGTGATCTCAGCTCACTGCAGCCTCTACCTCCCAGCCGCAAGCCATCCTCCCACCTCAGTCTCCAGAGTAGCTGGGACTGTAGACGCTTGCCACCACACCTGACTAATTTTTGTAATTTTTGTACAGATGGGGTTTCTCCATGTTGCCCAGGCCGGTCTTGAACTCCTGGGCTCAAGTGATCCACTTGCCTTTGCCACCCAAAGTGCTGGGATTACAGGCATGAGCCACCACGCCGGGCCTATTAACAGATTTTAAACAGAGAAGGGCCAGGCCAAGATTTTGTTGTTAGTGGAGGCAATAAGAGAAGTGGATTGAAGGTGGGTGAGATTGGAAACAGACCAGTTAGAAGTAAAAAGGAGAGAGATGACAAGAGCCTAAAGAGGCTTAGGCCCTTACCTCTGGAACCCATCCACCCATAGCAAGCATGGTACAATCTCAGCTCACTGCAACCTCCACCTCTGAGGCAAGCAGTTCTCCTGCCTCAGCCTCCTGAGTAGCTGGGACTACAGGCACCTGCCACCATGCCTGGCTAATTTTTGTATTTTTAGTAGAAATGGGGTTTTGCCATAGCAAGGATGTAGATGAGTAGATGGGTTCCAGAGGAAAGAGGCACGGTCTGTGAAGCAGGATAATTGGATGCAGGGATGAGGAATTTCCCCATATTGGCAGAGGTGACAAGGAGAGGGGCTTAGCAATATAAGCCAGAGGCATTTGGGGGAAGGAGGCCTGAAGCCAACTCACCTTCTCCCCGCTCCTGCCTGTTTCACTGTCTTGCTCTGCACCATGTTTCCAAGGCCCTCCTGGTGATTCTGGTGTACTCTGAAGTTGTATGAACTACCACTATATATACAGCGATGAAACCTTCCAAAGGCAGAGCATGCAGTGCAGGGTCCCACCCCAGAGTCAGTGCTTCCGAGGCTCTGGAATGAGGCCCAGCATGTGAGTTCTAACAGGTTCCCGGGTGACACTGCTGATGCTGGCCCAGAGACCAGGCTCTAGGATGCACCACTGTCCTGCTGCAGTGACATTTGCCATGTCCTTCCTAAAACTCTCCTTCCCCGGTGTCCTGTACCATCATTTTCCCACAGGCCCACCCCTTTACATTGGAAAAGCCCCGGGGCAAGAATACAGACATAGGCCCACATCCTCTATGTGTAAAATTTGTAAGTTTATAGGTAAAACTAACAATCTCCTTGGAGTTTCACACTGTAACATAACAGCTTAAGGAGAAGTTGGCCCCGGCCCTGCAAACCCTTCTTCTCTTCCTACCAGTGTCAAAGGTGTGTGAACCAGAGCAACTCCATCTTGAATGGGAGCTGGGTACAATAAGGCTGAGACCTAGTGGGCTGCATTCCCAGATGGTGAAAGCATTCTAAGTCACAGGGTGAGATGGGAGGTCAGCACAAGATACAGGTCATAAAGGCCTTACTGATAAAACAGGTTGCAGTAAAGAAACCGGCCAAAACCCACCAAAACCAAGATGGCAACGAGAGTGACCTCTGGTCGTCCTCACTGCTACAGTACCACCAGCACCAGGACAGTTTACAAATGCCGTGGCAACATCAGGAAGTTATCCTATATGGTCTAAAAAGGGGAGACATGAATTATCCAGTCCTTATTTAGCATATCATCAATAAATAACCATAAAAATCAGCAATCAGCAGCCTTCGGGGCTGCTCTGTCTATGGAATATCCATTCTTTTCATTTTTGAGACAGAGTCTTGCTCTGTTGCCCTGGCTAGAGTGCAGTGGCGCGATCTTGGCTCACTGGAACCTCTGCCTACTGGGTTCAAGCGATTCTCCTGCCTCAGCCTCCCGAGTAGCTGGGATTATAGGCACCCGCCACCGCGCCTGGCTAATTTTTGTATTTTTAGTAGAGATGGGGTTTCACCACCTTGGCAAGGCTGTTCTTGAACTTCTAAACTCGTGATCCACCCGCCTTGGACTCCCAAACTGCTGGGATTACAGGCGTGAGCCACAGCGCCCTGCCTATTCCTTTGTTTTCTTAATAAACTTGCTTTCACTTTACTCTGAGGACTCACCCTGAATTATTTCTTGTGTAAGATCCAAGAACCATCTGTTGGGGTCTGGATCGGGACCCCTTTCCTGTAACACCAAGACTGAGTTCTGTGCGACCTTTGCTGGCCTCTCTCCCAATTGTAGGGATACCCCATACTGCTGTCCAAGCTCCATTCCCTCACTCAACCCTCCAACCACACAGAATGGCCACTTCTTGGAATGACAACCAGAGAGAGAGGCCCACACAGGTCTCTGAAGCAGGCTCAGGGCTGTCTGGGTAAAACATCCCAGGGTCCCAGGACCTAGAGCTTTGACCACATGGACCTGCCCAGGTTTCAGATGGATACATCCCCTTGACCCTGGGACTGGTCATCCCGAGGGGAGGGGTGCAGCTGGAAGAGGAGGAGAGCTGGGCCCTGTGAAGGGCAGGCCCAGGCCAGGGTGCCCTCTTGCCTCAGGCTAGGGCCAATTCTGCTTTCTGATCTACCCTGACTGCTCCCACTTGGTTCCTGTCTTTAGCTTCTCTTCTTTGCCTCAGCTGCTTAACCCTCGAATGTTTGTGCTCCCCAGGGTTCTGGCGTTTTGCACCAGAAGTTCTTAATTTGGAGAGGTGTCTGTAGATGGGCTTCAGGAGAACACCCGTATCCCCCTTGAAAGGGCGTACATAAACTTGAGTGTATGCGTGTGCATTTTTCTAGGAGGAAAAAACCCTCATCACTTTCATTTTATATATATGTATTTTTTTGTAGTATTGAATGCTTGATTTTAATAGTAAATAAAGAACCACATTGATACTGATGCTCAATCTGTCTCAGATGTCATACCTGAAGGTTCAAAAAAACTGACCCTGTAACATCCCAAACACTGAAATCATAGACTGTTCTAGTTGTGCTTTCAGTTTGGAAGATAAATATGTAATTCTAGAAATCAAAATTAAAAACCAGAACTTCATACCTTGTGCAAGCATGTTAAATTCCAAGAATGGTGCTATGTGGTAAAGCTCCATGGCTTCTTCTGCCCTGGTCATGTTTGACTTCTCTGCAACAAGAGCCTGAACTTCACTGAGACTCCCCACAGAGGGGCTACAGTGCAAAACAGAGAGGTCCACCATGTCGGTATACATACAGTGTAATACCACTTTTGCTTTTTTTTTTTTGGTATAATGGACTCATCTAATATAATTCTTGTGGGAGTCCTCAAAGTTCTGTCTGTGATTTCTTCAACAGTTCGTATTCTCCTTTGTAATAAATTTTGAAAAAAAGGGGACCATGCAGAAATAACAGCCTTGTGGGCTTTGAGCTCTTCATCTAAACAGTTCTGATTTCCACCAAAAGCTTCAACCAGTTCAGAGTCTGAAGAAAAACTAAGGACGACATCATAAGAACACATGTAATCAAAGAGTCCATGCATATCTACATCAAGGGAATTCTTCACTAAGCTGAACAAGGATATCGACATTTTGAAACCCTGAGTCCTCCATTCCAAACTCTCCCGTATAAAGGTAGTATAACAAAGCAGAAAACATGGGCATATCAATACCAGCCGTATTGATGTCCATTATTATCTCTGCCCCATACTCAGGTGAGGAAGAAAGCAGCATTTTAAAAAATGGACACCTTGCTGCCAAAATGGCACAATGAACAGGATAACAAGTTTCTTGAAATATGAAATCTACATCAGTACGATACTTACACTTATAAAGATCATTCATATCTTTCTGCAATGTCTGGGTTTCCCGCCTAGCCAAACTGGCTTGTAGAGAAAGCTCCTTTAATGCTGGCGTTCCCTCATATTCCTCCATTAAAGCATTGACATCTCTAACATCCCACCCAGAGAGGAGTTCTTGCATCTGCTTGGCATGATCGGCAGACCTATCAGATTTTCGACGCTTAAAGTGGCAGGGCCAGAAGTCCTCTTTTTTTTTTTTTTTTTTTATCTTGTGGTTTCTCTTTGCCACAGTCAAGGCTATACAATTTTGGTTTGCAACCACAGCCTTGCTGAGAAAAGGATGACGTCCCTATCAAAGTCTATGGGGCCTGTGAATTTCCCCCTACCCTCGGGGAACATGAATGAAGATAATGAGATGCATTAGCACCCATTTTCCTCAGTCACTCAGACATTTGGTCTGCGGGTTCTCCAGAGTATAATCCCAGAGGCCGTTAGGAAGCTTCAACCCTGGATCCAGGTGCCTCTTTTCATTCATTTCTATGAGAACAGAGCCATTAGACTTTACTTCAGTGCATACCACTGGAAGTGTGAAAGACCGTGGGCAGCCAGACACACGGACTGTACATTCTGTAAGAACTACACAGCAAGGATCCTAAAGGGTTTATTATACAGTCTGCCCTTCGTGTTCCGTGGGTTCCGCAACCATAGTTCAACCAACCCGGAGGCTCCTTCCGCCGCCGCTGCTGCTGCTGCTGCTGCTGCTGCTGCTGCTGCTGCCGCTGCTGCCGCAGGGACCGCTGCCGTCGCCTTCGCAGCCTCCGCACCAGCACCGCCGTCGGCACCCGCGCCAGCACCTCGCGCCATCCTCCTCCCACCGCCGCCGCCGCCCTCTCCTCTCCTGTCAGTAGCTCAGGCTCCGGGACTGCTCCAGGTTTCCCTCGCCGCTACTTTGATTCCTAGAGGGAGCAGGAGGGACTCGGCTTGGTCTCTTTTTTGTTGTTATTGTTTTTTGTTTTTTTTTTGAGACAGAGTTTTGCTCTTGTTGCCTAGGCTGGAGTGCAATGGCCAATCTCGGCTCACTGCAACCTCCGACCCCCGGGTTCAAGCGATTCTTCTGCCTCAGCCTCCCGAGTAGCTGGGATAACAGACATGCGCCACTACGTCTGGCTCATTTTTGTATTTTTTAGTAGAGATGGGTTTTCACCATGTTGGCCAGGCTGGTCTCAAACTCCTGATCTCAGGTGATCTGCCCGCTTCGGCCTCCCAAAGTTCTGGGATTACAGACATAAGCCACCGTGCCAGGCCCACTTTTATTATATTAGAGGGCTCTATGATAAACACCCTCTACCGCCCAAAAAAAGGTTAAGGACCACTGCAATATGTGCTCTTTTCTTTAGATTTCATTTTAGATAGATGTTGATGACTGTCAGAGCTGTTCTTTTTTGGCCTTCGTTTGTATTCTAAGGAGAGTACAGACCTCTCCTTAGAACCCCAGATCTGGAGATCAAGCTGGGGGTTCGCTACCGTGCCTTTCTCATTCTGAAATAGAAAACTAAATCTATCTTCTCCCCTAAACCTGTTCCATTCTTCCTGTCTCCTACTTCAGTGCGCAACCTCAAAAAGTACCCTATTGTATAAATCAGAAACAGTCATCCTAAACCTGTCTCCCCATTCCCTCTCTGCTCCCTTCTCACTAATATCTCCACATTCAATAGATGTTTTTAAAATATAAACTCAAGATTTTATTGTCTTCATAATAAAAGAAAACATGATACTTAGAACTGGATCACTTGGCCATTTCTCTTCTTATTTCCTCCCAGTTCAAAATGCTTGCATCTTTTAATAGCCAGCATTCTCTTAGAGCTGCAGCTGGGCTCAACGCACTCAAGCCTTAGCACAATCTTCTGTAGTTAGCCCACGATGGCCACTCTTAGTTAGCCCACGATGGCCACTCTGCTTCCTGTCATAACACCGCTTTCCCTGGGCATACAGAGAATCCTTGTCCTTCGTGAACTGTGTCACTTTGTGGGGTTGGTGCTTGGCACACTTCTTATAGAAAGTCCAGCGGGTTTTAGGAACGTTCATAATGTTTGTGTGAGCGCTATTGGCGGGGAAAAGCCACATTCAATGGGTTTTAAAAAATCTCTTTGCCTAATTGTTTCTCAAAATTACCTCCACTTCGTTTCTCAACGTCACCACTATACTAATTGCAATAAGAAATGCTTGATTCCTCATTTAAGGAAGGTTTGCGGGTTTAGATTGGTTCTGTTTCTGACTCCTTGCATGGAACTGGATGCAAAGAGGACCTGGAAAGTCAAGGTGAAGAAAAGAACTTCGGAGTACTGATTAGAACTGGTCAAGGAATTTCTGCATAATGGCTAAGAATAAATCTATGACGAAGCTTTTAAAAAATAACTAGATGTAGTGATGCATTTAAACACACTTTTTCAACTTGATTGCTAGAGTTCCTCTATTACTATGAATTTTTAACACTAGCAGCTCTCAGAAATGGTTTTATTCCTATTCCTGAGCCAATATAGGTTTAAATAATATAGGCATAAATAATAGGGCTGCGCTCATAAATGGAGCAGTAATACTCCATGAGGACACAGGAAAAAAGTCAAAGTAGATGGCATCAGGACTGTTTATCTTCAGTCTTCCTAAAGTCGATTTTAATTGTTCTGACAATGAAAGTAGATAGGGGATAGAGATACGATCTTATACCAAAAGGATTATTAGTGGGGGAACTGCAGTGCCTGAATAGTGTCTGCAAGGAGGAAAACGGGAGGTGGGAAGACTCAAAGTGGTCATGTGGTCCGTCAAAGTCTCTTCTGCTATCAATCCCTTGAAATTATGTAAAAGCTAAATGTTATTCTGCATTTAGAAACTATGTTCTTATTATTATATACAAACACTATTTTTTAGAATGTAAATACATAAAGAGGTCTGAATTTTACTGCAAAAAATTCTGTGAAAGATATGGTCTGCTGATAAGTTCTCTTCAGCCCTGACGCCCCTTAGAAGTCCCAAAAATCTATGGACCAGGAATTACTCGGGAAATGGTGGTTTCAGTGTAAAAGATGTCATCTACCCTTTCCCTCACTGCACAGATGGTGAAGGGGAAACTGAGAGAGATAAGTCACTTCCCCAAGGTCAGACAGGGTAAAAGTGGACCGGATCTGTTTGGTCCTGAGCCCAAACATTTCGAATGGACACAAGGCTGACAAAGGAACAGTCGGTCCCAGAGCGTCAGGAGTGGGACTTGTGGACCACAGGAAAAATACTGGGTGGGACGACTTAAACTTCCAGGCACCAGGGGGCGCCAGATACTCTATTTTACCTAAAGGAGTCTGGCTTCTACCGACAGGAAGTTCCCTTGCCCCCAACAAAGAGGGCGCCCAATGACGTACACCAATCCGATTGCTCTGCGCGAGGGCCTGGGGTTCGCTGACGTAGCCAATCAGTGCGGCCCCACAGCCGCGTGCGTGTGACGTCAAGGCAGGGGCGGAATCCGGTTGGAATTTTGGCGGGTTAGTCTGTGTACCAAGAAGGCCTCCCGGTACCGGGTGAGGAGCGCCGGCCCCAGGCATGCGGGTGATCCTTGGGCGGCGGGGCCGGGGCCGCCTCGCACGTCTGTGCGCGGGTTGCAAGGGATCTGAGGGCGAGAGGCGCGGGGTCTTGGGAGCTCGGGTGGGCGCGATCTGGATTTGGCGGCAGCTCGGGACCGCGCGGGGCTGGCATGGCCGGGCTGGGGGCTGGGAGTTGCCGGCCGTCTACTAAGGAACCGGGTTCTTCTTTTTAAAAGCAACCTTTTAAGTGCTTGCCAAGTGCCTGCCGCCTGGGCTTTCTTTTATTCATTCATTCATTCATTCATTGATTTCTCGTATTCATGATTTGCTAATGATTGTTGAACGCGGATGGTGTGCAGGGCTGGGATCACATTTCCGCTGCCTTCACGGCGCTTACAGTTTAAAGGGACGAGCAGGCAATAAACAAATGCACGACAGTGGACGACTCAGGGTCGTCCAGAAGGTCTCAGAAAGATGAATAAGTGGAGACCGAAGGGCGAGAAGGACCTGGGGGGAGCTTTCTTCCAACAAAGCCTGAGACCTCAAAGCAACTTAGTGTGTTCCAGAAAGTGGAAGCGGGCTGGCCCGGCTGGAGCATTGTTTTGGGTGTCTGGGTAGGTAGAATTGGACGTGGTGGATTGTGGAAAAGGTGAGGGAGTAGAAAGCTTGGAAAGGGAGAGAGAATATGAATCATTGCCTCGCAGGCTTTGCAGATTTTGTTCTAAGGGCAATGGAAAATCATTAAAGAATTTCAACGAAGGGACCCCCCATGAACTGATTTATGTTCCTAAAAGGTTACTAAGGAAAGGGAAGGTTACTGTGGCTGTTGTATGGAGAATAGATTGCAGGGGGACAAAGAGACCAGCATAGAAAGCTAACACAGTCATCGGGTGAAAGCTTGATGGTAGCTTGGCCTATGGTTCTGGCAGTGAAGTTGGAGAGAAGTGGTAGATTTGAGCAGTGTTTTGGAGATGGAACCACAGTACTTGTCAGTGGCCCTGGATTTGAGGGCGAGGGAGGGTGCACAGTTTCATTTTGGGGAAAGGGGAGGCAGGTTATAGACTTGAACAAGACAGTTTGCTCCTAACCCTCAGGAAGCTTACTGTCCAATAGATTCCCCAGTAGATAGCCCAGTGTGTGGCACATGAGGGGGCCGTGGAAATGTTTGTTGAATGAATTTTTTAAAAGCGACCAGCCGTGGTGGCTCACGCCTGTAATCTCAGCACTTTGGGAGGCCCAGGCGGGCGAATCACTGAGACTAGTCTGGCCAAGACGGTGAAACCCTGTCTCTACTAAAAATACAAAAAATTAGCTGGGTGTACTGGCTGGCGCCTGTAATCCCAGCTACCGGGGAGGCTGAGGCAGGAGAATCACTTGAACTCGGGAGGCGGAGCTTGCAGTGAGCCGAGATCGCGCCACTGCACTCCAGCCTGGGCGACAGCATGAGACAACATCTCAAAAAAAAAAAAAAAAAGCCGCACGTGGTGGCTCACGCCTGTTACCCTAGCACTTTGGGAGGCCGAGGCGGGCGGATCACAAGGTCAGGAGATCGAGATTATCCTGGCTTAAACGGTGAAACCCCGTCTCTACTAAAAACAGAAAAAATGAGCCTGGCCTGGTGGCTGGCGCCTGTAGTCCTGGCTACTCGGGAGGCTGAGGCAGGAGAATGGCGTGAACCCGGGAGGCGGAGTTTGCAGTGAGCCGAGATTGCGCTATTGCCCTCCAGCCTGGGTGACAGAGACTCTGTCTCAAAAAAAAAAAAAAAGCGCCTTTGGGAGGTAAAGGCAGTCGAATCACTTGACGTCAGGAGTTCAAGACCAGCCTGGGCAACATGGCAAAACCCTGTCTCTACAAAAAACTCAAAAATTAGCCGGGTGTGGTAGCGCACACTTATAATCCCAGCAACTTGGGAGGCTGAGGCAGGAGAATCGCTGGAGCCTGAAAGGCGGAGGTTGTAGTGAGCCGATGGCACCACTGCACTCCAGCCCCAGTGACAGCAAGATCCTGTCTAAAAAAAAGAAAAGAAAGCACTGTAATCACTATAATTAGTTCTTTGACATTGAACTTGCCAAAGAGCACATTTAAGTTAAATAAGAGCCTAGAAAATTTTATACTTTTTTTCTTGCAGTTTAAAAAATCATCTTAAATGAAAAGAGAAGTGCACACAGTGATAACAACTCTGTCTTAATTAGCTATGCTGTTTCTCTGTGCTTTGCTGACAGTATTGAATCAAAATCATGATTGTCACTAAGGCTGCAACTAAGCAGAATCACACAGTAAGCTGCCGTGGATAATGCAGATGTCAGGTGTGTTACAGTGAATAAAATGAGAGAATAGCCTAATTTAGATCGACCCCAATAATTCGTGTGTGTGTGTCATTTTTTAAAAAGATACCAGGTCTTGCTATGTGACCAGGCAGGTCTCAAACTTCTGGCCTCAAGTGATGTGCCCATCTTAGCTTCCCAAAGTGCTGGTATTACAGGCGTTGAGCCACCGTGCCCAGCCAACCCCAATAGTTCTTCCTCATAATTTATCTCATCCATGTAATCCAGTGTGATACAAACTGCTCTGCATCTCAATGAATTTCTGTAACCTTAGTTTAAAGACAAGTAAAAGTAAGCTGGTTACATCCAGCGAGGGAGATGGCATTGGCGGTGTGGAGAGAGGAGGCGAGAAGTGGTCAGATTCTGGATGATTTCTGAGGTTAGAGCCCAGAGGAGTGGTAGGATTCTGGGTTTGGTGGAGGTGTGCGTTGTGAGCGAAAGAGAAGAATTGAAAGTGACGTTTCTAATGTTGATTTCACACAGCCAAGATTCTACATTGCTCATCTCCTGGGCACCTGAGCCTCCGCTGAAGTTTCCTGTCATAACTGTCCTCTTGACAGCATGGATGGTAAGGCCTGGCAATTTTCTGTTTCTCTGTTTCAAGGAAAACTACCCTTTTGTCCATGGACTTGTTATTTATTCTACTTGTGTAATGGTGAAAATGTTCCCCAGCCCTCAGGTATTGTCTTAGAGGTTCTGAAGCAATCTCCTGTCTCACAGAGGTCACTGAATGTTACTTGCTTTTATCAGATGAGATTTCTTCTGGCAACAGTGATTGTCTTTCATAATTACAATAGCTGGTAGGTGTACATTGGGCCAGGCACTGCTCCAAGATTCTTATGGAAATTAACTGATTCAGTCCTCAGGCAAACATATTTTATAGGCAGGAAAACGGATGTTTAGTAACTTGTCACAGTTCAAGCTGGCAGAGCAAGGCTTTAAACCAGGTGGTCTGACTTCAGAATTTACATTTGATAATGAAATCTGTTGAAGCGATTTTAGTGTAGCTCTGACTTAAGTTTGTATTAATATAATCCTTTCTAATTTTGTTCATTTTGCAAGGGGTGTATACAAAATGTTTACCTAGAAAAGAGGTGTTGCACTAATTAGCAATCATCTAAAATGATTGTGCTGGGCTGGGTGCAGTGGCTCACGCTTATAATCTCAGCACTTTGGGAGGCCAGGGCAGGAGGATTGCTTGAGCCCAGGAGTTCAAGACCAGCCTGGGCAATAGAGTGAGACCTCATTTCTATTTTTAAAAAATTAAAATGATTGTGCTGGTTGTGAAGAGATCTAGTTGCATAATCGAACTCATAATCTGAAACTGGATTTTTAAAAAAAATTTCAAACGTATTACACTTTGCCCTTTTTAAAAAAACTTGAAACTCCTCACACTGTGATGCACAGTGGTCCCCCGTTGCCCCGAGAGGTGTGTTTCAACACTCCCAGCGGATGCCTGAAACCGAGGATGGTACGAAACCCTAGGCATGCTGCGTTTTCTCCCGTACATACATACCTGTGATAAAGTATAATTTATGAATTAGGCCATAACAATAACAATAATCAAATGGAACCATTATGACAATATACTGTAATAAAAGTTATGTGAATCTGGTCTCTCTCTAAAGTATCTATTGCACTCTCAAAATACCCATTGTACTGTCCTCAACCACAGTGACCATGGAAAATCAAAACCACAGAAAATAAACCCTCAGATAAGGGTTATTCCTTATGTGAAACTCATTGCCCGATGCTATCATGGTAGTTTCCTGTTTCTTAAAATTGGCAAATTGCCTACAGGGCAGGTTATATAATACAAAGCATCATTTTCTGCTATGAGATTGACATGAAAATAAGAGGTGGATGGATACATGTTCTCTAAGAAATCATAGTCTCTACCTGGAAACAGTATAGGTCAAGAAAAAAAAAATCATAATGTTTAGGCCGGGAGTGGTGGCTCATGCCTGTAATCCTAGCACTTTGGGAGGCCAAGGTGAGTGGATTACCTGAGGTCAGGAGTTCGAGACCAGCCTGGCTAGCATAGTGAAATCCCATTTCTACTAAAACTACAGAAATTAACCTGGTGTGGTGGCATGTGCCTGTAATCCCTGCTACTCAGGAGGCCGAGGCTGGAGGATCGCTTGAATCTGGGAGGCAGAGGTTGCATTGAGTCGAGATCCTACCACTGCACCTCCAGCCTGGATGACAGAGCAGGACCCCGTCTCCAAAAAAAAAAGAGGAAAAAGAAATCATAATATTTAGTAAGAATATCTCATTTGATTGGCATGGCTTCACAATTTGGCTGGTGTAGAGGAAATCGGAAAGTGTATGGTACTTGGGATATACTGTTGAACAATGTTCCTGCTTATATTTTAGTGGAGGGAGCAAGATAACAAAACAATAAACGGGTAGTTAGTAGATGGGAGACACTGCAATGTCTTTGTATGCTGACAGGAGTGCTTCCAAGGAGAGGGAGAAATTGGGGATGCAGGAGCCAGACAGGTGGTAATTGTAGAATGAAGTTTTTGAGAAGCTGAGGAGTGGGACCCAGTGTAAGAGTGGAAGTGGAAGAATTGGCTGAATAGCACAAGATACTTAGTCCTAGGAGGGAAAGCAGAGAAGATAACTTCTTCAGAGTTGGGAGTGAAGGATGAGGAAGTCTGATTGCATCTATTTTTTCTGTAAAATAGAGCCAAGGGCTGGGCTCTGTGGCTCATGCCTATAATCCCAGCACTTTGAGAGGCCAAGGCAGGTGGATCGCCTGAGGTCGGGAGTTCGAGACCAGCCTGATTAACATGGAGAAACCTCTGTCTTTACTAAAAATACAAAATTAGCCAGGCATGTTGGCGCATGCCTGTAATCCCAGCTACTCGGGAGGCTGAGGCAGGAGAATCACTTGAACCCGGGAAGTGGAGATTGCAGTGAGCCAAGATCACGCCATTGCACTACAGCCTGGGCAACAAGAGCAAAACTCTGTCTCAAAAAAAAAAATAAAAATAAAAAGGTTATTTGATTATCTACTCTGAACAAGATCATCAGCTAAGAGTAAAGAGTGGGGAGTGGGCATAGGAGGTTTGAGGAGAGACAGTGTGAAGTGATCAGAGCCTGGGAAAGCGAATGGATTGGGGAAGTGTGGGAATCTTTAAGCAGTGGTGAATGCCTGTTTGTTATGGGTATGCAAAAATTTAAAGTTAGCTCAGGGTCTTGTTGATCACGCCTGTAGTCCCAGCACTTTAGGAGGCTGAGGCAGGAGCATCACTTGAGGCCAGGAGTTCAAGACCAGCCTGGGCAACATGGCAAGACCCCATCTCTCCAGAAAAAAAATTTAATAAGCTGGGCATGGTGGTGTGCACCTCTAGTCCCTGCTGCTTGGGAGGCTAAGGCAAGAGGATCGCTTGAGCCCAGGAGTTTGAAGCTACAGTGAGCTAAGATTGTGACACTGCACTCCAGCCTGGGTGACCTTGTCTTGAAAAAATAATAAATAAACAAAAAAGACCAGTCAGCCTGGTAGCGAGTCTTTCACCAGAACCATTCACCAGCCAGGGAATTGAGTCTTTAGAAGGCAGTGATGATGGTGTTGAACATGGATCCACAGGGAGGGCATTAGGGGCAGGGGGTGATGGACAGGAAACACATTGTAGGTAGGCTGATGGATTAGACATGTGGATGAAGCTGAAGAGCTGCTGGGTGTGAATACTAGAGTGAGCAGGCTGAAAGGATGGGAAGTGGGATCGCAGAGGAACGCTCAGAGGTCAGTTGTGCTTTGCTGTGATGAGTTGGAGTCACTATGGGAGTGGGTAGCTAAGATGGGTGGTGGATGAGAAACCCAGCGACCAAGATGTGGGCTGGACCATTCTTGTGGAGGTGAAGTGCTCCAGGAGGGGGAGAGCAGTAGAGATGGAGGGAGGACCGGGGGGCATTGCATGATACACACACGATGATCAGCGCATGACAGTGCCGTGAGGGGTTCTTGATGCCAGAATCTGGTGTCATGAACTTCAGAGAGCTGTGATCTGGAAGAAGAGTGAATCGTTCCAAAGTGACAGTGATAAAGAAGACATCAGGACCCTGAAGTTGATCAACAAATAATTACTGCATGCCTAATACGTGCCGAACACTATTCTAGACATTGCCATGTGAGGTGTGAACTATTAAACGCTTTCCATTCAAGAGGGTTCCAGGGGTAGCCAGATTTCTGTTGTAAGAGCCACCGGGGATCTGGGAAACGTGCTGGTAGTAGATTTCACGTCCCAGGGGTTTGGGAACAAAGAGGCTGGGAGATTGAGTCAGCGTAATACAGAGAAGACATGATTTTTGATGGTGACAGGTAAACGGGGTTGTGAGTCACCATGGGATTAGCCCTGGTTCTCTTGTGAAAGAAGATGGGTTCAAAGTGAATGGTATGGGGTCCCCAGGCAGCATTTTCCACCTGTGCCCCCCAGTGGGGTGAGCCAGAGCCTCTTCTTGGGGTGTGCCCTCTTTGGCAGATGGGAACAAGAGATGATGGAGGCCTCTTTGCTTCCTTGGAGGTGTGTGGCAGTCTCACCTGGAGCACAGGGCGCTGCCTGGTCTCTTCTCTCTTGCACTGTGCAGTCTTGGAGTATTTGTGGACTAAGCAACTCAAGCTAATCCTTATACAACCTCTTACTCTGAGCATTAGGCCCTGTCATCAGATTCTAGGCCTGAAGTTCGGCTACTGGCTCTTTCCTTCTGGTAAGGGATTGTAGAGTGGTGGAAAGGACATTGGTTTGTTGATCTAAAGATTCCTTATTGACCCAGCTCCTGCACTGATCTGTTTCTCCGTGTGATCCTGAACAAGCCCTCACCCTCTCAGACTCTAGCCCCTGAATTTCAGACAAGGAGAGTAGGTCAGATACCCTTAATATTTTTCCATTAAGTACCTCTGATTTTATAAACAAATAGGGCCCAAATTGGGGGTGGGGGGGGTGGGAAGAGCAAAGAAAATAGACAAATCAAGAAAGAAGAAATCTGATTGGCAAATAAACGTAAGCAATTCTTAACCTCACCAGTAGTAATCCAAGAAATGCAAATCAAAACAGTGAGATGCCTTTTTACATCGTCCATCAGACTGGCAAAAAAATTTAAGTGACACATCAGATATTGATGAGGTGGTGGGGAGAAGTGGCCCTTGTGTACAGCACTAGTGAGAGTGATAGGGGAGATAGCAATTATTTAGGGAGATAGTAAGGGCAACAGAGTCCTCAGCAGAATTTCCCTTTTAACAAAAAGCAGCCCCCAAGTAATTTCTAACAAAGGGCAGCCTGAAAAATCAAACTGCAGACATAGAAAAACAAGCTAGTAATTTGCACGGGTGAATACCCGCAGCTGTGCCAATGGAAAAGGCTCCCAGGGGGCCAGGCATGTTCAACATGGCGGCCCCTTTGTCAACCACGTGGACAGTAAAGAAACAGGCAACATGGCGCTGGCCAGGTAGAGAACCACCTGCATAATAAAAGATTAGGGTGGGGTAGCCGGGTTTTCCACCCTATGCATACCTAGTCCAGCCAATCTTTCATGTCCTATGTAAATCCGACACTGCATCCTCAAGCTCATCTATGAAACCCCATGCGTTTCGCCATGGAAGGGGCAACCAATTTTTCTGGGACTCCTCTCTGCTGCTGAGAACGCTTCTCTTTCTTTTGCCTGTTAAACTTCTGCACTTAACCTCACTTCTTGGCTGTCAGTGTCCATGATTTCCTCTGCGTGAGGCAACGAACCTCTGGTATTACCCCAGATGAATGATGACATTTCAAGAGTGCATCCACTTTGAAAACAATCTGGCACCATCTAGCAAAATTGGAAAACGTGGGTACCCAGCAATGCAGCAATTCCATTTCTGATAGATATTCCCAAGAAACACATGTGCAAGAAGACGGATACACGATTACAGCGTATTTAGTAGTGGGGGAAATTTAGAAATAGCCCATATTGTCCTTTTTTGGAAAATGGAATAAGGTGTAACACAGTCTTACTATAGGATACAATATAGCAACGAAAAGAAATAAACTAGAACTATATGGGGGTTTTTGTTTTTCAGATGGGCTCGCCCTATACCCAGGCTGGAGTGCAGTGGCATGACCTCAGCTCACTGCAACCTCCACCTCCCAGGTTCCATCAGTTCTCCTGCCTCAGCCTCCTGAATAGCTCGGATTACAGGCATGGGCCACCAAGCCTGGCTAATTTTTGTATTATTAGTAGAGACGGGGTTTCACTTTCTTGGCCAGGCTGGTCTTGAGCTCCTGACCTCAGGTGATCCTCCTGCCTTGGCCTCCCAAAGTGCTGGGATTACAGGCATGAGCCACCGCGCCTGGCTAGAACTATATGTTTTGATTTGGGTTAATCTTACAAGCAATGTTGAATGAACCCAGAATGCAGAGTAATGCAGTGTGGAATATTTATGTAAATGTTTTTTAAACCATGTAATATATATTGACTGTGACTGCCTATATATTTATGTAAAAGCATAAAAATGGACTGGAATGATACCTCAAAATTATGAAAGTGATTACAATGGGAACTGGGGCAGTGGTCAGGAGTTGGGATAAGATTTGGCATGACAGACTTCATCTAGAAGGTGTTATTTAATGTTAAAGGCAAGAAGCAAACAACAAAATGTTAATGATGGCTAATTCTGAGTGATGGGATCTTAGTATTTTTTATATAGTTTGTATCTATTTTTTTTAATCTCAAATAACTTAAAGGTCAGGAATTATATACATCTAAAGCCTAAATCTATGTTTGGTGTTTTAAAATTATTCCCTTGTTGGTTGAATTTCATGGAAGTTGGTGTGCGGGAAGTTGTCTCATTGATTGGAGTAGAATGCGTAAGGACATTTAGCCCTGTGGCTGGCCCACTCTACTCAGCAGTTTTGGCGCCTTCTTAGCCCAGTGTCCCCTAAGAAGCACCTGGGGACAGGAAAGATAGAGACAAGAACAAGGACTAGGCAAAACGGTGCATCTGTAGCGTTTGTTGTTGTTTTGTTTGTTTTTTCCAGTTTCAGCTTTCATTTTAGATTCAGGTTTGATACAGAGGTGTATAGTGTGATGCTGAAGTTTGGAGTATGATTGAACCCATCACCCAGATAATGAGCATTGTACCCATTAGGTAGTTTCTCTTACCTCCTGTGGGGTTATTTAAATTGCCTTGTTAAAGTTGAATGTTTGGAATCAGCTGTGCTTATTCTCTGTCCTTTCTCTTCTTTTCCCCTAGAGGAGGAAGACAATCTGTCTCTGCTGACCGCATTGCTGGAGGAAAATGAGTCAGCCTTGGATTGTAATTCAGAAGAAAGTAACTTCTTGACCCAGGAAAATGGTGAGCCCGACACATTTGATGAGCTCTTTGATGCCGACGGCGACGGTGAATCTTACACAGAAGAAGCTGATGATGGAGAAACAGGAAAGACCAAAGATGAAAAGGAAAATTTGGCCACTCTCTTTGGAGATATGGAGGACTTCACAGATGAAGAAGAAATTCCTGCATCACAGTCAGCTGAACACAGGGTCCTTCCTGCTCGTGCCCCCAGTCGAGAGAAAACAAATGAAGAGTTGCAAGGTGCTCTAACTACTTGCCTTCCTTATTTCTTTCGGATAAGTTGGATGAAGACCACCAATCTGATAGTTGTCATCAAAATAGCTGCTGATTCCAGGGTAGAGATAAATGACTGTCAAAAAAGAAAAAAAGAAAGAAAATTATACCAGTTGATAGATGAAATGTTTAAGGCCAGCATTTCAGCACAAACTACAGACTCTGTCAGTGTCAGCCAGCTGCAATGGATCCTGTACGGAATGCCTCTGAAACTTTTCGTGTTTCTTATGGAATAGTAGTACTTTGGTATTTATGTGGAATGTGGAGCCAGAGACAGGGCTGTAAAGCTGCCACGTATCTGTTTGAGCAGAGCATTCCTGAACAGAAGCTTTGACACATGTTCTTTTCTTATTCCTGGCATCTCATACATCTTTAAGCTATAATAAAATTCAGTGGTTGGCTGTTTCTTCTAATACAGAAGCCAGCATTTATCATATTAATTATGATATCCAATTTATGAAATAAATATCATTTTTTTTTTTTTTTAGACAGAATCTTGCTCTGTCACGCAGGCTGGAGTGCAGTGGTGCAATCTTGGCTCACTGTAGCCTCCATCTCCCAGGCTCAAGTGATCTTCCTGCCACAGCCTCCCTAGTAACTGGGACCATAGGTGTGCACCACCATGCCCAGCTAATCTTTGTTTGTTTGTTTATTTTTTCAGTTTTTGTAGATACAGGATCTCCCTATGTTGCCCATGCTGGTCTCGAACTCCTGGGCTCATGCAATCCTCCTGCCTCAGCCTCCCAAAATGCTGTGCTTACAGGCACGAGCCACCATGCCTGGCCTGTAATTATTTCTCAAGTCCTAAAAACTTGTTAACTGTGGATTTATATCTGATATCTCTTAATAGTATAGATTTATAACTAGTTTTACCATTGGGTATTTCATTACTTTAAATAAAATATGTATTTCTCTAAGGGACCTCTTTGAAGTACAAAAGTTAATCATGAGCTTTGGGTATGTGATTATATCGTGGGTCTCAAGGTGTTGGGGCAGGGAGTAGACAACGAAAATATTGCCAGCATTTTTGTCGTGTAGAATGTTTTCTCATGCCTGGTTCTTAAATTAGCATATTTTCATTTCCTAGAGGAATTAAGGAATTTGCAAGAGCAAATGAAGTCCTTACAAGAACAGCTAAAAGTAACAACAATTAAACAGACAGCAAGCCCAGCACGTCTGCAAAAATCTCCTGGTAAGAAGACTGTCATTCTGGCAATCATGTGCATTTCTGTTATTAAGAAATTATCACGTGGCCGGGCGCGGTGGCTCAAGCCTGTAATCCCAGCACTTTGGGAGGCCGAGATGGGCGGATCACGAGGTCAGGAGATCGAGACCATCCTGGCTAACACGGTGAAACCCCGTCTCTACTAAAAAATACAAAAAACTAGCCGGGTGAGGTGGCAGGCGCCTGTAGTCCCAGCTACTCGGGAGGCTGAGGCAGGAGAATGGCCTAAACCCGGGAGGCGGAGCTTGCAGTGAGCTGAGATCCGGCCACTGCACCCCAGCCTAGGCGACAGAGGGAGACTCTGTTTCAAAAAAAAAAAAAAAAAAAAAAATTATCACATTGTTTCTGCATCCAACTCCGGTTCAAACAGCCCTTTGAACCTCTTTCTGAATGGGTTTTTACTCACTTACTTTACTTTTAATGAAGTAGAGAAGTCTCCACGGCCGCCTCTTAAGGAGAAGAGAGTTCAGAGAATTCAGGAGTCAACATGCTTTTCTGCGGAGCTTGATGTCCCTGCGCTACCAAGAACCAAGCGGGTGGCCCGGACACCAAAGGCTTCACCTCCAGGTGTGGTACTTGAGGCCTCAATATCTTGGCACTGTTGTATGTGTTTGTGTGTGTGTGGGTGTTTGTGTCTTTTGGTCTGTCTTATCTCCCCATTGAGAAAGAAAGTCAGTTTCTTGGGAATGGGAGCCACATGATCTGTTTTGTGTTCTTCCTCTAGATCTCAAAGTGCCTAGAAAATCCTTAGGGCCAAGGCACGAGGCGGGAGGATTGTTTGATCCTAGGAGTCTGAGACCAGCCTGGGTTGTATAGCAAGACCCTATCTCTACAGTAAATAAAAAAATTAGCCAGGTGTGGTGCTTGCCTGTAGTCTCAGCTACCTGAGAGGCTGAGGTGGGAGGATCATTTGAGCCCAGGAGTTTGAGGCTAGAGTGAGCTGTCATCACGCCACTGCACTCCATCCTCTTCCACAGAGTAAGACCCTGTGTGAGAAAAAAGAAAATCCTTAGGTACAGAGTAGCTATTTACTAAGTACTTAACAGGTTGAATTTTTTTGTTAACTCTGTAGTCTCATAGTTTTGCCAGGATTGTCATAAGGAAAGCCACTGGTCAGGTTCTCATTCTTTAGGCTTGTGAAGTTATTTCCTTAGAAAATGGTTAAGTTTTATTTGAAGCCAGGTTGTATTAAACCAAAAGGGCTGTTTTTTAGAAACGACTTCTTTGCCAGGAGTATAGGATGGTGTTCAAATACAGTCCTATTTCAGCACACACATGTATATGCACAAAGCAACAATGAAAAGGATTTCTGCCCTATGTATTGGTTTTCTTGTATTGCCAGGAGACATAAGACAAGGTGGTCCTGATAGAACATGGGTTGGAGGACACAGCGTTTCATTGGCTGCATGTGTTTGGAAAGGCCCCTTTGAGTAGCATGGGTCTGTGCCACAGTGGTAGAGAACTACTTTTGCCTGAGTGTTCATATTAATCTGACAGCAAGTTATATATTCAAATATCCATTCAGGAGTAGCATCCATCCCTCAGGACCTTTGGCATTACTAAGGTGTTGCATTACGTAATGTCCAAAGTTTGGTTTTGAGGGGTGGGGAATGGGCCTGGCCTCTAGGTTCTAAAGTCCTAGGTTCACCCTGGCCCCTAGTGGGAGAGCAGGGATCCAAAGTCCCTTTGAGGGCAAACAACAATCTTACGAAAGAGTGATATGGAAGTGTCTGACCTTCTGGAGAATTATCAAACACTTCTAAAATATGAAAAGTAACTCCATCAGGGATATTTAATGAAGCAATAGTGAATAGAATACCAGACCCCTAACTCACCTTGGCCCCACAAATAAAATGGAATGGAATGAAATGAAACAAGAAAGAAGAAAAGGGGAGCTAGCTTTGGATTTTTTATTATTTATTTATTTATTTTTTATTTTTGAGACAGAGTCTCATGTTGTCACCCAGGTTGGAGTGCAGTGGCATAATCTGGGCTCACTACAACCTCCACCTCCTGGATTCAAGCAATTCTCCTGCCTCAGCCTCCCGAGTAGCACACACCACCACACCCAGCTAATTTTGTATTTTTAGTAGAGACAGGGTTTCATCATGATGGCCAGGCTGGTCTTGAACTCTTGACCTGAAGTGATCTGCCCTCCTTAGCTTCCCAAAGTGCTGGGATTACAGGTGTGAGCCATCACGTCTGGCCTGGATTTTCTTAAAGTAGAATTTGAACTGTACACGGATCTCCACTAATTATTCATTTGGAAGGAGGTCTTTTCCTCCCTTTGAGAATCTGCCCCAGTGCTCTGTATTTTGATGAATACTCAGTAAACATCATTGCACAGAGAAACAGTATTTTAGAGTGGCACTGTGTAGGACAGTAGCCACTAGCCATATGTGGACATTTAAGTTTAAATTAGATTAAATTTAATGAGAAATGTATTTCCTTAAAAGTACGGGGTCACATTTAAGTGACTGATGGCCACCTACGTCTGGTAGCTACCACTGTATTGGACAGCACCAATGTAGAACGTTGTTATCAGAGAAAGTGCTGTTGACTGTAAGACCGAGAAATGGTATTGTGGGCATGCTTTGCTCTCAGGATTTGATTATCGCATGTGTTGCTTTAAAAAAAGGAACAATCCTGGCCAGGTGCAATGACTCACGCCTGTAATCCCAGCACTTTGTGAGGCCGAGGTGGGAGGATCACCTGAGGTCAGGAATTCAAGACCAGCATGACCAACAAGGAGAAACCCTGTCGCTACTAAAAATACAGAATTAGCTGGGCATGTTGGCGCATGCCTGTAATCCCAGCTACTTGGGAGGCTGAGGCAGGAGAATCGCTTAAACCCAGGAGGCGGAGGTTGTGGTGAGCCGAGATCGTGCCACTGCATTCCAGCCTGGGCAACAAGAGTGAAACTCCATCTCAAAAAAAAAAGAACAATTCAGCCTGTGCTCATGTGCAGTGGCTCACGCTTATAATCCTGGCACTTTGGGAGGCCTAGTTAGATTGCTTGGGCTTGGGAGTTCAAGACCAGCCTGAGTAACATTGTAAAACCCATCTCTACAAAAAATACAAAAACTAGCCGGACATGGTGGTACATACCTGTGGTCCCAGCTACTCAAAAATCGCTTAAATCCAGGAGATGAAGGTTGCAGTGATCCCAGATCACGCCACTGCACTGGGTGACACAGTGAGTGCCTGTCTCAAAGGAACAAATCTGTACAAATAAATTTTGTAATTATCTGTGTGGTTGCCTTTTCATTAATTGTGTTAATTTTCTAGAGCCCAAAAGCTCATCTTCAAGGATGGCAAGTGCACCCTCCCAACCACTCCAGACTATTTCTCGGAACAATCCTAGTGGGATAACTAGAAGTCAAATGGTGGGGACCCCAGGAAGCTCTGGGGAAGCGGCTCAACCCGTCTGTGTGGAAGCCTTCTCCGGCCTGCGGCTCAGGTCAGTAGCTGTACCATCTATGCATATGTGCCACTGCATAGCTTTTTGTGCCTCTCGGTGTCTTTTAGAAGTACTGTGTTTGTACATCAGGATCCACAAAACACCGGCAGCTTTTGAACTATACAAAACACCACCGTAAGACTAGCAGTAGCCCTGGGTTTGACTTAAGTACAGTTGCATATAAAATGTTTAAGAAAAACTTTTTCTTGTGTATATAATCAACAAGGAATATGTATCTATAAAAATAAATGGACAAATGGTAGTATATTTAATCAGACATTGACAGATGGAAACAGACTTTTAAAATTTTTCTCCATCTCTTTTGAGGTATAATTTAGACTATTTTTAACTACACAGAGAGTTTAACCAGGATAATATTTATGTAATTGAGCAATTACTGGATTGCTTTGGCTCCTCTGGGTCTTTTGTGGTTCCATATAAATTTTAGGATCATTTTTTCTGTTTCTATTGATTCTTATAATTGATGTAAAGAAAAATAGCTATGCTGTTTTTCTTTTTTAACTTTTTTTTTTGAGACAAAGTCTCGCTTTTGTCCCCCAGGCTGGAGTGCAGTAGCGCGATCTCAGCTCACTGCAACCTCCGCCTCCCGGGTTCAAGCAATTCTCCTGCCTTGGCCCCCCAAGTAACTGGGATTACAGGCGCCTGCCACCATGCCTGGTTAATTTTTTTTTTTGTATTTTTAGTTGAGATGGGGTTTCGCCATGTTGACCAGGCTGGTCTAGAACTCCTGACCTCGGGTGATCCACCTGCCTCAGCCTCCCAAAGTGCTGGGATTACAGGTTTGATGCCCGGCTGCCGTTTTTCTTTCTAATAGCCTTTTTAAGGCAAATTTATATTCTTTGCATCTGTTATGGGGAGAATTTTTTTTTTCTTTTTTTTTTTTTTTTTTTCTTTTTTTTTTTTTGAGACGGAGTCTCGCTCTGTCGCCCAGGCTGGAGTGCAGTGGCCAGATCTCAGCTCACTGCAAGCTCCGCCTCCCGGGTTTAGGCCATTCTCCTGCCTCAGCCTCCCGAGTAGCTGGGACTACAGGCGCCCGCCACCTCGCCCGGCTAGTTTTTTGTATTTTTTAGTAGAGATGGGGTTTCACCGTGTTAGCCAGGATGGTCTCGATCTCCTGACCTCGTGATCCGCCCATCTCGGCCTCCCAAAGTGCTGGGATTACAGGCTTGAGCCACCGCGCCCAGCCCTATGGGGAGAAATTTAAGATAGCCTGTTAAAATAGGAATATATTCCAAGCTCAATTCAATTAAAAGCTATATTCAAATCCTGGACTTTTATGTTTTTTTGCTTTATTTTTATTGTTTTAATTATCTGTACTCTGTATCACTACTCCATTGCATCTCCATCATTACGTCTGGATAATCCCAGAGCAGAACAGTAGTCCTTACAGTGAGACTGGATTGCTTTTAGCACAGTCCATTTGAGGAACCAAATGAAACCCTCTAAAACTCTTAAACCTTGTCAGTCTAAACATCAGCCAACAACTAAAACTGCTAAGCTCTTAAAGTATATATTATTAGGCAGAGAAGAACGAGTGTTGCCAACATACAATAAAAGTGTATTATAAGGCTGGGTGTGGTAGCTGACACCTGCAATCCTAGCACTTTGGGAGGCTAAGGCAGGAGGATTGGTGGAAGTCAGAAGCTCGAGACTAGCTGGTGTAACACAGTGAAACTTCATCTCTGCAAAAAGTAAATTAGCTGGACGCAGTGGCATGCACCTATAGTCCTAGCTACTTGTGGGGTAGGGGGAGTGTTGAGGCAGGAAGATCACATGAGCCCAGGAGTTCAAGACTGCAGTGAGCTATGATCATACCACTGCACTCCAGCCTGGGCAACAGAGCAAGACCCTGTTTCTACAAACAAAAAAGAAGTGTCTTGTAAAGACTTGGTATTCTCCAAAACTGAAGAATGTATTTATATCTTAATTACATCTGAGACACAGTCTGAGAAATAGAATACAGCAGTAGAAGCTGTGGTTGTCATTGAGGGGGCAGCAGGGTTCCTTCTTAAGGTAGAGAATTTCCCCTTCCTGAGATGCTACTGCCTGCCCCAGCCATGGCCCACTTGAAGCTCCGTATGGGTATTGAACCATGTTGCTGCTGGTGGGCATTTATTGCACATGTGAATCAAAATTGAGATAAAGGAGATTTAAACTACTCAGCAAAAGCTTCTGAGTGGCTTTTAAATTTAAGGGATTACAGAAGTGTTTGAGTCTCTTTGTCATTGTTGTACATGAACCTCAGGCCCTAAAAATACTCTAAAGGACATATTCATAGACATTCCCTGACAACAGGTTGAGGATCCCTTATCCAAAATGCTTGGGACCAGAACTGTTTTGGATTTTGGATTCTGGAATATTTATATTATATAGAATTGCTGGTTAAGAATCCCAAATCTAAAATCCAAAATCCGAAATGCTACAGTGTTTCCTTTGAGTGTCATGTTTGTGCTTAGAAAGTTTTAGATTTTGGAGCCTTTTTTTTTTTCTTTTAATAATCTATTAACTCATTGTTATGGAAGAAACCCTGGGCTATATAGAAGAATCTTTCCCTAGCTGGGCATGGTGACTCACACCTGTATTCCCAGCAGTTTGGGAGGCTGAGGAGGGTAGAGTGCTTGAGCTCAGGAGCTTGAGACCAGCCTGGGCAACAGGGCAAAACCCCATCTCTACAGAAACAAAATTTAGTCTGGTGTGGTGACATGCGCCTCTAGTTCCAGCTGCTTAGGAGGCTGAGTGGGGAGGTCCAGGCTGCAATGGGCCAAGATTGTGCCACTGCGTTCCATCCTGGACAACAGAGCAAGACGCTATCTCAAAAAAAAAAAAAAAAAAAAAGGGGTTTCCTCAAAACTGGGAAGGATCCAGAAGTGAAAGAATGACTCAGACGTACATGTAAGGCACTCCTGGATGCCAGCAAGATTGTTGGGGAGATCTGCTCGTTTGTCTATTTTTGCTTTGGTTGCCTGTGCTTGTGAGTTACTATTCAACAAATCTTAGCCAAGACCAATGTCCTAGAGAGTTTCCCCAATGTTTTATTTTAGTAATCTCATAGTTTCAAGACTTAGATTTGAGTCTTTAATTTTTTTTTTTTTTGAGACAGTCTTGCTCTGTTGCCCTGGCTGGAGTACGGTGTCGTGACCTCAGCTCACTGCAACCTCTGCCTCCTGGGTTCAAGTGATTCTCCTGCCTCAGCCTCCTGAGTAGCTCGGACTACAAGCACACACCACAATGCCTGGCTAATTTTTGTATTTTTAGTAGAAACTGCCATGCTAGCCAGCCTGGTCTCAAACTCCTGACCTCAGGTGATCCACCTGCCTCGGCCTGCCAAAGTGCTGGGATTACAGGCATGAGCCACCGTGCCCAGCCTCTTGAATACATTTTGATTTGATTTTTGTAGATGGCGAGAGATAGAAGTCTAGTTTCATTCTCCTGCATACGGATATCCAGTTTTCACTGCACCATTGTTGAACATACCCCAGTGTATGTTCTTTGCACCTTTGTTGAAAATGAGTTCATTGCAGATTTATGGATTCATTTCTGGGTTCTCTATGCCAGTACCATGCTGTTTTGGTTACTATAGCTTTAGTATAATTTGAAGTCAGGTAATGTGATTCCTCCAGTTTTGTTCTTTTTGCTCAGGATTGCTTTGGCTATTTGGGGTCTTTTGTGGTTCTGTATACCTTTAGGACTGTTTTTTCTATTTCTATGAAGACTGTCATTGGAACTTTGATGGGGATTGCATGGACGCTCTAGATTGCTTTGGATAGTATGTACATTTGAACAACCTTGATTCTTTCAATCCGTGAACATGGGCTATTTTTCCATATTTGGATCCTCTTTAAGGGTTCCATATTCCATATTTGGATCCATATTTGGATCCTCTTTAATTTCTTGCATCAATGTTTTTTAGTTTTTTTTTTTTTTTTTTTTTTTTTGAGACGGAGTCTCCCTCTGTCGCCCAGGCTGGAGTGCAGTGGCCGGATCTCAGCTCACTGCAAGCTCCGCCTCCCGGGTCCACGCCATTCTCCTGCCTCAGCCTCCCGAGTAGCTGGGACTACAGGCGCCGCCATCTCGCCCGGCTAATTTTTTGTATTTTTTAAGTGGAGACGTGGTTTCACTGTGTTAGCCAGGATGGTCTCGACCTCCTGACCTTGTGATCCGCCGCCTCGGCCTCCCAAAGTGCTGGGATTACAGGCTTGAGCCACCGCGCCCGGCCTTGTTTTTTAGTTTTTATTGTAGAGATCTTTCACTGCTTTGGTTAAGTGTGTTCCCAGGTGTTTCATTTGGAGCAGTTGTAAATGGGATTACTTTCTTGATTTCTTTTTCAGATTGTTGGTTGTTGGCATATAGAAATGCTACTGAGTTTTGAATATCGATTTTGTATCCTGCAAGTTTATTGAATTTGTTTATCAGTGCTAATAGTTTTTTGGTGGCATCTTTAGGTTTTTCCAAATATAAGATCCTATCATCTGCAAACAGGGATAATTTGACTTCTTTTCTAATTCGGATGCCCTTTATTTCTTTCTCATCTAATTGCTCTAGTTAGGACTCCTCTAAGCTGTTTGCCTACTGTGTATGTGTGATGAGACTCTTTTCTTGGTGTGTTCCCAGATATGCTCCAGAATGGTTGGGTTCTCAGGGACATCTGCTCTTCGGCTGGGCACCATGGCTGTGGCCCACTACCTGGCCTTCAGGGTTCAGGCAGCTGACATAACACCCTCACGTAACTTGGGGTGGGCGGGGGGGGGGGGGGACTTATCACACCACAATCACAGAAATCAGACAAAGGAAAGAATTTTTCCACTGAAGTCAATGTTTTGCTTCCTGAATATTCTTCATTGTTCAAACTTAGCTCTGGGACTTTCTGTTCCAGAAGACTCATGAAATAGTGAAGAAGCATGTTTTTCTCTGAGTGTCTTTTCTCATCTGCAAATAGGTAATGCAATCAAAGACTAAACAAATGTGAATAACCCTAAGTTTTTTGACCAGTCATTAGGAACAAGAATATATTAATTGAAGCTACATTCAAAAGCCTTTACTATATGTCAAAATGTTCTTTTAAAAAAATTCAATTAGAATAGTAGAACCTGTGAAATTCTTGCATAATTGATGAAATTTAAGTGTCTTATTTATGAATATCAATTCATGGTTTTGTAATAAAGTAAAAAAGGATTGTTTTCAGAAGAATATTAAAATTTACATAATTTAAGAGCTTAAAGGATTTGTTATCTTTCTTGTATTCTATATAAGCCCTAGATCTATATCCAAAGGAAGGCAAACCTAGCTTTAAAAATTATCTTAGAGGCTAGGCATGGTGGCTTACATCTGTAATCCCCACACTTTGGGAGACCAAGGCAAGCAGATTGCTTGAGGCCAGGAGTTTGAGACCAGCCTGGCCAACATGACAAAACCCCATCTCTACTAAAAATACAAACATTAGCCGGGTGTGATGGCGGGTGCCTGAAAAAATATATATATATTTGCTGAAAAAATGGATACCTTGGTCATACTATATTACTAAGCTTCCCGAGAACAGGAACTATAGAGGTTTCTGACCATCACACTCCCTTACCACCTGCTAAGATGCCAGATAATTTATTAGAATCATAATTACTAATCATTAGTTTCTTAACACAGGCGACCTCGAGTATCCTCCACAGAAATGAACAAGAAAATGACCGGCCGAAAACTGATCAGACTGTCTCAGATCAAGGAAAAGATGGCCAGAGAGAAGCTGAAAGAAATAGACTGGGTGACATTTGGGGTTATATTAAAGAAGGTTACGCCACAGAGTGGGAACAGTGTGAGCCATTGTATTGATTTCTTAGCTGTTTTACTGCAAACTAACAGTGGGAACTTGATGTCCTGAATTTGTTAACTGGAACCTGTTGGTGTTTCATTTAGAAATAAGTATAGTAAGTTCCAGAACCGCCACACATCATTGAGCTGGTATCCAGCGGGTATATGCAAAGGATGCTCTATTTAAATAAGACCTGGTGGTACAGGTTTCTTGGGCTTTCCATTGTCCAAATCATTCTCACTGCATTTCACCTGTCATTGTTTTTGGTGACACATGTGGTTGTCCCTGTGATACTGTAATCTCTCCCATGGAGGAGAGGGACAAGTAACCAGAGAGGCTGAGTTCACAGATTCTTTGGAGGTCCCTTTAGATGTAAGACGTCAACCACAAAAGTGCTGAAAATGCTGGCCTGTGTCAGTGTTGTATGATATATTTAATTTGATCGTTATCACCAAAGATCTAACAAGTTTCAAAATCACTTTTGACTGAGTCATAAATGGGAAAGTTATTCTGTGACCTGGCAAGTCAGATAGCCTGGCTTCTAAGCCTGTGCCCTTAACTAGCGGCATTACCTTAGGTTGGCCGTTAATTTTTCTTTGGTGGCTTCCATCTCCTTATCTATAAAAATGAAGGAATTGGCTTTGATTAGATTGAAAATCTCTCCTGTCTCTAAAATACTGTGATTGCTTATCCTCAATCATGATGTTATTCTCTAATTTAGATCTTGGCCAATCTTTGGTTTTTGTGAGAGCTGACATGGAGTTGAATTTTAAGAGTACCTGGTCCTAAGCCATTATCCTCAGCAAACTAACGGAGGAACAGAAAACCAAACACTGCATGTTCTCACTTATAAGTGGGAGCTGAACAATGAGATCACATGGACACAAGGAGGGGAACAACAGTGGGGCCTATTGGGGGAGGGCAGAGAAGGGGAGAGCATTAGGGAAAAGAGCTAATGCATGCCGGGCTTCATACCTAGGTGGTGGGTTGACAGGTGCAGCAAACCACCATGACACACATTTACCTATGTAACAAACCTGCACATCCTGCACATGTACCCTGAAACTTAAAAAAATTTAAAAAAATTAAAGATTACCCGGTCCTACACTAGCCCTATTACTATTAAGGTAAATGTGGACAGGTCTGGTTTCCCTTTGATTAAATTCTTAGTTACTTCATAAGTGGCTGTAATTACCTGATAATAATAGACACGAGAATTTATCTGAACTATTCCGAGACAGGCATTGCACAAATCCCTGGAAGATGGATTCTAGTGCTCAGAGTCTGGGCAGGAGATTCCATACTGTAGCCCATAACCATACCCAGCCCAGATGCCTCTGTGAGATAGTGCAAGTCAAGATTATTCAAAGTATTCTGGTTTTAAAAACATCTGAAAAAGTGGAGGTTTTTCACGTTATAATCAGTCAGCATTTTGAGTTGTATTTCTTCAGATACTTAGTAATACTTCTGAAACGTTAAGGTTAAACTCAACCAGTTTTCGTGAAATGATGCTTTTGTTTTTCTGGTAAGCTAAGCAAAGATTTAATAGCCTAGAGAGGAAACTTCTTTATTATATTAATAACAGACTTAGGCCAGGCTTGGTGGCTCACGTCTGTAACCCCAACGCTTTGAGAGGATGGGGTGGGAGGATTACTTGAGCCCAGGAATTCATGACAAGCCTGGGCAACATAGTGAGACCTCATCCCTATGAAAAGAAACAAACAAACAAAAAATTAGCTGGGGCTGGTAGCACGTGCCTGTAGTCCCAGCTGCCGAGGAGGCTGAGGGTGGAGGATCCCTCTGAGCCCAGGAGTTGGAGTGAGCAACGGGACGTGATTGCACCACTGCCCTCCAGCCTGGGTGACAGAACAAGACCCTGTCTCTAAAAATAATCATCATCATATAATTAATCAATGATATAGAATAGATTTACTCAATTTACCTAATATTGATTCATATCAGTAAGTTATTAAATGGTAGTGTCATACCTTCCACTGTCCTTTTAATGATGTGCGCATGTATCTCTGCATCATTAGAAAGGCAGTGCTATCCCACTCCCTCTGCTTAGACCCAAGATAATTAGAGACTCTGCTAACAAGTTTGCCACCGGCTTGCTTTATTTCACCTGTATCTCTAACATGAGAAGGGTAATAGAATGCGAAAGCCTAGAGGATGGGTTAATTTATAGTTATCACACATGCCGACGGTACATACTTGAGTAACAACAAAACTTGGATTTAATGGATTATATGCATATAGTTTTCCATTGTAAAATTCTTGAACCATAAATGAGCATAACCTACGGGTCAAAAATTATAAAAAAAAAAAAAAAATGACTCTTTGTTCCAGGGAAAAACCTTCAGCATCTGGAAACTGAATGATCTTCGTGACCTGACACAATGCGTGTCCTTGTTCTTATTTGGAGAAGTTCACAAAGCGCTCTGGAAGACGGAGCAGGGGACTGTCATAGGGATCCTCAATGCCAACCCCATGAAGCCCAAGGATGGTTCAGAGGAGGTAAGGGCCTGTTTCTGGGATTTGAGCGATGATTGTCTTCACAAGTTAACTGAGTTTTATCAAAGACGTTTGAGGCTGCACACAGTGGCTCACACCTGTAATCCTAACACTTCGGGAGGCCAAAGCGGGAGGATCACTTGAGTCCAGGAGTTCAAGACCAGCCTAGGCAACACGTGAGACCCCCCCCCCATCTCCACAAAACATGTAAAAGTTAACTGTGAGTGGGGGCGCACAACTGTAGTTCCAGCTATTCAGGAGGCTGCAGTGGGATGTTGAGGCTGTGGTGAGGCCTAATTGTGCCACTGCATGCCAATCTAGGTAACAAAGTAAGACCCCATCTCAAAAAAAAAAGAAAAGAAAAAAGTTTGTATTAGTCTACCTCCAGAAAATAAGTCATGCTTTTATGTGATTGTGTCTCTGTGAATCTGGCTTTTCATTTTTTGTTCATTCATTACCCACCAGTATTCTGAAATTCCACCTATTCTAAAGTGTTTGTAACAATTACCTTTATTCTGTCTTTTCAAACTAGTTACAAAGTTCCTGGAGGTTTTTTTAACTATTATACTCAGGTTTCCTTAGATTCATACTTTTTTTTTTTTTTTGAGGGTGAGTCTTGCTCTGTTGCCCAGGCTGGAGTACAGTGATGTATTCTTGACTCACTGCAACCTCCATCTCCTGGGCGCGAGTGATACTTCCACCTCTGCCTCCTGGGTAGCTGGAACTACAGGTGTGCACCACCATGCTCTGCTAATTTTTGTGGGGTTTTTGTGTGTGTGTGTGTGTGATGGAGTTTCACTCTTGTTGCCCAGGCTGGAGTGCAATGGAACAATCTTGGCTCACTTCAACCTCTGCCTCCCAGGTTCAAGTGATTCTTCTCCCTCAGCCTCCCAAGTAGCAGGATTACAGGCATGCACCACCATGCCCAGCTAATTTTTTTGTAATTTTAGTAGAGACGAGGTTTTACCATGTTGGCCAGGCTGGTTTCGAACTCCTGACCTCAGATGAGCCACCCACCTTGGCCTCCCAAAGTGCTGGGATTACAGCCATGAGCCACCATGCCCAGCCTATTTTTGTGTTTTTTTTAGGGACAGGGTGTCACTATGTTGCCCAGGCTTGTCTCGAACCCCTGGACTCAAGTGATCCACCTGCCTCGGCCTCCCAAACTGCTAGGATTACAAGTGTGAGCCGCCGTGCCCAGCATGACTCCTTATATAAATTTTTATGGTGGCATCAAGAAAGCAGTGTTTTATAATTGAGGGAATTTTGCTTCATTGACTATGACAACCATAGCTGCAGTTTAAAATCAAAGTGAATTTTCATCTTTTCAAATACTAGAGTTTTGGCACTATCCACTGCTTCTCTAGGAAATCTCAAATCTAGACACAGTGTGAATAGCAGCTGGCATTTCTCTACTCTGACCCAGCACGGAGCTTTCCTCTATTGTAGTCAGATTATTATTTTCAAGAGAAGTGAGAAAAATGTTATCTCATTGCTTGCTTTCACCAGAGAATGGCAACAAATCTTCCTCTGTTAGTTAGGAATGTGTTTGGCTGCAAATAACAAACTTAAGTACAGTTTCTTTTCAACAATAAACAGTGGGACTTATTTTTCTTACCTATATTTAAAAAAAAATCCAGATGTAGACACTATAGTGATTTAAGAGTGACATCTCTGTGAATCTGAGCCTTTCTCTCCTGGTCACAAGATGCCTTTGAAACTCTAGCCATTACTGTGAAGTGGCATTCCGTGAAAGGGTACCAGTTTCTTGGAGAGGAACACCGTGCACTGTTTACCAATCCCGTGGGAGAGCTCTAAACACCTTCCCAATTTCTACTATTTCTAGATCTGGTAGGTTCCCAGGTCTGGCTGGAAGCTTTGTACAAACCCAGCTGTCAGTGGTTCAGCACAAACCAAGCTACCCGCAGCTTTGCACAAGCCCACCTGCGGGAGTATGCACCCGGGAGACAAAACACTTATACAAGTTGGGTGAAGCACATTAGGCAGCGAGAGTCCACAGAAGCCTAGGATCTAGGTTGAGCCAGTCCACCAGGGCTCAGGAAAGGCACTCCAGGCAGGCAGAGTCCTGTCTGCTCATAGCGCTCTTCACCCTGCAGCGGAGGGATTGTGAAAGCACCCTGATCCAGGTTTTATAACCTGGAGGCCACTTGGCTTATTGAGCTCAAGTGTTGTAGGAGATCTTGTCCTAGGAGGGGTGAGGACAAAGCCCGAGCTATTTGGGACAGTCCCTCTTGGTACAATCTCCCCAAGAAGAGAATTGCAAACAAGAAGGGAAAGAGCTGAGTTCAGTGAGGCCCTTCAGGAACTTGTCTGCCTCCAGTCATCTCCATTCAAGGCGAGAAGTGAGGAGGAAGGAGGAGCCAGCCTCCTAACTCATTTTTTCAGGAAGGCAAAAGCTTCCCTACCAACTCCTGTTTACGTCTGAGCATCTGGAACTTATCACATAGCTAATGCTAGCTCTAAGGAGTGCTGGGAAAACAGGAAACAGGATCTATTACCTGAGGCTGAGAACTCGGCCAGCCCAGACAAAATCAGGATTCCATTCGCAAAGATGAAAGAAAGGATGGAAAATGGGAAGAGAACTGAAGGTGCCTTCTGCACCCCGTTCCTAAAACAGTGATAGAGCACTGGCTTCAGATTCCTTTAGACTAGTAAAACCTCTCTCCTTGTTCCTAAAACAGTGATAGAGCACTGGCTTCAGATTCCTTTGGACCAGTAAAACCTCGCTCCTTTTTGAGACAGGGCCTCACTCTGTTGCCCAGGCTGGAGTACAGTGGTGCGATCACAGCTCACTGCAGCCTCAACTTCCCAGGCTGTAGTGATCCTCCCACTTCAGCCCCCCAAGTAACTGGGACTACACGCACGCACCACCACGCCTGGCTAATTTTTGTGTTTTTTTGTGGAGACAGGGTTTTGCCACATTGCCTAGGCTAGTCTCAAACTCTTAGCCTCAAGCGATCCACCCTCCTCGGCCTCCCAGAGTGCTAGGATTGTAGGCATGAGCCACTGCACCCCGCAGTAACCTTCTTAAATCAGCACCACCCATTCTTTTTTCTGTTCCTGCTAATAAAAGGCCATAATTTTGTCTGCCTTTAACTCGTGCCCCACCTTTTTCTTACAGGTGTGTTTGTCTATCGATCATCCTCAGAAGGTCTTAATTATGGGTGAAGCTCTTGACCTGGGAACCTGTAAAGCCAAGAAGAAGAACGGAGAGCCGTGCATGCAGACTGTGAATTTGGTTGGTTTCAGCCTTGTTAGGATGGTTTCTGCTAAAGAAAAGAACTGTTAGGAATAAACTGTAGGTACTTTAGCTGTGATGACCAGTTTGGAACTGAGTGTCCCACTTAAAGGAAGAGTCAAAATGAGAAAATTTAATGTGTGGTTAATAATTGCCAGTTTAAAAAAGTGAGGACAGGGGAAGGGTGGGGCGATTTCACCTCTTGGGAAAGTGATCTTCTATCTGACCAAGAGGTTTAAGACAGAATTTTTGTTTGCCTTCAGTTCTTATAGTTCCACAGAGCAAACATGATGAAATACAATGAAAATTATATTTTAGCCTATATTTTAACTCCATTATACCTTTTCTTAGGGCTTTTAAAAAAAATAATAGCTTCATTTAGGTATAATTCACATACCATACAATTCACCCTTTTAAAGTAAGCAATTCAGGCCAGGTGCGGTGGCTCAGGCCTGTAATCTCGGCACTTTGGGAGGCAGAGGTGGACAAATCATCTGAGGTCAGGAGTTCGAGACCAGCCTGGCCAACATGGAGAAACCCCATCTCTACTGAAAATACAAAAATTAGCCGGGCTTGGTGGTGGGTGCCTGTAGTCCCAGCTGCTTGGGAGGCTGAGGCAAGAGAATCACTTGAACCCAGGAGGCAGAGGTTTCAGTGAGCCGAGGTCGCACCATTATATTTCAGCCCTGGGTGATAGAGTGGGATTCTGTCTCCAAAAAAGAATATAAATAAAGTAAACAATTCAGTAATTTCTAATACATTCACACAGTTGTGCAACCATCACCACTGTGTAATTTCAGAACCCTTTCATTGCCCCGGAAAGAAACCTAGTACCCACTAGCAATCACTCCCAGTCTCCTCTCCCCCAGCCCCTGGTAAGCACTAACCTACTTGCTGTCTCTATGGATTTGCCTCTTCTAGACATTTCATATAATGGAATCACAATATGTGGCCTTTTCTGTCTGGCTTCTTTTGCTTAGCATAATTTTTCTCACAATTGATCTATGCCGTAGCATTTATCGACACTTTATTCCTTTTTGTGGGTAAATAATATTCCATTGTGTGGATATACCACATGTTGTTTTATTCTTTCATTGGTTGATGGACACTTGGGTTGTTGCCACATTTAAGCTATTACGAATAATGCTGCTAACACACTCACATACAAGTTTTTATGTGGATGTATGTTTTCCACTCCCTCGGGCATATACCTGGGAGTGGGATTGCTGGGTCAGTATGGTAGCTGTCTAGATTTTGGAGGAACTGCCAGACTGGTTTCCCAAGTGGCCCCACGGTTTTACATTCCCACCAGCAATGGATGAACTTTCCAGTTCCTCCCGGTCCTCATCAGCAACTGTTACTGTATTTCTTTTTTGTTATAGCCATTGTAGTAGATGTGAAGAGGTACTTAGAGCTCTTTGAAAGGATTACATGACAGGTTTTGGTTTCAGCTTTTTTTATTCACTTATTGCTTCCTATTAAATGAATTGGTAGGCAGGAAAGAATAAGGTGGGAGACGATTGGAAAACGTGGTTTCAGAGTGAAGTACCTAACGAATCTCCCCGTGAGAACTAGCTTCTTAAAAATCCATTGTCTGGACAGAGGCAGTGGCTTATGCCCGTAATCCTGGCACTTTGGGTGGCCGAAGTGGGCAGATCACTTGAGGCCAGGAGTTCAAGACCAGCCTGGCCAACATGGTAAAACCCCGTCTCTAGTAAAAATAGAAAACTTAGCTGGGCGTGGTGGTGCATGCCTGTAATCTCAGCTACTTGGGAGGCTGAGGCACAAGAATTACTTGAACCCGGGAGGCAGAGGTTGCAGTGAGCCAAGATCACGCCACTGCACTCCAGTCTGGGTGACAGAGCGAGACCCTGTCTCAAAAAAAGAAAAAAAAAATGCCATTGTCACCATAACTACTGTTCACTCAGTAGATCAATGCTGCACCATCTCTCTTTGTTTCTCTCACTGAAAGGATAGCACTTTTCCGAGGATCAACCAGAGAAACAGCTAGAAAAACCTCGCTGAGAGCTGATTTTGTTTTTAAATTATTTTTTACTGGGGCAAAATTAACAATATACAGTTAACCATTTTAAAAATCTATATAATTCAATGGTATTTAGTTGTGTAACCACCAGCTCCCTGCTTTCAGAATTCCATCACCCTGTGAAAACACTGGCACCCTAAAGTCATCACTGCCATCCCCACTCCCTCCATCTCCTGGTGATGTCTACTCTGCTTTCTGTCCCTGTGGATTTGCCTCTTCTGTAAAAGGACTTCTACAACATGGGACCTTGTGTATCTGACTTCTTTCACCTAACTTGTTTTCGAGGTTCATCCTAGAAGCTGATTTCCTTTGTAGAAAGAGGGCAAGGGGAATTTCATCAGAACAGTGCTTTCAGGGGACTCGAAGGGAAGAACTTCTTCCCCTCGGGGACTGAGTACCCCTTCCACGTTGGGAATGGTCGTGGAGGTCGGCAGGGAGGACTCTGCATGCGTCATGTTCCGGGAAGTGGGGAGAAGGAACTGTGTCTGCTCACTGCTGTTTCCTGGCCTGTCGCCCTCATCCTGATGCCACTGCTCTGCCTTTTGCAGCGCGACTGCGAGTACTGTCAGTACCATGTCCAGGCTCAGTACAAGAAGCTCAGCGCAAAGCGTGCTGACTTGCAGTCCACCTTCTCTGGAGGACGAATTCCAAAGAAGTTTGCCCGCAGAGGCACCAGCCTCAAAGAACGGCTGTGCCAAGATGGCTTTTACTATGGAGGAGTTTCTTCTGCCTCATATGCAGCTTCAATGTAAGATGTTCTCGGGGCTTCTTTTGGGCAGAGGATTTTGCTTATCAAAGACTAAACCTACTGGTTGTACCTTCCTGTAACCGTCATAGGATACTTTTTATCTTTCATAACTCATTGCCTGAAACAAGTTGGTTAAAGACCGCTTTTATTCCCAGGTAGAGATAAAAACTTACGGGAGAGAGAGAGATTGACTTATGTTGTGTTGAACTTTAAGAGAGCCCACTCTTCTGTTCAACTTTTTTTTTTTTTTTTTGAGATGGAATCTTACTCTATCACCCAGGCTGGAGTGTGCAGTGGTGCAGTCTCAGCTCACTGCAACCTCCATCTCCCAGGTTCAGGTGATTCTTCTGCCTCAGCCTCCTGAGTAACTGGGAATACAGGCGCGTGCCACCACGCCCAGCTAATTTTTGCATTTTTAATACAGACAGGGTTTCACCATGTTGGCCAGGCTGGTCTCGAAATCCTGACCTCAGGTGATCTGCCTGCCTTGGCCTCCCAAAGTGGTGGGATTACAGGCATGAGCTGCTGCTCCCAGCCCCTCTTTGACTTCTAATGTGAATAGTGCACCTTTGTCAGGGCCGTTAAAAATGTGTTAATTACAGTGTTAACACCCTTCTAATTATTTCTCCTACGACTATTTGAGTGAGGCTACAGACCTCGTGGAACCCAAATTTCATTCAGTGAGTGAATATACTATGAAGCCCCACACGGGGAGTGGGGCGATGCTGGGCAGGCATCCATGGCCCCTTGCCTGGGGAGTCAGAGTCACTAGAGTCCCTGATGCTGTAATCCAAGGGTGTCCAATCTTTTGGCTTCCCTGGACCCCTTTAGAAGAAGAATTATCTTGGACTACACATAAAATATACTAATGATAGCTGATAAGCTAAAAAAAAAAAGAAAAGTCTCTTAATGTTTTAAGAAAGTTTATGAATGTGTGTTGGGCCACATTCAAAGCCATCCTGGGCTGCGTGTGGCCCGCGGGCTATGGTTTGGACAAGCTTGTAATCAGTGGCCTCGTCACCACATTATATAAAGCATATCTGAGGACTTGGCACGAGGCAGCTACAGTTGATCCAAGAATAAAACAGATTTTTGGTCCCAATCCAACAGGAATGGGGCAAGAGGACTCACTTCCTGTTTCTTTTTTAACAGTAAGCATGTTTTTGAGATTTAAAATGATTTCTGAATTTTTCCAATCTGCTAAAAGCAATACATGTATATTAGTCTTTTAAAAGAACATACAATTCAACCAATGGAGAAAATAAAAACCAACTATAATCCTACCACCTGAAAAACTGTTAGTTCTAGGCCAGACACAGTTGCTTACATCTGTAATCCCAGCACTCTGGGAGGCCAAGGCAGGAGGATTGCTTAAGCCCAGGAATTTGAGACCAGCCTGAGCAACATGACAAAACCCCATCTCCACAAAATGCAAAAAAAATTAGCTGGGCATGGTGGCACATGCCTGTAGTCCCAGCTGTTTGGGAGGCTGAGATGGGAGAATTGCTTGGGCCTGGGGAAATTGAGGCTGCAGCGAGTCATGATTGCTCCACTGCACTCCAGGCTAGACAACAGAGTGAGATCTTGTCTCGAAAAAGACCCCAAATTGTTAGTTCCTTGGTATATATACTCCTAGGTGTTGTGTTTTGTTTTTTCATATGTATAAATTTTTAGTAATATAAAATGAGATCATATTGTCCCTATTCTTTGTATCCACTTTTTTTCCAGTGTAAAATAATTAATGTTTTTCTTGTCTTATGTATTTTTAGTGGCTACATAGTGTTCTTTTACATACTCTGCCTTAATTCATTTAAACAGTTCCCTATGGGTGAACACTAATGGTGTTTCCAGCGTTTCACATTATAAACAAAGCTGTTGTTCATATTCTACATTTTTGCATAATCCTTAATTATTTAAAGATAAATATCCAGACTGCTAGATCAAAGCATTGGGGGTTTTTTTGTTTTTTTTTTGTTTTGTTTTGTTTTTTTTTTTTATTTCTTTTGCCAAATTTCGTTCCAGAATGACCTCAAGCAGAGGGCCTCTAGCTTTTTGTCTGTGACACAGTGCATAAACCAGTTATGCTATTGGGCCGGGACATTAAGAAAGCCTTCTTAGGCTGGGTGCGGTGGCTCAAGCCTGTAATCCCAGCACTTTGGGAGTCCAAGACGGGTGGATCATGAGGTCAGGAGATCGAGAGCATCCTAGGTAACACGGCGAAACCCCGTCTCTACTAAAGAATACAAAAAACTAGCCGGGTGAGGTGGCGGGCGCCTGGAGTCCCAGCTACTCGGGAGGCTGAGGCAGGAGAATGGCGTGAACCCGGGAGGCGGAGCTTGCAGTGAGCTGAGATCCGGCCACTGCACTCCAGCCTGGGTGACAGAGCGAGACTCCATCTCAAAAGAAAAAAAAAAGAAAAAGAAAGCCTTCTTAGATGGTGTTTTGAGAAATGTTGACAGTGTGTGTCATAAACGATGATATCTATGCCTTCTTTACCTCATCAGAGCATTAGGGCTTTAGTGATTCTCCTTTTGGGGTGATTTGTCATTTCAGTGCAGCAGCTGTGGCCCCTAAGAAGAAGATTCAAACCACTCTGAGTAATCTGGTCGTTAAGGGCACAAACCTGATCATCCAGGAAACACAGCAAAAACTCGGTAATTTTGTTTTTCCATAAGAAATTTCTTTCTCCAGTTTAGTTATGCAGTCTTAGGGATAAAAGACTACACGTTGGGTACAACGTACACTGCTCCAGTGATGGGTGCACCGGAATCTCAGAAATCACCACTAAAAACTTATTCATGCACATAAATAAATAAATAAGCAAGCAGTCTTTAGGGTTGAAAATGGATACAGCTCATACTCTTAAGTAAGAAGAATCCGCTTATCACCTGTACTTAGTGAGTTGTGTGGTCTAACCTAAAGAAATCAAGCCTGGTTTGCAGGACCTTAAGGCAAAAAACAGCACATTGGTTTTAGCTGTGTCTTACCTTGGTATGCTTTTTAGAATTTCTTGGTGTGTCTGGGTCCACCTCTTTACATCCAGCATTAGAATCAGCAGCATTACCTTCCTGGCCAAACTTACTGGGTATCTTTTGTTAAAATGGGTCTTGGTCATAAAAACAAAAAAAATTTTAATAAAATAAAAATAAAAACAAGTCTTGATCAGAGAATGCAGCCCCCACCCTGGGCTTATGGTCATAAACCGTGGTCAGGGACCCTTATCCTTAGTGCGTATTCCAGAAACAGGGTATGGAATCACCCCCAGTTTTAAGGGCTTAGTATTCTAATCATTACTAGAAATAAAATATACTGAGGATACCTGCCATCCTATGAGTCCAGTGATGGAGGTTAAGGATTCTTTTCTTTCCTCTTGGTATTCTGTCTTCTTCGTTTACATATGACTAAAATTACGAGTGCAGAGTTTAGAAAGTGGTATGTCATATGACCTCAAACTATCTGAATGTGAATCCTCTAAAGCTGGTGTTGACCTGGCACAGGAATACCCCAGAGGAGCCTGTCTTGCTCTGAGGAGTTCAAGGAACTGATGGACCTGCCGACGTGTGGAGCCAGGAACTTAAAACAGCATTTAGCCAAAACCACGGCTTCAGGTACCATCAGCTGCGCAGCCGCACGTGTGTCCCTGTGTTCCCTCAGCTGCCCAGGACACCCCCTCAGTCTGTGGGCTTCTGTTGCAGGCATCATGGGGATCCCGAAACCTGCCATCCAGTCCATCTCGGCCTCAGCACTCTTGAAGCAACAGAAGCAGCGTATGCTGGAGATGAGGAGAAGGAAATCAGAAGAAATACAGAAGCGGTAAGAGGAGCAGATTTAATATTCCCTGTTTGGGTCATCCATCTCAGGCGTCCTCAGAACGTCTTCATCGATTTCTAGAATGTGACTTCAGGTTTCGGTTGGCAGCGTTTTAACTCTGAAAGTTTAAAATAGTTTTCCCATAACCTGAATAGCTTTTTTTTTTTTTTTTTTTTTGAGACGGAGTCTCGCTCTGTGGCCCGGGCTGGAGTGCAGTGGCTGGATCTCAGCTCACTGCAAGCTCCGCCTCCCGGGTTCACGCCATTCTCCTGCCTCAGCCTCCCGAGAAGCTGGGACTACAGGCGCCCGCCACCTCGCCCGGCTAGTTTTTTGTATTTTTTAGTAGAGACTGGGTTTTACCATGTTAGCCAGGATGGTCTCGATCTCCTGACCTCGTGATCCGCCCGCCTCGGCCTCCCAAAGTGCTGGGATTACAGGCTTGAGCCACCGCGCCTGGCCTGAATAGCATTTAAGGCTGTGTTATTTCTTACACTGGTGACTCCCAACACCAAATGGTACAGGTTAGAGTCGTTATCACCATGGAAAAGGGAAAGAGGTGACATGTATGTAAAGAGGGTTTTTGTGAAGGGGGAGAGCATAGGTTCACCTGCTGGCTGTCATTTTCTCTCTCTCTTTTTTTGAGACAGGTTTTCACTCTGTCACCGAAGCTGAAGTGTGATGCCGCAGTCTCGGCTCACTGCAGCCTCCATGTCCCAGGCTCAAATGATCCTCCTGCCTTGGCCTCACAAGTAGTTGGGACTACAGGCATGTGCCACTATGCCTGGCTAATTTTCGTGTTTTTTTCTAGAGACTGGGTTTTGCCATTTTGCCCAGGCTGGTCTCAAACTCCTGGATGCAAGTGATTTGCCTGGCTGCCATTTCTGGCTTTTGCCACAGTTCAGTTTTTTATGACAGGCAGAGCCAGTGAGTAGAGTACAGTTCTTTGGATACATGATAAAAATGAAGCACTAAAAATAGAGAGTCCTTTTAGAGGCAAAAGCAAGTGGAAATGTGTTACTTGGCTTCAGCCAATAATAAAAAAAAAAAATCAAGTGGAAATGCATATGGTAGGTGGACAAATGAATGATTCCTGAACTCAGGTCATCTGAATACTGATGAGAGCTGCGGTTCACAGGCACTTCATACGTACTCCATAAACACAGCATCTGAGCCTCCGGGGGCTTCTCAGCCTTGTTTTACTAATAGTGTGCCTGGAGGTCAGAGAGCTAGTTTATGCTAGGGCCGAGTTTTGGGCTCACACATGTGCTCTGGTGCTGAACCTTTTGCCATCCCGAATCTGGGCTGCTGAAAGGCAACATCCACGAAAGGGAGTCAATGATAAGACGAGGGAATTCTTTGGGAAAGTAAGAGAATGGGTTTGTTCTCAGGCAGATTAGTTTGAGGTGCTGGTGGGATATCTATAGAGCTATTCATCGTGAGCCTACAGGTGACATAAATGATATACGTGGGCATACAAATATGTACAGAGTTGGGGGCCTCGTGGGAAATAGAGAGTGCCCATCAGTTTGAAGCATTGCATAATGAAAATTTTCAGAGTTTTGTTGGCCAAGGAAACCTAATCTTTGCGCAGGATTTGATAGGCAGTTTGCAAACACAGCCTGGAGCTTGCAAGAGTGGGTGTCGGGTTGGGAAGAGTACTGCTCTGGGATGGGCTGGCTCCCGTCTTGAGTCTGGCCCTTGTGAGTAATGTGATCCTAGGCGTCAGTTTCTTCATTGATCAGATGATAAGTTTGGACTAGATGATTTCTGAGGTTTGTTGTTTGTTTTTAAATATCTCTTACAAGGCTGACTCAGTGGCTCATATCTATAATCCTAGCACTTTGGGAGGCTGAGGGAGGCAGATTGCCTGAGCCCAGGAGTTCAAGACCAATCTGAGCAACATGGTGAAATCCTGTCTCTACAAAAAATACAAAAATTACCTGAGCAGGGTGGTGCACACTGTGGTCCCAGATACTCGGGAGGCTGAGGTGGGAGGATCACCTGAGCCTGGGAAGCAGAGAGGCAGCGAGCCGCAATCATGCCAGTTCACTCCAGTCTGGATGACAGAGCAAGACCCTGTCTCCAAAAATAAAAGTAAAATAGCTCTTAAAACTATTTGTTTCCAGGCGTGATGGCTCACGCCTGTAATCCCAACACTTGGTAGGCTGAGGCACGAGAATCACTTGAACTTGGGAGGCAGAGGTTGCAGTGAGCCAAGATCATGCCACTGCACTCCAGCCTGGGCAACAGAGCGAGACTCTGTCTCAAAAAAAAAAAGGGGGGGGGGCTGTAAAATAATCTCTAAGTTACAGTGCTTTTCGTTAATGACTTCCAAATGTCTCACGTGTATTGTCTCTTCCCAGTAGCATAAACGAAGATGCAGGGAGATGCAATGAGTTCTTACAGGCCCTAGAGCTGACGGTAGGGGTGGGAATATAGTTCACACCGCATCTTCAGCTATGTGCACTGTGGATGGCATCCCCTGGACAACCGATTGATAAATACACTAATCAGTTCTAAAGTGTTAGGACAATTACAGCTTATTCAAAGAAAACTCAAATAATGGCGGAGTTAGTAAAGCTAATATTGTTCTTATTGTGTGCAAATTTGAATTACCAGCCAAGAAGGGGACATTATTTTGCTAACAACTAGCTCCCAGCTGGTGGCCTGCCTGCCGCCTCCCAGTCCACCTTAAGTTACAGAGTTTTTATTTTCGTAAACCCTGTTTGCATGTTTTGACTGTATGTTCTTTAAAGATTTCTGCAGAGCTCAAGTGAAGTCAAGAGCCCAGCTGTGCCATCCTCATCAAGACAAACCCCTGCTCAGCCTCCACAGACAGGATCCGAGTTCCCCAGGCTGGAGGGAGCCCTGGCCACAATGACGCCCAAGCTGGGGCGAGGCATCTTGGAAGGAGATGATGTTCTCTTTTATGATGAGTCACCACCACCAAGACCAAAACTGAGTGCTTTAGCAGAAGCCAAAAAGGTAACTGGCATCTCTTCTCTTTAACACTTGAGTTTGCATTCTTTAGGGCAGAGCTGGAGGAAGACAGACACCTAATAGCTGTTTGTTGATCGTGATCATTAGAGTCAGCATAATTTGAAAACATGGTAGTGTCAATATAATATTAAAAGAAAGTTAGATCTGTTATCTCAACACTTTTTCTCGTCAGGCTACAAGAGGTAACCTAGAGGAAGATAGTGTTTTATAACCAGAGGCACTGACGGTAGGAAAAAAATTCTTGGAATTGTTGAGGCGAGACTGTAAAATGGTGGTTTAAGGAATCCATTTTTTATGTTTTATTTATTTATTTATTTATTTATTTATTTATTTATTTATTTATTTATTGGATGGAGTCTCATTCTGTCGCCTAGGCTGGAGTGCAGTGGCATGATCTTGGCTCACTGACCTCTGCCTCCTAGATTCAAGTGATTCTCCTGCCTCAGCCTTCTGAGTAGCTGGTATTACAGGCGCCTATGACCACGCCCGGCTAATTTTTGTATTTTTAGTAGAGACATGGTTTCACCATGTTGGCCAGGCTGGTCTCGAACTCCTGACCTCAAAGGATCCACTTGCCTCGACCTCCCAAAGTGCTAGGATTATAGGTGTGAGCCACCATGCCTGGCCATTTTATTTATTTATTTTTTTGAGACACGGTCTCCCGCTGTCACCCAGGCTGGAGTGCAGTGGAACCATCATGGTTCACTGCAGCCTCAACCTCCCAGGATCGATTGCTCCACCTGCCTCAGCCTCCCAAGTAGTAGCTGGGACTGCAGGCACATGCCACCAGGCCTTGGCTAATATTTGTATTTTTTGTAGAGAGAGGGGCATCCCTTTGTTGCCCAGGCTGGTCTTACACTCCTGGACTCAAGCAATCCCACCTCAGCTTCCCAAAGTGCTGGGACTACAGGCATCAAGAATCCTTCTTTAAAAGAAATCTTACATAAAAGTCCAGTCCCATGACAGGTGAAAGCTGAGCTGCTGTGGCTGAAGTAGGGGTAAGGCACCCAGAGCCCCAAGTGCCTGTTTCCTGAGTACCCTGATCAAGCTTCTCTCTTCCCTGTAGTTAGCAGCTGCAGCCAAATGAAGGTCAAAGGCTAGCTGTATGCCAAAACCTTACCTATAATAATAGCAGTAATACCTACCATAACCATGGCATATGTCTGTATTACTCCGTACCTGTCATATGTGTGTGCCGTTTATTTACTATGTTTATTTATTTGTTTATTTATTTATTTATTTATTTGAGACGGAGTCTTGCTCTGTCACCCAGGCTGGGGTGCAGTGGTGCGGTCTCGCCTCACTTGCAGCCTCCACCTCCTGGGTTCAATCAATTCTCCTGCCTCAGCCTCCTGAATAGCTGGGATTACAGGTGCCCACCACCACACCACACCCAACTAATTTTTGTATTTTTAGCAGAGACAGGGTTTCACCATGTTGGCCAGGCTGGTTTCGAACTCCTGACCTCAAATGATCCACCTGCCTTAGTCTCCCAAAGTGCTGAAATTACAGGCATGAGCCACTGCACCTGGCCAGGAATGTATTTACTGTGTAAAGATTCATACTTTACAGATATTGTCTTATTTCATCCATAAAACTATGACCTTCAAAGGTAGGTCAGTGCTATATCATCATTTCCTTCTCTTTTTTGTGTGTGTTTGTTTTGAGACAGGGTCTCACTGTGTCTGCCAGGCCGGTGTACAGAGGTGTAGTCCCAGCTCACTGAAACTTCTACCTCCCCAGGCTCAGGTGATCCTCCCACCTCAGTCCCCTGAGTATCTGGGACTACAGGCATGCACTACCATGCCCAGCTAATTTTTGTGTTTCTTGTAGAGGTGAAGTCTCAGTATGTTGCACAGGCTGGTCTCAAGAAATCCACCTGCCTCAGCCTCCCGAAGTGCTGGGTTTACAATAGGCCACCATGCCAAGCCCCATTTCCACTTTATACATGAGAAATTAAGTAATTTTCACTGGGTTACAAGCTAGTCCATGGCAGAGCTGGATGGAATTTTATCTTAATTCTGATTCGAAAACTTCCAAAATGGTGATGTGGTTCCTTTATGGATCTGGAAGCCTGCAGTCTTGCTGATGTCTAACTTGTTATATTTAAATAAACTAAGACTTTATTCATCAACATATAGACCTGTCTCCCATGCTATTATATTCTAGTAATTCTGTTAATAATACTAAGTAAAATTAAGATATGTTCTGCCAATTTCTGTCAGAGAACAGCCAGAATTCACTGGTTAATAACAAAAAAGGGGTCCAGGTCTATAAGTGCCTCTGTCATCTTTCAGATCTTTACCTCTCTCTCATCTCTTTTTTTCTAGTTAGCTGCTATCACCAAATTAAGGGCAAAAGGCCAGATTCTTACAAAAACCAACCCAAACAGCATTAAGAAGAAGCAAAAGGACCCTCAGGACATCCTGGAGGTGAAGGAACGTGTAGAAAAAAACACCGTGTTTTCTTCTCAAGGTACTGCAGTTTCACAGTTAACAGTGGGAAAGAGAAACTGTTTCTAAGGGAAATATGTTCTAAACCAAAACCAGCACCCAGGTGTCAAGTAATTACTTCCATTTCCTCCTGTATAGAATACCTAAATAGAATTTATACGGGTGGAACTGAATTTTTTTTTTTTTGAGATAGAACCTTGCTCTGTTGCCAGGCTGAAGTGCAGTGGTGCAGTCTCGGCTCACTGCAGCCTCCGCCTCCTGGGTTCAAGCGATCCTCCTGTCTCAGCCTCACAAGTAGCTGGGACTATCAGCGCATGCCACCATGCCCAGCTAATTTTTTGTATTTTTAGTATAGATGGGGTTTCACCATGTTGGCCAAGATGGTCTCAATCTCTTGACCTCGTGATCCGCCCGCCTTGGCCTCCCAAAGTGCTGGGATTACATACGTGAGCTGGAACTGATTTTTTTATAATCACATTAAATTGGAATAAAATTTGGCACAATTTGAATACTTGGGAATAGGATTGTTCATTGGATCTTTGTACATATATATTAGCATAAAAATTTGCTTTGACAGAACTAGAATTCCTTTGTTTAAATTGCCATATCTTTATTTTTAAAAGTCTGAAGTTGGCAATATCATTTTAAGGTAATTGTCAACATTATTTAACGTTGTTGTTATCTGTTGTCATAGTCAGCTGCCTATTTGAAGGTGAAAAAGAGATTCTAATTTAGTGGTCAAATCTGCCACCACCCCACATTCTAGGCTTACTTAGCTTCTTGGTGCACCTCTGAGAGCTTTTCCCTGCTGGGACCAGCTGGGGTAGATCAAGTTTGAAGGGCTGGTAGGCAGAGGAAGAGGGAGTGAAAGGGAGTGGAGTCGATGAGGCACGCTGGCTTTGTGAAATTTCTTGGTCACTGCTGACGTTTGTTTCCTTGTGCCCTAGCTGATGATGAAATGGAGCCTGCCAGGAAAAAAAGGAGAGAACAACTTGCCTACCTGGAATCTGAGGAATTTCAGAAAATCCTAAAAGCAAAATCAAAACACACAGGCATCCTGAAAGAGGTAAGAGCCCAAAAGCTCAAGGATAGTGTTGATGTCCGATGTCCTTCAAAGCCAAGGCGCTTAGCTGTAGGACCAAGAATCTGTTGTTTGTTTTGTTTTGTTTTTCTGAGATGGAGTCTCATTCTGTGGCCCTGGCTGGAGTGCAGTGGTGCAATCTCAGCTCACTGCAACCTCTGCCTCCCAGATTCAAGTGATTCTCGTGCCTCAGCCTCCCGAGTAGCTGGGATTACAGGCACCCGCCAGCACACCAAGCAGATTTTTGTATTTTTAGTAGAGGCAGAGTTTCACCATGTTGGCCAGGCTGATCTCTAACTCCTGACCTCAAGTGATCCTCCCTCCTTGGCCTCCCAAAGTGCTGTAATTACAGGTGTGAGCCACCATGCCTGTGCCCAGCCAAGAATCTGTTTTTTACGTAAATCTAGAGGTAGGTATATATCAGTTTGTTTGAAGAACAGGAGAGTTTCTAATAGATTTTAGCTTTGTCCTTGTCTCTTTACTGAAGAATATAATTTGATTTAACATGACTTAAATAGATATAAATATTGTAAAAATGTTTGCATTGGGTTATGGCTGTGAATTATGTTTAAATGGCTCTACCTGCTGCTATTTTCTGCCTTGCAATATGCAAAGAGAGTTTTCCCATTCCAGTATTTTTATATTGGCATTTCAAATACTCTAAATCAATAGTTAACCCCATCACGCCCAAGGACCCTTTTTAATAACAAGTATTTTGTATTGCTTCCTTATCTTGAAATAAAATTCAGAGATAATATGAATTACCTATATTAGTCATTTCGAAAAATCAATAAACATCCTAATGCAAAGAAGAAAAAATGAAAATATTTATGATAAAGATACAGATTTCATTATGGATTCGTAAATGCAGGGGCAGAACTAGCTTAGGGGAAATAATAAAGTCGTCAGAGGCTTGGGCTTATCAGTGTAAATGAGCCAGAAATGGAGACTCACATAGGTTTGTGTCTTGGTAAATAGCATGGACCTATCTCTTTGATAATGTAGGGTTTTTGCTTCAGGGGTTGGACGGGTGTTCATACAGGGTCTCTGTATGTTCCCCAGTCTGGTCTTAAACTCCTGGGCTCAAGCAATTCTCATACCTCAGCCTCCTGAATAGCTAGGACTAGATAATGTACTTTTGGCGGGGAGCTGGGAAGGTTTTGTTTTTTTGAGACAAGGTCTTGTTCTGTCCCCCAGGCTGGAGTGCAGTGGCACTATCAGGGCTCACTGCAGCCTCAAACTCCTGGGCTCAAGTGATGCTCCTGCCTTAGCCTCGCAAGTAGCTGGTACTACAGGTGCATCACCATGACTGGCTTTTTTTTTTTTTTTTTTTGAGACAGCGTTTCACTCTGTCGCCAGGCTGGAGTGCAATGGCGTGATCTCGGCTCACTGCAACATCTGTCTCCCGGGCTCAGGCGATTCTCCTGCCTCAGCCTCCCGAGTAGCTGGGACTACGGGCGCCCGCCACCACGCCTGGCTAATTTTTATATTTTTAATAGAGACGGGGTTTCACCATGTTGGCCAGGATGGCCTCAATCTCTTGACCTGGTGATCCACCCGCCTCAGCCTCCCAAAGTGCTGGGATTACAGGCGTAAGCCACCACGCCCGGCCAACTGGCTAATTTTTTCTTATTAATTTTTTTTTTTACAGACAGGGTTTTTCTGTGTTGCCCAGGCTGGATGGTGTGTGTGTGTGTTTTTAAGTAAATAATCCTGAGAAACCAAAGTACCATTGTCCCTCAGTATACACAGGAATCTAGTTTTACTCTTGGAGTAGTCAACATAGGTTAAAACCATGCACAAATATTGTAGGGTTATGTAGAAAGCTGTTAAATTCTAGGGTTTTAATCAGGTTCCCCATCCACACAGATGTCTCATAGAGCACACAGAAGCCAGGCAGGAGGAGAAGCAATCCTTGGTTGTGTCGGTGACTGTTGCATGCATTGCAGACAGTGCAGCACCCCTGGTCCCTGCTAGCCACAGAAGTAGCAATCATTGCAATAACAAAGAAAGTGCTCCCACCAGTTTTGAAAATATCCCCATTCGGTATCACTATTCCGAATGATCTGCTCTTGCTTTGATTAACAAATAACTAACAAGACAATTCTGCATCATGTCTTTTCACTGGACTTGACACTCAGGAGACATGCCAGAGCTGACTCGGCAGCCTGCAGAGTTGAGCTTCTCGCCTCTGTGGCACCCGAGGCCCCGGGCCCTCCTGCCTGTGGAGCAACGCTAACCCCATCACTGCACCCACATTCTGCCACAAGGATCTCTGCCCTCAGTGCTGTTCCCTGATGTTCCGTGCACCCAGGAAACTCACCAGTTGGGGCCTGGAGTACATTGTATATGTGGAGTCTGTATTCAAACTGTAGAAATAACTGCCTTTGGGCACACACTTGACATAATAATACTGTCACGTTAGGAGTGTTTATTTGTATTTGGTGCTTTAAAAATCACCAAATGGGCCAGGTGCTCACGCCTGTAATCCTAGCTCTTTGGCAGGCCAAGGCAGGTGGATCACCTGAGGTCAGGAGTTTGAAACCAGCCTGTCCAACAGGGCGAAACCCCATCTCTACTGAAAATCCAAATATTTAGCTGGGCATCGTGGTGGGCACCTGTAGTCCCCGCTACTCAGGAGGCTGGTGCAAGAGAATCACTTGAACCCAGGAGGTGGAGGTTGCAGTATGGTAGAGGTTGCACCACTACACTCTAGCCTAGGTGACAGTGAGACTCCATCTCAAAAATAAAATAAAATAAAAATAAAAATCACCAAATGTTCTCATGTCCCTTTGTTTTTGCATATTATGAGGTCGTTTCTATGCATCGTCATCTTTTGCTTTGCAGCTCATCGAGGCACTGTCCAGAGCCCTCTCACACTTAGCCTGCCTCTTCGGTTCTGTTCTGTTTTGATTATTATCAGCTGTGTCATTTGACTAATCATGAAGTTACTCTTACTGCGCTGCCTGAGCACATACTGGATTTAATGCCAGGTCTTCCGTATGCCCTGTCATTCCAGGCCGAGGCTGAGCTGCAGGAGCGCTACTTTGAGCCACTGGTGAAAAAAGAACAAATGGAAGAAAAGATGAGAAACATCAGAGAAGTGAAATGCCGTGTTGTGACATGCAAGACGGTGGGTGAAGGCGGGGGCTGCAGCAACCCATGGGCCCTGTGTGGTGCTGTTGTGACTCGGCAGCACATGGAGAACCTGTGGGATCTGGGGCCCTATCTCGTGATGTGTCAGTTAATTAGGCTGGAAAGCAAAGGGCGCAGGTGGCCCAGGACCGGGCTTCTTGCCTGACCTGGCTGCTGTGCTCTGCAAAGGGAATTCTTCTCTCATTTGACCAGAGCCCCCATCTCTTCCCCTGGACCACTGGGTCCACGTGGCTCTGACTGCTGTTTCTCAGGTTCTGGCATATCCTCGCTCAGGCCTTGGGACCATGGTTGAACCCCTTGGCCTCTCATGTTATGATCCACCACTGCTTTCCTACTCCTGGCTGAACCTGCTCTGTTGAGTCTCAAGCCAGAGTGTGGATTATATCATCATCAATGTTTGCAGAATTTTTATCATAAATCTGTTAGAAAATTCTAAGTCCTCTATTCCTCAACATTGATTAAAAATGGGAAGAAAGGGTTGGGTGTGATGGCTCACGCCTGGAATCGCAGCACTTTGGGAGGCCAAGGCAGGAGGATCACTTGAGGCCAGGAGTTTGAGACCAACCTGGGCAACATTGTGAGACCCCATCTCAACAAAAAATAAAAAATTAGCCAGGTGTGGTGGTACACACCTGTGACTCCAGCTATTTGGGAGGCTGAGGCAGGAAGATCACTTGAGCCCAGGAATTCAAAGCTGCAGTGAGCTGTGATCACACCACTGCACCCTAGCCTGGGCAACAGAGCGAGATCCTATCTCAAAAAGAAAGAAGAAAGCTCTTGGTGAACACTGTTCCTTCCATTACCATTTGTTCCCACGATCCCTGCGTGGCACATCGGCCTACTTAATAAACCTGCAGAAGAGGTGGAAGGGGCGTAACTTACCAAGTGCACTTTTCTCTGTCTTACTCCTTTTAACAGTTTAGCTCTCCTGTGTATTTGAGGGTCAGCTCCAAATCAGCTACCACCAAAAGTAGGACTTCCTTGAGAAAGTTTCTATCTTGGAGCATAAGTAAAGATGATTCTTTTAAACATAGTTTTGAGAAGACAGGAAACACACACCCACCATTGCATTTCACCTCAGATGGCAGCTCTTACTCCGACACAGCGGTGGACCTGCAGCGGAGCTGGTGGGTGGTCTCCCGTTGCCGCCGTAACAGATGATCACAGATGAGGTGGCCTAACACAATGCATATTTTTTGTTATTTTATTATTTATTTATTTATGTATTTATTTATTTATTTTGAGATAGTTTTACTCTGTCACCCAGCTTGGAGTGCAGTGGCACAATCTCGGCTCACTGCAACCTCTGCCTCTCGTTCAAGCGATTCTCGTGTGTCAGCCTTCCGAGTTGCTGGGGTTATGGGCACACACAACACTGCCCGGCTAATTTTTGTATTTTTAGTAGAAATGGGGTTTCACCATGTTGGACAGGCTGGTCTGGAACTCCTGACCTCAGATGATCTGCCTGCCTCGGCCTCCCAAAGTGCTGGGATTACAAGCATGAGCCACCGTGCCTGGCCTCACAGTGCACATTTATTATCTCTTGTGTGGGTCAGAAGTCTGTGTGGGTCTTGCTGGTCTAAAATCAGGGTGTAGCCAGGGCCGGGTTTCCTGCAGACGGGGCTGCTGTAAGGGAGAATCATCTTGCCCAGCTTCTGAGTTGCTGCATCCTCGCCTGTCCTCACTTCCTCAGCACAGCCAGCAGCAGTGGGGTGAGCTCTCACATTCCAGCCCTGAGCACCTCTTCCACGTTTAAGGGTCCTTGTGATTCCATTGGGCCCACCCAGATCATCCAGGACAATCTCCCTATCCATTAGCAGCCTGAATTTCACCTGCAGCCTTGATTCCCCTTCACCCTGGACCAGCACACACTCACAGTTTTGGGGAGTAGGCTGTGCATATCTTTAGGGGGCCATTGTCATGCCAGCCTCGGGCTCACCACTCTGCTCTGCACTTTCTGAGCTTGCCCAAGTCTCGAGTTACTGATCAAACTCAGTGTAATTCCCAGAAGTTACATCACTCTCTCCCGCACATGTTTTGCTGCTCACCCACCATTTCTCATTCTCTTCGGTCCTTTTGAGGATCGAAATTAAAAGGGAATTCCTTAATCTCTCTGTCTTGGCTTTGCTGGTAATGAAATAGGGAGTAAGAATAAGCCTATATCCTTTTTATAGATCATAGAAGAAAATGAAAGAGCTGCTGATTAGTCTTTCTAAATAGATCCCAAGCCTCTGCATCCTATATAAGCAAAGGGCCGTAATGACTCTAGCACAGACTGACCGAAGCTATTTAGGGGTTTACAGTACTTTTCCTCTCCTGCCCTTGCTATTGTCATCATGGAACATGTTACACAATAACAGAAAGTTATTGTGTACTTTGTGCCTGATCAGAAATTGGGCCAAATATGAGAAACAGTGGTATCAGTGTGAGGGAGTCAGGCAATCACACGGGTCCCTGTAGCAAGAGGCGAAGGTGGCCCAGTCCCCTAGCAAGGGCCCAGGTGGTGATGAGAGACCAGGTGATCATGGAGCAGATTGCCCTGACTGCAGCTGAGCATTTGTCCTCAAAAGCTCTTCACCAGCGGTGTGGGTTTTTTGTTGCTCTGTGCAGTGCGCCTACACCCACTTCAAGCTGCTGGAGACCTGCGTCAGTGAGCAGCATGAATACCACTGGCATGACGGCGTGAAGAGGTTTTTCAAGTGTCCCTGTGGAAACAGAAGCATCTCCCTGGACAGACTCCCGAACAAGCACTGCAGGTATGAGAATCACCTGGAGCTCTTTGTCCCACGTGGGGATTTTCATCTCTTTTTCCAGAGTCTGTGATTCTCTTCCCTTGGAACATTGGATAATCATTCCATGCCTTCCTATAGCTCCAGGCTACCCTTGGGACTCAAGTTGTTAACTGAAATCCCTGGAAGGAAGGGACCCTACCCTTTCACTGCTGTCCCCAACACCTAATGTAGTGCCTGGCCCATAGGGGGTCCTCAGAAGTGTTTGTTGAATAAATAAGTGAAGAATCATAGGGGGGGTGGTGAACATGTATGTGTGTGTTGGGGGCTAGGATGCACATAACATTTTTTTCCTCTCTCCAAAGAGTTATTTGATCATTTTATATGTCTTTAGCTTGTGAGAGCTGCTGTTCTTCAGTATCCAAGGGGCATTGGTCCCAGGACAGCACTCTCCCCGCAGGATACCAAAATCTGTGGATGCTCAAGTCTCTGATATAAAATAGTGTTGTATTTGCATATAATGTGCACATATCCTTCCATATACTTTAAATCATCTCTAGATTACTTATAATACCTAACACAGCCACGTGCGGTGGCTCACGCCTGTAATCCCAGCACTGGGAGGTTGAGGTGGGCAGCTCACAAGGTCAGGAGATCGAGACTATCCTGGCTAACACGGTGAAACCCTGTCTCTACTGAAAATACAAAAAAAATTAGCCAGGCCTAGTGGTGGGCACCTGTAGTCGCGGCTACTCGGGAGGCTGAGGCAGGAGAATGGCATGAACCCGGGAGGCAGAGCTTGCAGTGAGCACAGATCCCTCCACTGCACTCCAGCCTGAGCAACAGAGTGAGACTCTGTCTCAAAAAAAAAAAAAAAAAATTACCTAATACAATGTAAATGCTGTAAATAGTTGTTATATTTTTTATTGTATTATTTTTTATTGTGCTTCATATATATGTATATTTGTTTTGTTTTTCAATTTGTATAAATTTAAGGGGCACAGGTGCAATTTTGTTACCTGGATAGTTTGTGTAGTGGTAAAGTCGGGGCTTTTAGTGTAGCCATCACCTGAAATAATGTACATTGTACCCGTTAGGTAATTTCTCCTCCCTCACCCCCTCCCACCCTTCAGTGTCTATTATTCCACCTTCTGTGTCTTTGCATACACATGTTAGCTCCCATTTGTAAGTGGGTACATGCAGTATTTGACTTTCTGTTTCTGAGTTTTTTCACTTAGGATAATGGCAACGTTATCCTAAGTGAAAAATGTTGCCAACATGCTCCAGCATCCATGTTGCTGTAAAAAACATGACTTCATTCTTTGTTATGGCTGAGCAGTATTCCATGGTGTATATGTACCACATTTTCTTTATCCAGTCATCTCTTGATGGCATTTCGGTTGATTCCATGTCTTTGCTATTGTGACTAGTGCTGTGATAAAACATACATGAGCAGAAATCAGTATACCAATTTCTTTTTCTTTGGGTAGATACCCAGTAGTGGAATTGCTGGATTGAATGGTAGTTTTATTTTTAGTTCTTTGAGAAATCTTCATATGTTTTCTGTACGAGGTTGTGCTAATTTGTATTCCCACCAGTGTGAGCGCTCCCTTTTCACCACATCCATGCCAGCATTTGGTTATTTTTTGCCTTTTTAATAATAGCCATTCTGACTGGTGTAAGATGATATCTCTGAGGATGAGTGTTTTTCCGAATACTTTTGACCCACAGATGCGGTGGTCGAACCCACAGGTGTGGAGGGCTGACTGTGTGTGTTGTAAGGATCTTTTGTTTCTCTTTTTACTTTTTGGGACAACGTCAGATACAGAGGCAGAGCTGCCGTGTTTGACAGTCAAGGGACATCATTCACGTAGAATATGACGGTGGCACCTCCGGAGCTGGGTTAAGAAACCCTCCCTGGTGCAGCACGCCGCCATCGCGGGTCCATCCAGTGCCCTCCCCGGCTCATTCATGTTCTCTTCTTACCCCTTCTCCCTCCATCCCATCCCTTCACACCATCCTCAGCCATTTTCAGATGGTTGCTGTGATCCTCTTGTTAGTTTTCTTGTGAACGTGTACTGCTTGCTCTGCAGCCGTATTTATTTCACATAGGTGGTACAGAATTATATGTCTCATTTGATTTCGTTTCTCACTCGGCTCTGTGTTTGTAGGATGTGTCTGTGTTCATCGCGTCTGCTGTTCCTAACTGATGACCGTGCCCATGGCAACACCCATCACATTTCACCCGCGGGCACCCTAGGCCCTCCCCACACGTGTCCCCTGGCCTCAGCACCTCAGTGCTTTCACCTCAGTGAGTTCTTATTCCTGTCAAGAGCTCTCACTGGGATAGTACCACTGCCTTTTTGTGTGCTTGCTTATTTTCATTTGTTGTTTACTTCCTGGAGTTCATATTTCACTCTCACTTCAGGTTCTCCCGGGTCGATCCAGAGATCCTAGGGAGGGAGCCAGGAACCCGGGCCAGTTCATCACTTTACCAGGAGGTGGCTTGCCAATTTTTCACAATCTAGATTATAATTTTTTAAGTAGTTATTTATATATTGATACTTGACTTCTTTCCAAAATAGATGACTAAAAATGTCATTATAGTAAGAGCTTACGGAAAACGTTAGAAAAATCAAAAAAATTCTGTTCATTAAGTACAAGGCACAAATGGAAGGGCACGATGCCTTTCAGCCTCCAGATGGCACTGTGATTGTAAGAACCACGCTTTTTCTGGACTTTTTTTTTTTTTTTTTTTTTTTTTTTTTTTTTTTTTTTTTTTTTTTTTGAGATGGAGTCTCGCTCTGTCGCCTGGGCTGGAGTGCAGTGGCCGGATCTCAGCTCACTGCAAGCTCCACCTCCCGGGTTTGCGCCATTCTCCTGCCTCAGCCTCCCGAGTAGCTGGGACTACAGGCACCCGCCACCTCGCCCGGCTAGTTTTTTGTATATTTTAGTAGAGACGGGGTTTCACCGTGTTAGCCAGGATGGTCTCGATCTCCTGACCTCGTGATCCGCCCGTCTCGGCCTCCCAAAGTGCTGGGATTACAGGCTTGAGCCACCACGCCCGGCCTTTTTCTGGACTTTTTGTCAGTTGCTTTTTTTTTTTTTTTTTTTTTCTCTTCTTTTTTTGAGAGAGGGTCTCACTCTGTCATGTGGACTGGAGTGCAGTGCCATGATCATAGCCCATTGCAGCCTTGAACTCATGGGCTCAAGCGATCCTCCTGCTTTTGACTCCTGAGTAGCTGGGACTACAGGTGTGCACCACCACACCCAGCTAATTTTTTAAATTTACTTTTTTTTATAGAGACAGTGTCTCACTCTGTTGTCCAGGCTGGTTTCAAACTCCTGGGCTCTGGTGGGCTCAGCTGCCCAAAGTGCTAGGATTACAGGCGTGAGCCACCATGCTTGGCTAGTTCTTGATCTAGAACAGAAGTCAGCACACATTGCCTATAAAATGTCAGTGGTGAACATATTAGGCTTTGTCGGCCACACAGCTCTGCTGGTGTAGCCTGAAAGCATCCATAGATAATACACAGGCAACTGGGCACGGCTGTGTTCAAATAAAACTTTATTTATAAAAACTAGCGATGTGCTGGATTGGGGTTGTAGTTTGCTGACTCCTGACTAGAATAGTGATTTTTTTTTTTCTCACAATTTTATCATTGATCTACTGATAGACTACCAGAGTTCTCTCCATTGATACTGAACCAGTCTCTGGAGGTGGAAGGTGATGGTTGGGAGGCTGTAAGGGCTATGGCCACTGACATGCCACCTTTCAGGGCAGGAATTGTGATACGGTTTGGTTGTGTCCCCACCCCAAATCTCATCTTGAATTGTAGCTCCCATAATTCCCACAAGTTGTGAGAGGGACTCAGTGGGAGGTAATTGAATCATGGGGCAGGTCTTTCCTGGGCTGTTCTCATGACAACAAATAAGTCTCATGAGATATGATGGTTTTATAAAGGAGAGCTCCCCTGCGCACGCTGTCTTGCCTGCTGCCATGTAAGACATGCCTTTGCTCTTCCTTCATCTTCCACCATGATTGTGAGGCCTCCCCAGCCACGTGGAACTGAGTCCATTAAACTTCTTTTCTTTATAAATTACCCAGTCTTGGGTATGTCTTTATTAGCAGCATGAGAACAGACTGATACGAGTAGACTCTTAAGCTAGGTAAGGGGAAGGGGAGACAGGCAGAGCATCCACACCCCACACCAACCCTCTAAAATCCAAGGGAGCTGGCAGACATACTTCCTTGGCTTTATTATATGTCTTCTCTCTTTCTCTCTCTTTTCCCCAGAGTAAACTTCGTAGGAAATAAGTTTTCACCATAGTGTTCACATCCCTTCTCAGTGTGGAAGTCACCCACCATGTTAAAAATAAGAGCAAGGCCGGGCGCGGTGGCTCAAGCTTGTAATCCCAGCACTTTGGGAGGCCGAGACGGGCGGATCACGAGGTCAGGAGATCGAGACCATCCTGGCTCACATGGTGAAACCCTGTCTTTACTAAAAAATACAAAAAACTAGCCGGGCGAGGTGGTGGGCGCCTGTAGTCCCAGCTACTCGAGAGGCTGAGGCAGGAGAATGGCGTAAACCTGGGAGGCGGAGCTTGCAGTGAGCTGAGATCCGGCCACTCCAGCCTGGGCCACAGAGCAAGACTCAAAAAAAAAAAAAAAAAAAAAAAAGAGCAAGAAGGGCTGGACTTGGTGGCTCATGCCTGTAATCCCAGCACTTTGGGAGGCTGAGGCAGATGGAACACTTGAGCCCAGGAGTTCAAGACCAGCCTGGGCAACATAGTGAGACTCTCCATCTCTACAGAAATTTAAAAATTAGCTGGGCATGGTGGTGCACACCTTTGGTCCCAGCTACTCAATAGGCTGAGGCAGGAGGATCACATGATCCCTGAAGATCAAGGCTGCTGCAGTGTGCTGTGATCGTACTACTGCACTCCAGCCTGGGCCACAGAGTGAACCCTGTCTCTAAAAAAAATAAAAACAAAACAACAGTCCCTGGGCCCTTTGAATAAAAAGAAAGTAAAGAGGCTGGGCGTGGTGGCCACACCTGTAATCGCAGCACTTTGGGAGGCTGAGACGGGCAGATCACTTGTGCCCAGGAGTTTGAGGCCGGCATGGGCAACGTGGCAAAACCCCATCTCCAAAAAAAGAAAAGAAAAGACAGTGAGTAAAGGCTTTTGGGTTATAAAGAGAAAGGGAGAAGGATGATCCAGACTAGAAAGAAGACTTTTCCTTTCTTAGCTCAACCTTTCTGCTTCAAAAAAAGAGGAGGAAGGGGCCAAACATAGATTATCCTGCACCAGAGGGCCAGCTCCGTAAGTCTGAGTCTCATCCCAACCACCATCAGCTGTAAAAACCAAGGGTGTGTTCATTACCTGCAGCGCATGGATCTCTGTGGTACCATCATTTGAAACTCCATCTCTGAAGGCTCTAGCTTTGTAAGGACCTACAGACCACTTCCCAAGTCATTGCAAGTTTAGTTTTAGTCACATTTGAGCATAACCTCAGATTTGGCATACAATACAAATGTCACCTCGAACAGCTTCTCCTTGAATGGGGGGCCCCTCTCCCCAGGTGCAGTGAGCATCGTCGTCTTTACATGTGTGGGCCTACACCACCCTGCTGAGTCAATCCATCTTGTCTCTTTCAGTAACTGTGGCCTCTACAAATGGGAACGGGACGGAATGCTAAAGGTATGCCATTTGCCTACTAATTTTTGATTCCTTTTAGTGACCCATGCTAATAATGTTGAACCATCTCCTATTAAAATATTTTCATTTTTCTAGGAAAAGACTGGTCCAAAGATAGGAGGAGAAACTCTGTTACCAAGAGGAGAGGAACATGCCAAATTTCTGAATAGCCTTAAATAACCCGAACTTCAGACATTTTCCCACAGCCTTCCTGGCCTCTTGTGACTCTGGAAAGCAAAGGATTGGCTCTGTATCGTCCATTGGTTCCTGACTGATGCCGTCAAAAACAAATGCTTGTTAAGCCCGTAAGCTTTGCCTCCTTACTTTCTGCCATTGGGTTGGTGTGACACCACATTTAACGTTGACATTTAAGTGGAAAACCAAGATATTGTCTTTTCTAAGCTCAGCGTGGATGATTGCATTACTTCATGCCCCAAATCTGGAAGGTAAACAGAGAGCTGTGTTTCTGTATCTTTTGATTATAGAGTGTTCACTTCTTTGTCATAATAAAATTCTAGTGTTTATATGAACACCCAGAGGCAAAAGAATTAATTTAGCTTAACTCTCACTCCAGGTAAGTTGCTTAAATTCTGGGCTTCAGTTTTCTCATCTGTAAAATCAGGAAGATTGGACTAAGTGATCCTGAAATGTATTTTTTAGCACTGGATTTCTACAAATAATAAAACTTTTCCCTATCTAGATAATTATGGTCACTGCCTTTAATATAGTCTTGATATACAGATTTTTTTTTTTTTTTTTTTTTTTTTTTTGAGACGGAGTCTTGCTCTGTCGCCTGGGCTAGAGTGCAGTGGCCGGATCTCAGCTCACTGCAAGCTCCGCCTCCTGGGTTTACGCCATTCTCCTGCCTCAGCCTCCCGAGTAGCTGGGACTACAGGCGCCTGCCACCTCGCCCGGCTAGCTTTTTGTATTTTTTAGTAGAGACGGGGTTTCACCGTGTTAGCCAGGATGGTCTCGATCTCCTGACCTCGTGATCCGCCCGTCTTGGCCTCCCAAAGTGCTGGGATTACAGGCTTGAGCCACCGCGCCCGGCGATGTACAGATATTAAAAGCCAGATTTCTTCATTCCATTCTGTTATCTCTGTTTTACTCCTTGAAATTGATCAAGTCAGTGAACCACGTTGCATTTCAATTTATATACAGAGAGAGACAGTAAGCTCTCTGCTCTTGCATTATTGTGGAGCCCTGTAATAGAAATATGTAACAACTCATTTTACTTTTTTAAATTTTTTTATTTAAGACAGGGTCTCGCTCTGTCACCCAGGTTGGAGGGCAGTAGTGCGATCACGGCTCACTGCAGCCTCGGCTTCCCTGGGCTCAAGTGATCCTCCCACCTCAGTCTCCCAAATAGCTAGGACTACAGGCGGGCGGGCGTGACTAAGCCCAGCTAATTTTTGTATTTTTTGTAGAGATGGAGTTTTGCCATGTTGCTCAGGCTGGTCTCAAACTCCTGAGCACTAGCAATCCGCCCACCTCTGTTTCAAAAAAAAAGAGAATGAAAGGTGAAAAACCCTGTGCAAATTACCACAGCAAAGATTTCATTCAGGAGATTCTTCGGTCTGGGCAACCTGTTTTTCCAAATATCATCTGACCTAAGTGAATGTTGACACCAGCTAGAGATTGGGTAAATTGGTTGAATTATTTTATTGAAGCTTGAGTTCTAGCTAAAAGTAATTTAGGTTTCCCCTAAGATGTTATTATGTTAGGGACATAACGCTTTTGGGAGGTTGTTGTGGGAGATGGTTGATTTGGGTTTTCAAAAGCCAGAAATAAAATTTACATGCCTTAGATTTCATAAAACTCTGCTCTAATTGGGTGGAAGGTGCTATATCTAACTCATGTTCCTCCTAAGGGTACGTCCTAATAACTGTTCTTTTAGGAGTATACTTCTGCTTTATAGAAGGTTGCTTTTCTTTTTAATTTTTTCTAACAAAGAAAAGAATAAAGTATTTATTAATAAGAACCAGAAAGCACTTGAAACTGATGTTTTTAATGACTCATTTAGGGTAGATTTATTTATCTCATTAACTTAAAACAGCTGTGTGTATGAAATAGGTCACAACTACACAGAACTTGAACACCAGGTTGATGTCTGAGCAATCCCGTTCTTATGGGAAAAACTATGGTCTTGTTTGAACAGAGGGTATCATTGCAGTCAGTATTCACTTGTATATTGTTTTATAAGTTGTATAATGTGCTTGTAAAGGCTGAGGGTGAGCAGTATCTGGATGCCTTTTTACAATTTGATTTTAACTTTTAAAATAAATTTAAAATATAATTGTCACTTCTTAGTTTTGCTCAATCTTGGGGGACTTTGCTTTGAGGTACTCTGTGCATGTGCTTTCTTAACATATTCGGGGATGAGAAGCGGTTGGTAGGATAGAGTAGAGAAACTTGTTATTTTATTTTACTTATTTTTTTGAGACAGAGTCTTGCTCTATCACCCAGGCTGGAGTGCAGTGGCGCAATCTTGGCTCACTGCAACCTCCACCGCGCGGGCTCAAGCAATCCTCCCACTTCAGCCTCCCAGGTAGATGGGACCACAGGTGTGCACCACCACGCCTGGCTATTTTTTTTTTTTGAGACAGAGTTTTGCTCTTTTTGCCCAGGCTGGAGTGCAATGGTGCAATCTTGGCTCACCGCAACCTCCACCTCCCGGGTTCAAGCAATTCTCCTGCCTCAGCCTCCCAAGTAGCTGGGATTGCAGGCATGTGCCACCACCCCAGGTAATTTTGTATTTTTAGTAGAGACAGGGTTTCTCCATGTTGGTCAGACTGGTCTTGAACTCCTGACCTCAGTGATCCACCCGCCTCAGTCTCCCAAAGTGCTGGGATTACAGGTATGAGCCACCGTGCCTGACCAATTTTTGTATTTTTAATAGAGAAGCGTTTTCACCATGTTGCCCAGGCTGGTCTTAAACTCCTGGCCTTAAGTCATCCACCTGCCTCAGTCTCCCAAAGTGCTGGGATTATAGGCATGAGCCACTGTGCCCAGTCTAATCCTACCTTCCTTATCAACCTTTGTGAAATACTTTCATGCAAATCCAACATGTGTTTTATTTTTCTTAACCTGTCCTTGGTAACATAGGGATTAAATGTGTAATCACAAGCCACTGGAGCAGGTAAGTACACAGTGATCTGAACTGGCAAACAAAAGCAGCCGTGTCCTTCCAGGAGAACCTCATTGATCTAAATTTTATAATCTTCACAATAGATTTTTTTTTTTCTTTTTACTGTGCCTTTTTCTCTTTAGAGGAAATAAATGGCTTTTTAAAGAAAATCATCTTTGTCTTGAGTTTTGTTAAAATAAATTTTCCCTTTCCAAACATCAAAAGGAAATCTGAAGGATTTCAGATACCAACCATCCTGAATAGCAAATGAGGAACTTCTGAGTAATGGGTGTGGAATTTTCCCCAAAGGGAACTTCGACGTTCAAAGCTTCAGGGGACTGGTGGGTAACAAAGTTGACAGGAAGAGATTGCATGGAGTGGGTTTCTGTGTAAAAGCTGACCAAGACAGAAGTAAAGCTTGATGTTTGTAGCAGGTGAAATTATACCTAATGACATTTTAGAAAATCTGGAGCACAAATCTGTTTGCATAAGTATATCTCTAGTAGCAACCCATTAGGTGTAAAATAGATTTCTCTGATCCCATGGCTAGAGATCTGGAACTAACACAGCTCTCAAGAACGGTGGGTGAAATCTGGCCGGGCGCGGTGGCTCACGCCTGTAATCCCAGCATTTTAGGAGGTCGAGGCAGGTGGATCACCTGAGGTCAGGAATTGGAGACCAGCCTGACCAACGTGGTGAAACCCCGTCTCTACTAAACATACAAAAATTAGCTGGGCATGGTGGTGCACACCTGTAAGTTGGTTAAGTAATTTGGAAATAAGACCTGAAACAGAATTGGAACCAAGTCTGTGGGAACATTGCTTGACCAAGACTTCTATAGTGGGTTTTTGTTTTGTTTTGTTTTTGTTTTTTGTTTTTTTCAGAGCCTTGCTGTGTTACCCAGGCTGGAGTGCAGTGGCACAGTCTCGGTTCACTGCAACCTCTGCCTCCCAGGTTCAAGCAGTCCTCCTGCCTCATCCCCCCTAGTAGCTGGGATTACAGACGTGTATAGTGGTATTTTTAAAATCGACTGTACCAAAGTATAAATTTCATACAGTAAAAGGCACATATCTTAGGCGTGCAGTTGGCTACACTTAGACAAATGTGTACATCTGCATGGCCACACCACAAGATACAAGACATTGTCATCATTCCAAAAGGTCTCTGCCTCTTCCCAGCCCAAGCCCCAGCCAATTGCTCATCTATTTTCTATCACTATCGTGTAGATTTGTCTTTCCAAGAGTTTCATATACACAGAGTCATACAGGACACACTTTGTCTTCTTTCACTGGGCATAGTATTTGCAATTCATGTTGCATGGATCCATGGTTTATTGTATTGTATGAATATGCCCCAGAATTTATTCACCTCCTAGTATTTGGGTTGGATTTCCAGTTTGGGGGTGTCCTGAATAAAGCTGCTATAAATATTCAGGTATAAGTCTTTCTGTGGATATGTTTTTGTTTCTCTTGGGTAAATATCTAGGAATGGAATTTCTAGGTTATGTGTTCAGTATATCTTAGCTTTGTAAGAAACTGCCAAGCTATTTTCCAACATGGTTGTACCATTTTCCACACTAACTAGTAATATACGAGAGTTCCATTTACCTAACTTCCCCACCAATACCTTTTTCATTTTAGCCATTCTGATGCTGGGTCTGTCCCACAGACCCTGGCTGAGCGACAGATGAAAGGAGTACTCAGACACAGGTATGCAGTGTAAAAGCAGCTAGAGGGCTGCCAGGCTCTAGGGGCCAAAGTGCAGCAGTGAGAAGCTGGAGCTGTTTGCCTTTATTCAGTGCAGACATAATGCAGAAAGCCTGGAGCAAACACAGTCTGCAGGTAATTAACATTTACTGTTCCCCTTTCAAGGAACATTGTGCGCCTGATCAAAGGTCGTCAACATAAGTAAACAAGCCTGTTTAAGATAAATTCCCCTACACTCCCTTGTACCTACTCCTTGCCCTCTGCCTCAGGGTTAGAGAACAGTTGCCTTCAGCTATTCTCCCCTGAAGCTTTGCAGAGCCTTCTGACCTTTCGGATAGCCTGTTTCTTTCCCTGTATTTCTGCCACAACTCTGACCAATCTCCTACAGATAGATGTGTAGTAGAATCTCATGATTTTGATTTGCATTTCCCTGATGACTAATAGTATCGAGTATCTTTTCATGTGCTATTGACCATTTGATATCTTTTTTGGTAAACTAACAGGTTTTTCTGTATTTTGGGAATAGGAATATCTCCTTTTCTTGGACTGTGCAGGTACTGCGATTTTTAACCTGCATCAAGCAAGCCTATTGGCACCATTTTCCCAGCAACATGTGCTCTCATTGTGTAGCTGTCACATATTGGTAATTGTCACAATGTTTCAAACTTTTTCATTATTATATCTGTTATGGTGATCTGTGATCAATGATCTTTGATGTTACTATTGTAATTGTTTTGGAGTGCCAGGAACTGTGCCCATGTAAGTGGCAAACTGAATCGATAAATGTATGTGCTGACTGTTCCATCGACCAACCATTCCCCCATTTCTCTCCCCTCGTCAAGTCTCCCTATTGCCTGAGACACAACAATATTGAAATTAGTCCAATTAGTAACCCTACAATGGCCTCTAGGTGTTCAAATGAAAGAGTCCATGCTGCATGTCTCACTTTAAATCAAAATCTGAAAGTGATTAGGCTTGGTCAGGAAGGCACGTTGAAAGCTGAGATAGCCTTAAAGACACACCTCTTGCACCAGTTAGCCAAGGTGTGTGTGCAAAGGAAGAGTTCTTAAAGGAAATTAAAAGTGCTACTCTAGTGAACACACAAATGATCAGAACGTGAAAAAGTCTTATTGCTGATATGGAGAAAGTTTTAGTGATTTGAGTGGAAGATAAGGCCCTAACTTTCTTCAATTCTGTGAAGGCTAAGAGAGGTGAAGAAGCTGCAGAAGAAAAGTTGGAAGCTCGCAGAGGTTGGTTCATGAGATTTGATGAAGATGCTGTCTCCATAATATAAAAGTGCAAGGTGAACAGCAAGTGTAATGTGGAAGCTGCAGCAAATTATTCAGAAGATCTATCTAAGATTATTGATCACGGTGACTAAGTAAACTTTTTTTTTTTTGAGACTGAGTCTTGTTCTGTCACCCAGGCTGGAATGCTGAGTGGTGCAATCTCAGCTCACTGCAACCCCTGCCTCCCAGGCTCAAGCGATTCTCCTGCCTCAGCCTCCCAAGTGGCTGGGACTACAGGTGCACACCACCATGCCCAGCTAATCTTTTGTGTTTTTAGTAGAGATAGAGTTTCACCATGTTGGCCAGGCTGGTCTCAAACTCCTGACCTCAGGTGTTCCGCCTGCCTCGGCCTCCCAAAGTGCTCGGATTACAGGTGTGAGCCACCACGCCTGGCCCACTAAACAGATTTTTAATATATACAAAACAGCCTTCTGTTCGAAGAAGATGCCATCTAGGACTTTGATAGCTAAAAAGAAGCCAATGCCTGTTTTCAAAGGACAGGCTGACTCTCCTGTTAGAGACTAAGACCACTGGTGACTATAAATTGAAGTCAATGCTCATTTACTATTCCCCAAATCCTAGAACCCGTAAGAAGATTTATGCTAAATCTACTCTGTGCTCTATAAATGGAAAAGTAAAGCCCGGATTGGAGCACATCTGGTTTATGGAATACATTAAGCCCACTGTAGAGACCTCTTGCTCAGAAAAAGATTCCTTTCAAAATATCACAGCTTGTTGACAATACACCTGGTCATCAAAGAGCTCTGACAGAGACGTACAAAGAGATTAATGTTTTCATGCCTGCTAACACAGCCTCCATTCTGCAACCCATGGATCGAGAAGTCATTTCGACTTTCAGGTCTTATTTTTATTACTTATTTTTTTCTTTTCTTTTTCTTTTTGATGGAGTCTTGCTCTGTCACCCAGGATGGAGTGCAGTGGTGTGACTTTGGCTCACTGCAACCTCTGCCTCCCAGGTTCAAGTGATTCTCCTGCCTCAGCCTCCCAAGTAGCTGGGATTACAGACACCCACTGACACTCCCGGCTAATTTTTGTGTTTTTAGTGGAGACTGTATTTCACCATGTTAGCCAGACTGGTCTGGAACTCCTGACCTCAAGTGATCCACCTGCCTCGGCCTCCCAGAGTGTTGGGATTACAGGTGTGAGCCACCACACCCCGGCCACATCTGCAGTGACTTTCTAAAGGACATGCTGTACTATTTTTTTAAATAATGATTTCAGGATACCATTCTAATTGTGTAAATCACTTTAGTTTAAAAGTGTGTTATTTGAGACTCGAAAGTTAAGGGATTTGTCCATAAGGAAATTTATTAAATATGAATGTTCTAGTCTACAACTGATGACTTTGATATACTCTCATCTTACAATGTACTAACACTTTTTTTAAAAGTTTTGCCACTTTCCATATTATCTTGACTTTTGTAATTAAAAATAGTTTGAATACACATGGTTTAAAATGTTTAAAGGACAGAGGAATACAATACAAAATATAAATATAGAATATCTTGTCCCTCAGTGCCCTTCCATTCTCTACTGAGTGCACGAAAAATTACAATTTAGAACATGAGCTGATAAAATCATAAGCTAGTACTCCAGACCTCAGTGCCTCGGAGGAATGGGATTATCATTTTTATTTCTGCAAGTCTTTAACTTGGGGGTTTACACACTAAATGATCCAGACTCACTAGTGTGTTATTTGAGACTCGAAAGTATTATTAGTGTCTAAACTAATGAGACATCTAGAAAAATGTTCACCTTTGTTTGCGTGTGAAATCAGGGTTCTTTTCAGACACATCCCCTTCAGACATTTCCATTGCCATTCCTATAGGAAGGTTTTTTTTTTCTTTTTCTTTTTTTCTTTTTTGGAAAGCTTTTCAAAAACTGCTTAACTATAAATTAACTATACAGGTTTTTATTCGTGGTAGAAAGTTAGTTTAATAGGTAAACCAGGCCGGGCGCAGTGGCTCATGCCTGTAATCCCAGCACTTTGGGAGGGCAAGGCGGGCAGATCACAAGGTCAGGTGATCGAGACCATCCTGGCTAACACGGTGAAACCTCGTCTCTACTAAAAATACAAAAAAATTACCCGGGCATGGTGGTGGATGCCCGTAGTCCCAGCTACTCGGGAGGCTGAGGCAGGAGAATGGTGTGAACATGGGAGGTGGAGCTTGTGAGCCAAGATTGTGCCACTGCACCCCAGCCTGGGCAACAGAGCAAGACTCCATCTCAAAAAAAAAAAAAAATAGGTAAACCAACTGGCATTAAACCAGGCATGGCATCCAACCAGGACAGTTTTGGTTTTGTGTGAATACAGTGCAACCTCCCCGGTGTCACTGGCTGAACAGCCTTCAGGGCTGACTCAGGATCTGAGCTAGCAGCAGGCTGAGCTTGCACTCCTGCCCAAAAACATATCACTGGTCAAAAATAAGGACCCTAGAACTTAAAGTATAATAAAAAAAAATAAAAATGGTCAGCACAATGTTCCTGGCAGAAAAATAAATAAATAAATAATAAAAATGGAAAAAAGTTTATATACTTAGATGTGTACGGATCACGCGAAGGAAACTCAAGACAATGGTGATGATGGTTTCTTTCTGAAGACACAGGAGGGACTACCTTTCTACTGTATTCCTTTCTGTTCTTTAAAAATGTTAAACCATGGGTGTGCATTACCTGTTAGACTATTTTTAATTTTAAAAAGCCAAGATAATGTGAAAAGTGAAGAAAACATTTTTAAACATTTATAATTTTAAACATTATAAGATCACAGAGTATATCAGAATTCTCAATTGTAGACTAGAACATTTATATTTAACCAATTTGTTTTTAGAGAAATCCCTTAAAGGCTAGAGACATTTTTTTAGAGACAGAGTGTTACTCTCTTGCCCAGTCTGAAGTGCAGTGTTGTCATATAGCTCACTATACCCTCAACCTGCTGGGCTCAAGCAATCCTCCCACCTCAGTCTCCCGAGTAGCTGGAACTACAGGCATGTGCCACCATGCCCAACTAATTTTTAATTTTTTTTTGTAGAGATGAGATCTCACTACATTGCCCAGGCCGGTCTCAAACTCCTGGACTCAAGCAACACTCCCACCTCAGCCTCCCAAAGTACTGGGATTACAGGTGTGGCTCACCACGCCCAGCCTGAACTTTTAAATTATGAAAAACTTCCCAGAGAATTAGAACATAATTGGCAGAAAATGAATTAGAAATAAAATAACCCAACTCAATATAACTGATAAAAACCACATAATAAGTTAAAAAAAGTTTTAATCATTCTGTGGCTCACAAAACTTACCAGCTCCTTCTAAAAAATCTAAATAAACAAAGCCACATTATAATAAATTGTAAAATCTCTCCTGGAACACACAAAAACATTGTTTTTTCCTTGTACCTTTAGCATGCACCGGGAAAATGAAATTCCAACATATGCAAAATTGGTGAATAAAAATGAATGACAGATTTATCCTTTGACAAATTTGTTTTCAACCACTTAGCTGGAACCCACTAAGAACTACGGGAAAGTAATGAAAGAACAGAGAAGCCCAAGCAAAAGAAGCCCCGAAGGCCACACTTTTGACAAGGCCAGTCTCCAGAAATGCAAACCGCCCTGTTCCTCATTTCCTGTGAACTGTGGCTGTCCAGATCCCAGGTCGTGTTACCACTGTTACGCTTCTCCCGCCCAAGGAAGTGACCGCAGCTGGCACTTGGTGAAGGAATTCTGGACCGAATTTGAAAACCCTGAAGTATAATGGAGCCCTTGTTAAGGATGGGGATAGAACAAGGTAATGGAATTCTTATTCAGCTCCTTTCTGCCAGAGTTCAGTATCTAGAGCCACCATGCTAAGCATGACCAAGGAAGAGGCAAGGACAGGCTGTTTTGCTTTTTTGAAGCAAGTCATTGTTGGTTTTTGACATCTGAAAACCCCTGCATTCCTTTCTGTGGACGCACGACAGGCAGATAGTGCATGGTGTGGCTGTGAGTCAGTTTATCGGTTGACATCCACCTAATCACTACCATGCAGCAAAGGGGAACTGCCCTCTTGCCAGAAAGCATTGGGGTGTGTTTTCCTGACCAATATGAACCAGACTGGGGCTCCTCTTGTTTCTCCATGGAAGTGACAGAGCAACACTTTGCCTTTTTTTCTGTTGTGCACCGAGTATTTTTTTTAAGTCATTAATTTAAAAAAAAAAAAAAAAACCTTGTAAGCAGAGGCTACCTACTACAGGGCCCGACTTGGCATCCAACCAGAAGGTCAGTTATGTACAAATACAGTGCAACCTCCCCGGTATCGCTGGCTGAACAGCCTGCACACCTGACTCAGGATCTGAGCTAGCAGTGGTTAAGCTTGCACTGCTGCCACACTACCAACCCCAGTTAGCAGGCTCACCATCCACTTGGTAACTAATCTAGAGATAGACACATGTTGTTATCAAATTTCATTTTTTCTTTTTCTTTCTTTCTTTCTTTTTCTTTCTTTTTTTTTTTTTTTTTTTTTTTTTTTTTTTTTAGATAAGGTGTCACTGTCCGACAGGCTGGAGTGCAGTGGCCTGGTCATAGCTCACTGCACCCTCAAACTCCTGGCCTCAAGCAATCCTCCTGCCTCAGCTTCCCAAAGCACCGGGATTACAGGTATGACCCACCATACCTGGCCTTAAAGTTTTTCTGTTATACCTGTCTCTTCCACTGCTAGAACATTGCTTTACTGAAAGCTGCGTGACACTTTCAAGGAGGTTTGTGGAGAGCTGCAGGTTCCTAAACAGCCTTTCTGTTTAGCCAAGCCCGAAGGCATTGGGGTGGGTGGGGAAGTACATGATCACATAGCTAGGGTCTGCACTAGGCACCTGGTTAAGTCTAACTTGGTTAAATTTAATGGAGCTGGAGGCGAGATTTGCTGTCTGAAAAGACACCATGAATAGTGTATATTTCAAATATCCCCACCCCCCCGTCCCCTACCCAGGACTTTTCTGGTCTTAATTTATTTGCTTTCAGAAAGGATCGGCAAAGATGCCCAGCGATAGGAAGCACACAACCTCTTCAAAGAGAAATTCGATTTAGCCAGTTTAAAATATGTAGAAGTCGACTGGGTGCAGTGGCTCGCCTGTAATCCAGCACTTTGGAAGGCCAAGGTGAGTGGATTGCTTGAGCTCAAGTGTTCAAGATAAGCCTGGACAACATGGCAAAACCCTGTCTCTCCTGAAAATACAAAAACTAGCTGGGCATGGTGGTATGTGCCTGTAGTCCCAGATACTTGGGAGAATGAAGTGGGAGGATCACCTAAGCCTGGAAGGTCGGGGCTGCAGTGAGCCATGATCTTGCCACTGCACTGCAGCCTGGGTGACAGAGTGAGACCCTGTCTCAAAAAAAAAAAAAAAAAAAAAAATTATAACCCAGCATTTCATGTCCAGAAATCGATGACACTGATAGAGGACTGGGTGAGTCAACTCTAGCATATTCAGTGGCATATGAGACATATTGAGAAGAGTGAGCAATGCTGCTCAAGTTCAAGCTTTCAAACACCCAATTCAGCGAGAATCACATCATCGCTCAGGGGAGACAGCATGACACTCCTCGGCTGGAGATTTGAGATGATAATACACACGGTTGATTCAGCATTTTTATTTGTAAGCCATAAGCAAATATGTGATTCTTGACTGTGATTCTTTTGCTTGTGAACGAAGCCAGGGAAGCCACTGTAGGTTTGGTGCTAGGAGGCCCTGCAGGCAGTTGCTCACCTCAGAAGATGGTCTGCAAAGAGGTGAAAGTCAGAGCACTTTCATACACTGGAAGGAAAGGCATGTGTCTTTTCCAGGGCTGCCGGCCACTGCAGACCCCAGGCCGAGACCCTCTTGACGGGCCAGTTTGCATGGGAAAGATTGCTGGAACACGGGGATGCTAATATGTGCTACAAGCTTCATCTTCTTGGCTGGCTTCACGATGGGATCAGATGTGGTGGCGACTGTAGAGATAGGATGGGTGCAGGCCGTCATAGTGCCACTGGCGCCACTGCTCCACAGCCTCCCGGCTCCTCTCTTCCTGCTCTGGGGAGGAAAGACAAAGCCACCTGTTAGGACAGGGGGACTCTGACCCGCCACTGAGCCCAGCAGCTGTCAGCCAAACCCCTGTCCTGTGGTGACCTGCACTGAGAGTGCTGGTGAGCCTGGTGAGAGAAGGCCCGGGCTGGTGGGATCCAGAGCATGTGAGCTGGCAGGCCCTGTATATAGGTCAGGCCCAGATGGGCAAAGGTCACAGGCAGGTGGAGACCAGGGCTGGGCATCTCAGGCTCTTCTGCCTGCACAGCCAGTATAGGAGGGCAGAGGCTTATGCAACCCTGTTTCAAAGACATAACAACCAAGACACAGGATGAAAAATTAACAGCACAGTAGCAGGAATGGACTATTGGAAGGGCATGTAAGAAAAATAAGGGACTACAAAACATGCCTTGAAAACATGAAGGAAATCATTGTCGACTTGGAGTTTTTTCCTCCACACTGTTCTGAATTAATTTTCTTTTTTTTCCTTCTTTCTTGTTTTGTTTGGAGATAGCGTCTCCGTCTGTCACCCAGGCTGGAGTGCAGTGGCATGATCATGACTCACCACGGCCTCAACCTCCCAGGGCTCAGGCGATCCTCCCACTTCAGCCTCCTGTGCCACCATGCCTGGCTAATTTTTTAATTTTTTTGTAGAGATGGAATTTCACTGTGTTGTCCAGGCTGGTCTCCAACTCTAGTCTCAAGCAACCCTCCTGCCTGAGCCTCCCAAAGTGCTGGGAGTGGCTGGGTGGGGTGGCTCATACCTGTAATCCCAGCACTTTGCGAGGCCGAGGCCGGCAGATAACCTGAGGTCGGGAATTCAAGACTAACCTGGCAAACATGGTAAAACCCCGTCTCTACTAAAAAATACAAAAATTAGCCAGGTGTGGTGACACACACCTGTAATCCCAGCTACTCGGGAGGCTGAAGTATGAGAATCACTTGAACCTGGGAGGTGGAGGATGCAGTGAGCTGAGATCATGCCACTGCACTTCAACCTGGGTGACAGTGAGATCCTGTCTCAAAAAAAGAAAAAGAAAGAAAAAGAGGGAAGGGAAGGGAAGAAGGAAGGAAGGAGAGAAGGAAGGAAGGAGGGAGGGAGGGAGGAAGGAAGGAAGGAGGGAGGGAGGGAGGGAGGGAGGGAGGAAGGAAGGGAGGGAGGGAGGGAGGGAGGGAGGGAGGGAGGAAGGGAAAGAAAAGAAAGAAAAAAGAATATGCCCAAAAGAATTGAAAACAGGGACACAAACGGATACTTGTACGTGAATGTTCATAGCAGCACTACTCGCAATAGCCAAGAGGTGGAAAAAACCCCAGTGTCCATCAACAAAGAAATGGAGAAACAAAATGTGTGTGTGTAAAAGGAATGAAGTTCTGGCACATGCTACAACATGGACAAACCTTAAAAATATTCTGTTGGCCGGGCGCGGTGGCTCAAGCCTGTAATCCCAGCACTTTGGGAGGCCGAGACGGGCGGATCACAAGGTCAGGAGATCGAGACCATCCTGGCTAACATGGTGAAACCCCATCTCTACTAAAAAAATACAAAAAACTAGCTGGGTGTGGTGGCGGGTGCCTGTAGTCCCAGTTACTCGGGAGGCTGAGGCAGGAGAATGGCGTGAACCCGGGAGGCAGAGCTTGCAGTGAGCGGAGATATGGCCACTGCACTCCAGCCTGGGCAACAGAGTGAGACTCTGTCTCAAAAAAAAAAAAAAAAAAATTCTGTTAAGTGAAATAAGCCCCGATGCAAGCAGATGAATATTGTGATTCCACTTAGATGACATATCTAGAATGGGCAAGTTTTTGTTTTTGCTTTTGTTTTGACTCTAGCTCTGTCACCCAGGCTGGAGTGCAGTGGCACGATCTCGGCTCACTGCAACCTCCGCCTCCTGGGTTCCAAGCGATTCTCCTGCCTCCACCTCGAGTAGCTGGGATTACAGGCACATGCCACCATGCCCAGCTAATTTTTGTATTTTTAGTAGAGCCGGGGTTTCACCCTGATGGCCAGGCTGGTCTCGAACTTCTGACCTCAAGTGATACACCTGCCTTGGCCTCCTAAAGTGCTGGGATTACAGGCATAAGCCACTGCACCTGGCCTAGATTGGGCAAATTTACAGAAACAGGAAAAAAAAAAGAGAGAGAGAGGTTACCAGAGGCTGCCAGGAGGGAGGAATGGCAAGTTATTGCTTAATGGATGCAGAGTTTCTGTTTGAGGCCATGCAAAGGTTTGGAAATAGCAATGATTGTTGCACAGTGAATGTACTAAATGCTGCTGAATCATATGCTTAAAAATAGTTTATGCTCAGCGTGGTGGCTCACACCTGTAATCCCAGCACTTTGGGAGGCCAAGCTGGTAGGACCGCTTGAAGCCAGGAGTTTGAGACCAGCCTGAGCAGTGTAGCAAGACATTGTCTCTACAAAAAATAAAAAAAAAAATAGCCAGGTGTGATGGCGCATGCCTACAGTCCCAGCTACTTGGGAGGCTGATGTGAGAGGATCGCTTGACCCCAGGAGGTTGAGGCTGCAGTGAGCTATGATCACGCCACTGCACTCCAACCTGGGCAAAAGAGCAAAACCCATCTAAAAAAGAAAGGAAAGAAGGGAGGGAGAGAGAGAGGGAGGAAGGAAGGAAGGGAAAGAAAGAGAGGAAAGACAAGAAAGAGAAGAAAAAAAGAAAGGAAGGAAGGAAAGAAGAAAGAAAGAGAGAAGGAAGGAAGGAAGGAAGGAAAGAAGGAAGGAAAGACAGAGAGAGAGAAAGAAAGAAAGAGAAAGAAAGAGTTTAAATGGCAAGTTTTATGTTATGTGTGTTTTACCACATTTTTAAAATGCATTTGTCAAAGATGTTGGAAGGATGGGAAGTCCTTATGAGGAATGAGAATGTTGCTTTGGTCTTTAGCACCCGTGAGAGCCGCGTGCTCAGGCCTAGTCTCACCTTGGCCCAGTTGGGTGCAGGGCCCAGTGAGCAGGGCATGTTAAGGCACCACAGCTGCCAGGAGTGTTTCCTTCCTATGTGGGCACAGAGCTGGTGCTCCCCTTGGTGCTGAAAATCCCATTAGGTACTTGATAGCCCAGGGGCAGCCTGGAGCTCACAGAGCCAGGCCCAGGGCAGAGCTTTGTGCGTTCATCTTCAGCTCTTTCGGACATTTCTCAAGCCCAGTAGACTAGCTACTCTTTGCCAACCCTGAGAGTGTGGTTTTGACGTAGAAGTTGATTCAGCATTCCTTTTTTTGTTGTTTTTGTTTCTGAGACAAGTTCTCATTCTATTGCCCAAGCAGAAGAAGTGCAGTGGTGCAATCATAGCTCACTGCAGCCTCCTGGGTTCCAGTGATTCTTCAGCCTCAGCCTCCCAAGTTGCTGGGACTACAGGCGTGCACCACCATGCCCGGCTAATTTTTAGTAGAGACAGGGTCTCGTCATGTTGCCAGGGCTAAACACCTTGGCCTCCCAAAGTCCTGGGACTACAGGCTTGAGACGTGGTGCCTGGTGGGCATCCTTTTATGAAGTAAGTACTTTGGGGAGATGTCAAATATCCAACTGCTGTCAATAACCCTTAGGATAGTTGACTCGGAAGCGGGCTCAGGGGCTCACGCCTATAATCTCAGCACTGTGGGAGGCCAAGGCAGGCGTATCACCTCAAATCAGGAGTTCAAGACCAGCCTGGCCAACATGGTGAAACCCCGTCTCTACTAAAAATACAAAAATTAGCAGGGTGTGGTGGCCTGTAATCCCAGCTACTCAGGAGGCTGAGTCAGGAGAATCACTTGAACCTGGGAGGTGGAGGTTGCAGTGAGCTGAGACTGCACCACTGCACTCCAGCCTGGGCGACAGAGCGAGATTCCGTCAAAAAAGAAAAAGAAAAAGAAAAAAAAAAGAAAGAGTAGGTGACTCGGTTAGATAAGACAGCTAGCTGAAACTAGGGTCCTGACTGACAGGTATGTCAGGGGCCTCAGAGGAGGACTTAGAAGTCAGACACCTTGAGCCCCAGGGATGGTTTCAGGCAAGCAGGACCCTGTGCAACATTGTGAGCCAAAGGCAAGGGAGAGGAGAGAAGATTGATATGATTTCCACCTTTTCCAAAACTCATCCTCAGGAGGCCAGGCCTGCTCTACCTTGTGACCCCTGCCTTGATGGAGCTCTGGGGAGACCCCCTGAGGGCTACTCTGCTTTATCTTTCTCACTCACTCCATCCAGGGGCCAATTCCTGGATCAAAGAAGCTCTCCAAAAAGACCTCTCTGCATTTGCTCATCCTTGATTTACAAGAACAGGAGCTTTGCTGGCAAATAAGCCTTGGGGTTCTAATGCCAGGGCTATCTACTACCTACATCTCCTTGGGTATTCGTGTATCCTTTCTAAGCCTCAGTTTTTTATTTTTGATGTGGGTTTGTTTGTTTGTTTGTTTGTTTTTGAGACAGGGTCTTGCTGTGTTGCCCAGGCTGGAGTGCAGTGGCATGATCATAGTCACTCTAGCCTTGAACTCCCCAAGATCAAGTGATCTTCTGTCAACCACCCAAGTAGCTGGGACTACAGGCACATGCCACCAGCCCAGCTAATTTTCTCATTTTTGGTAAGACGGTGTCTATGTTGCTTAGGCTGGTCTCAAACTCCTGGGTTAAAGCCATCCTCCTGCCTCAGCCTCCAGAGTAGCTGGGACTACAGGCACATGCCACCATGCCCGCCTTATGTTTTTTAATTGAATTTTTTTTTCTTTTGTAGAGACAGGGCCTCGCTTAGCTGCCCAAGCTGGTCTTGAACTCCTGGCTTCAAGTGATGCTCCCACTTTGGCCTCCCAAAGTGCTGGGATTACAGGTGTGAGCCACAGTGCCCAGCCTGAGCCTCAATTTTTGAAACCATGAGCTGGAAATTACAAGACCTGTCTCAGAGGCAGATTGTGAGGATTAGGTGGCCCCTTACAGTGCCTGGCAGAGCAAGGGCTCCAGGACAACAGCTTCTGGAACTGCATTCCCCAAAGGCCTGTATTTTCTCCATCTCTGTGGGCAAGACCTAAGGCCTCCTGTCTCCCTCTCCGGTAAGAGGACCAGCAGGTGCCCAACCCTGCATCCCGCATTCATCATGAAAGGGAAAACGGAACGTTTTTCCATCGACATGCTGGAGTTTTGGACCTAAAACATTTAAAACTGCTCAAAATAGAATACTATTTTAATAGTATGAGTCCAAATCACACTGAAGGAATTTTGAAGGCCACATTTTCAACTTTTAAATGCTTCTCCCCAAGCTGCCCACCAAGATAAACACATCTCTAGCAGAAGTATGTGCTTCCAAGCTGTCACAGCCTGAAGTTTTCCCAGTACGTTCCTAAGGAAGTTTCATTTGCCAGGATCCAAGCCTAACACCTGTTTGCAGGGCTCAGCCAGGTGCCACCTGCAGGGCAATGGGCACACCCTGTAGCACTTGAGCAGGGGTGATTTCCTTTTCACTAGGAAATGCCTTCCGAGGGTGCTGCCTCCCCAGTCTATCAAAGCAAACAGCCAGGAGAACTGAAAGAGCTAACTCTGTCCAACAAAGGCGACCTAAACTGGGGCCTCACGTCCAAGTTCACGTGCACCCAGCAAGTACCAGGTGATTTTCCTCAGGAGTATTACTGTCTTGAAATTTGGAGAAAGACCAAATAAACAAATAAATAAATAAATAAACAGGGCTAGGTGCAGTGGCCCATGCCTATAATCCCAGCACTTTGGGAGACTGACATGGGCAGATTACTTGAGGTCAGGAGTTCCTGACCAGCCTGGCCAACATGATAAATCCCTGTCTCTACCCAAAATACAAAAAATTAGCTGGGCATAGTGGTGCACACCTGTAATCCCAGCTACTCGGAAGGCTGAGACAGGAGAATCTCTTGAACTCGGAGGTGGAGTTTGTGGTGAGCCGAGATCATGCCACTGCACTCCAGCCTGGGCAACAGAACAAGATTCCGTCCCCATAAAAAAAAAAAAGGAAAAGAAATAAACACACACACACACACATTCTCTAGTATACTGGTCTGATCCCCATTAAATGGTCCTAAGGATGTTTGGTGTGGGTGACCCTTGAGGGTACTTCATAGACAGCAAAATTAAATTCCACCCCGTGGGAGGCTGTGGCTCAAAGGCAGGGCATCCACTACCCGTGTCCCCAGCCGTACCATCCTCCACTGAGCCCTGGTGCAGCCAGCACTTTCTGAGAGCAGACAGGAACCCTGTCTACTGAGGGGTTGAGGGCAGGAATGAAGTGTGCAGATTACCTGGCCAAAGACACTGGTCTCTCTGGGCCTTTTTTCCTTTAAGACAGAGTCTGGTTCTGTTGCCCAGGCTGGAGTGCAGTGGTGTGATCTCAGCTTACTGCAACCTCCGCCTCCAAGTTTCAAGCAATTCGCCTGCCTCAGCCTCCTGAGTAGCTCAGACTACAGGTGTGCACCACCACCCCTGGCTAATTTTTTTGTATTTTTAGTAGAGACGGGGTTTCGCCATGTTGGCCAGGGTAGTCTCAAACTCCTGACCTCAAGTGATCCGCCCACCTCAGCCCTTGAAAACTCTTGGCCTCCCTGGGCCTTTCCTACTCTTTATTTTTTGCTAGTAAACAAAAGACCAAGGCTTAGAGAAGAGCATACAAATAGGAGAAGCATAAAGCCACAAGAAAACCGTACGAAAATTTTCAGGGGATCTGATGTTTTTGGATGAGTTGGAGCCTGAAGATGGGCTGTAGATGTTAATGCTGGGGGTGGGGTGAGAGGGTAGAAGGCAAGGTGTTTTCTGAGTTCGGTTTTCCTGGTTTGCTTCTGCCAGTAAGTAAAGATGCTGAGTACATTGAATAGGTCAATGAAGGCCTTGATTTTCCAGGACGGAGAAGGACCTGGAGCCAGGACATTGACATGGATATAAGGCACCTGTGAGTGAGTTTGGAATCTGCCCAATATCCTACCAAGGAACTGAAGCCTAAGTTCTCGTGCTTAGACGGAGAACACAGACTGGCACGGTGATGCCCAAGTAGGAGGAGGGAGGGAAAGGAGTTTTATATCCACACAGTCAGCAAACAGTTGCCCCATCCCCACAGTCCCCAAGCCAATGGGAATAAGGGTATTCTGTCCCCTTCCACACCTTCTTGAGTTCTGTGTAGCCATTTTTCTCCCTTCTTTTTTTTTTTTTTTTTTTTTGGATGGAGTTTCACTCTTGTTGCCCAGGCTGGAGTGAAGTGGCGTAATCTTGACTTACTGCAACCTCTGCCCCTGAATTCTAGTGATTATCCTGCCTCAGTCTGCGTGCCACTACACCCAGCTAATTTTTGTATTTTTAGTAGAGATGGGGGTTTCGTCATGTTGCCCAGGCTGGTCTCGAACTCCTGACCTCAGATGATCCACCCGCCTCGGCCTCCCAAAGTGCTGGGATAACAGGCACGAGCCACTGAGCCTGGCCCTCCCTTCTTTTCAAGGCTCTCGTGGGTATGAATTGAAAGTAGACCTTCCCTTTCCTCCCTCCTCCAATTAAAAGTTCAATACCAGCCTGACCAACATGGAGAAACCCTGTCTTTACTAAATATACAAAAATTAGCTGAGGGCGTCTGTAATCCCAGCTACTCTGGAGGCTGAGGCAGGAGAATCGCTTGGACTTGGGAGGTGGAGGTTGCAGTGAGCCAAGATAGCGCCACTGCATTCCAGCCTGGGCAACAGAGCAAGACTCTGTCTCAAAAACACACACACACACACACAAAAAGTTGGGTAGAAGAAGAGAAAACAAACCATGTGATTTCTCCCCAAAGCGCCACCTCCCTGAAGACACTGGCTGAAGAGCTCTTACCATCGTTTTGTTCCTCCACAAAGTTCTCAAATTCATTCCTTTGTTCCTCGTAATATTCTCTCCGCAGCTCATCAGCCCGAAGCTTCTGCCTGTTTTCCGCTGTGAAAGGAAAAGAAGCAAGAGTTGCCCCCCAGGAATGAGGACGTTTAGGGGCACACACTTAGGGGAACACAGTTCGTCTGAGAAGTCACATCTGGTTGGGGGGTGAGTGGTTTGTGGGGGATTGTGGTTGAAGACTTCCCTGAAATTATTTACTCCTGCCATAGACTTTAAAACTTTAAGGTGATTGTCGGATCCAGCTGCCTCATTTGCAGGTGAGAAGATAGAGGCCCCAAAGAGTAAAATGATTTAGCTCTGCTGATAAAGTTGGTGGTGTATCCATGTATACCAGGCCACTAGGAAACCAGAAATCCTATGCTGAGAAATGAATTCCGTAAAGGAATAATCCAACTTCATCTCACAGCCATGCAACATTTTCAAACACTTATCACGGCCAGGATGTAGGCTAAGCACTGGAATTAAAAAGCCAAGTAAGAAAGATTCCATCCCTTCAGCCAAGTATGGTGGCTCACGCCTCTGAGCTTAGCTACCAGGGAGGCTAAAGCAGGAGGCTAAAGCAGGAGGGTTGCTGGAGGCCAGGAGTTCAAGGCCGCAGTGAGCTGTGATCGCGCTGCTGCACTCCACCCTAGGCAACAGAGCGAGACCCTGCCTCAAAAAATAAATAAACAAAACCCTTCCCTCTGCTTAAGAGACCTATAGTTCACTAAGGAGAAAGATACAAGACAAGTTTTACCAAGCATTACAGCTGTTGGAATAAAAATTCCCGGTTGTCTGGAGGAAGCAATATAAAGGTCCCTACTTCCAAGGTATTTCCCCCAATGCGAGCTTCGACTGCAGAAACCCAAGAGGCCAGGGAGGCCACGTCTAGGGCAAGAAGAACCGGTGCCTCAGCACACCTCACAGTCTCACAGTGGGATTCCTCTCACACCAAATGGGGCAGACGGAGGTACTGTTTTTTTGCCCCATCAACTCTGATATGCAAGAGGAGGCTGGGGGGTGATGAAGGAAGCAGAGAAACTGGGGAAAGTCATGGTTCCCTATCCCCCTACCCACAGTACAGGGGTGCTGGGAGAAACAACGAAAAGTCTTTGCAAAATGATAATATTGGAAGCCATCTCAGGCCAGGCGCGGTGGCTCATGCCTGTAATCACAGCACTTTGACAGGCCAAGGCGGGCGGATTGCTTGAGGTCAGGAGTTCAAGGCCAGCCTGGCCAACATGGCAAAACCCCATCTCTACTAAAAATACAAAAATTAGCCGGGTATGGTGGCAGGTGCCTGTAATCCCAGCTACTTGGGAGGCTGAGGCAGGAGAATTGCTTGAACCGAGGAAGTGGAGGTTGAGATCGCGCCACTGCACTCCAGCCTGGGCGACAGAGCAAGACTCTGTCTCAAAACAAACAAACAAACAAACAAACAGAAACTATCTCAAGTCCTCCTTGAAAGTAAGACGCTTACATTAATTAATGAATTATATAAATACTAGTTATTTCTGTTACTTTTTTATTATTTAAGTTAACTCAGATTAAAAATCAAGTTAGCTGTGAACTGGGCTTAGTACAGATTCCAGACGTCTGGAATGTTTCTTCCCAAACGTCTGGCGTTACCTACTTAGTTGCGAGAAACTTGAGTCTGTCAGGAGGGGTTGGTTATCCCATCCATATCCATGCCCCACCTCTCACTCGGCATCCACACATTTCTCAGAGGAGATTCAGGCTCAGAGACATGCATGACCTAACACAGGTCACACAGCAGGTTGGGGGAGAGCGAGGACACCAGGCTCCCACACGCCACTGCCGGCTCAGCTTCCCTCTTCCCATCCACTGTGGGTCCTGATGTTGCTCCAAGTACCAGAAAGCCGTTGTGGGAGGTGCGGGGGCTTAGGGTTTAGGAAGCGGGTACTTAGTAAGTCACTGCCAATTCCTAAAGAAGCATTCTCTGTCCCCTGTGTACTCAGGACAGGAAACAATCTTCCCAAGTGGCCTTTTCAGAGGTGCCACAAACTGGAGCTTTGAGGTTATGAAGAGTAACAATTTAATCCTCAGGACAAGATAGTAATTTTATACTATGCGTCATTCTGTGCATTGTGTACGTTCCTTCTCAAGAACATGCATTCATCACACTCTCTTTTCACCCTGAAGTAACCTTCGCCTTTATCCCAGAGGCGTAGAGATGTCAGATGCCTGTCTCCTGGTTCCAAATTCAAGTTGATTGAAGTGTCTGTCACCTGCCCTTTATCCAACCTGAGGGATCGCTGGGCACTGCCCTCCTGCCATCCACAGAAGTTGACCGGGTGACAACAGAGGCGTTTACACATCTGGGTGTTCTCCAGGCTGTCCTGCACCTCCCATGACTAATAGACACACCGAGCTTCTGTCCCAGGTGAGGAACTTCAGGTTAAATGGTGTAGCTCATTGTTTGGAGTCAGCTTAAGGGGATAGAAGAGGCTGTGCGCGGTGGCTCATGCCTGTAATCTCAGCACTTTAGGAGGTCAGGAGTTCGAGACCAGCCTGGCCATCATGGCAAAATTCTGTCTCTACAAAAATACAAAAATTAGCCAGGCATGGTGGCAAGTGCCTGTAATCCCAGCTACATGGGAGGCTGAGGCAGGAGTATTACCCAAAGCTGGGAGGTGGAGGTTGCAATGAGCCAAGATCCTGCCATTGCACTCCAGCCTGGGTGACAGTGAGACTCCATCTCAAATAAAAAAAAAAAAGAGGACAGAAGCTATTTGCCTGGCCTAAAATCATGCCTGTTTTTCCTGGAAGTCTGTCAGAAGATTCCTTCTCCAATGTTGATCGAGAATAGTCCAGCCTCCCTCCCAACCTTTCAGTGCTTCTTGACATTGACCAACTTTTAAATATCAAGTTGTATGAGGCCTGGAGGTTTTCCTAGCATTGTTATGCTTATCAAATTTTTTTTTTTTTAAAGAAATTTCATCTCCAAGCATTTCTATCTCTGTTCTTCCCATCATTTGAAAACAGTCCTGTTATTTTTACCAAGCAAATCACCTTGCTGAGTGCCGTGAAGAACACAAAGAGTTCATTCACGCACAGGCACGAGGAGGAAAGACTCAAGCCAGAGACTTGGGCGGTAGGGTCTGAGCTCAGCGTCTTAGAAGCAGCAGATTCAGGAGTAGAAACTCAAATGCCCTCAGGGGTTGACAGGTCAAGGGCATGAGGACCCTGAAGCCGGGACTCCACAGGCCCTACAGCAGGCTGTGCGGCAGACAGGCTCACCCCAGTGCACTGAAAATGAAAACTTAAAAAAAAACTCTGCTGGTTGAACACAGCTCTTTCAGAGGCTTGTAAATAAGGAAATTAGGACCAGAGGGAGGAAGTAGCCAAGGCCACTTAGCAGCACAGCTGTCCCCAAATCCATATTTCTCAGCACCCAGTGTCCTGTGCCTTCCCCTTGTGCGAAGCTGTTGCTTTTACACAGAAGGTGTGCTGTGCCAGTACTCGCAAAGCCCACACTGATGTGTGGAGCTCCTCCAGACCGGAACATAGATTTCCCTCCCTACACCTTTCTGAAATCGAATGCATTTTATCCCTGTTAGGTGCATTTAATGTAGTAATTTAACATAGCCAAGAAGCGGGACAAGAGGACCTGTCTCCAAGTATCTTTGCAGAGGTGGGGCCTCCTTACCCTGACAAAGTATTCAATCCAATGTACGACCTATGGTCAGGAAATAGGGTGTAATTTCTCATTCAGAGCTGCAGTCCCTTTGAAACCCGAGGACCTGGGGTGAGCCCTTGGTGTCTGGTTGCATCCTACCGCCTGGCTGACTGTGGGAGAGGAGGAGCCGGACGTGCAAGCAGAGGTGGTGATGGGGGGTCCCTCCAGCATCCTTACCATTGACCTCATCTCGGGGCTTGGGGGACCGCTTGCTGCGCCTCTTGAGGAAATTCGAGGCATCTGATTCCTGCATGAAAATCTTCTGTTTTGCATCTGAAACCCAGGAGAGGCCTGTTACCAGCAGCATGGGGATGTCGGGGCTGCTGCTTCACTGGCTGCACCTGCCCTGCCCCGTGGGTGGCCCCTGCACTCACCTTCACTCGCCTCTCCTTCCACCGCCTGTGTGGTGCCTACAGATGCACCGGTTCCCTCTCTCAGCACTGCAGGACAAGGGCACAGAGTGAGGCTGCAGCGTCAGAGGGGAGCCCAGACCCTGAGCTGAGCCCCCATCCTGCTTTCCAGGCTAAGCGTCCTGCCAGGCCCTGGCAGGGGGCCCGTGGTGTCTCACATACCAGCTGCAGAGCCAGTCTCCCCAGGAACCCACCAAGCAAGTTAGCTTGGGTTTTTTTGCTTTATTGTTTCTTTCCTTACTTTTTTTTTTTTTTCTGTATTACATTTGTGTTCTGCACACACACACACACACACATATACACACCCAGACACACACACACCCCTTAACAAATAAGCATACCCCTTTCTACCTGCATCTCCTGAGCAGCCCTACCTGTGCATGGGAAGTCTCCCTTACCATGTAACTAATACCCTCTGCCTTGACCCTCCCGTACTCACTAGACAGGAGCACCACGGCAGAGAAGCAAGACAGCAGGAGGGCCTGTCTCCAAGTCATCTTTGCAGAGGTGGGGGCTCTGTCCAGGACCCACAGGGCAGACCAGGCGTCCTGCACCCTCCCAGGTCCTTACTTCTGAGGCAGGCAGCCCAGGCAAGAGGGAGGAGCGGGGAGGGAAGAGAGAGAGAGGCAGGAGGCTGGGATGCCAATAGGGTAGAGGAGGAGGGGGCCGGGCTGCCCTCTCTATTGGCTGCTCCTGGACAGAGCACCGGAGATGTTTTTGGCACCTGGCAAATGTCTCCAGAAGCAGAGCTTGTAGTTAGGGCCCTGGCTGAGACGGTCTTGGAGTGGCCTTTCCAATGTCCGTGTCTGGGGATCTGCTGCTGAGAAGGCTTACCCTAACAGTCAGGGTTCCAGAGACCAAGGGCTGTGTCAAGGGGGTCCTGGCACCTGCTCCAGGGACATTAGTGCCCTGGTCCTCAGGGTTGAAGCATGGGTGGGGGCGAGGAGGAAGAGGGGATCAATGGAGTTTTGATCCAAATGTCAGGCAAGGAGGGCCCATAATGACTGAAACACCCACCAGGGCGACACACAGACGTGTGGGTCGTGCTGACAGCGACCAGAGAACAGCTAACCTGAGGCACTGCTCCCAGCTGATGCTCACTGACAAGCCAAACACAAACCCCTGGGGCCACGCGTCCCAGAGCCCTTTAAAGACAGCAAGACCAAGAGTCAATCACCTTCCTGCAGTGCCTCACGCCTGGAATCCCAGCACTTTGGGAGGCTGAGGCAGGCAGATCACCTGAAGTCAGGAGTTCGAGACCAGCCTGGCCAACGTGGTGAAACCCTGTCTCTTATTAAAAAATACAAAAACAAAGGTTTTGCTTGAGGTCAGGCATCAGACTAGACTGGACAACATGGTGAAACCCTGTCTCTGAGAATTTTTTTTTTTTTTTTGAGATGGAGTCTCACTCTGTAGCCCAAGCTGCAGTGCAGTGGTACTATCTTGGCTCACTGCAACTTCTGCCTCCGGGGCTCAAGCAATTCTTGTGCCTCAGCCTCCCAAGTGCTGGAATTATAGGTGTGAGCCACCGTGCCCAGCGTCCTCATCCCTTTTCATGGCTGAACAATATTCCATTGTATGGATATACCACATGTTTATCCATTCATAAGGTGATGGACTTTGGGTTGTTTCTGTCCTTTGTTGATCATGGATAATGCTGATGTGCACATTTGTGTACAAGTATTTGTGTGGACATATGTTTTCACATCTACAATAGATATTTTCATTTCTAGAGTAGATATCTACAAGTGGAATTCCTGGGTCATGTGTAACTCTATTTACTATTTTGAGGAACTCTCACATTATATTTATTTATTTATTATTTATTTATTTATTTATTTATTTTAGATGGAATCTCCCACTGTTGCCCAGGCTGGAGTGCAGTGGCAGGATCTCGGCTCGCTGCAACCTCCACCTCCCAGGTTCAAGCGATTCTCCGGCCTCAGCTTCCCGAGTAACTGTGATTACAGGCATGTGCCACCACACCTGGCTAATTTTTGTATTTTTTTTTTTTTTTTGAGACGGAGTTTCGCTCTGTCGCCCAGGCTGGAGTGCAGTGGCCGGATCTCAGCTCACTGCAAGCTCCGCCTCCCGGGTTTACACCATTCTCCTGCCTCAGCCCCCTGAGTAGCTGGGACTACAGGCGCCCGCCACCTCGCCCGGCTAGTTTTTTGTATTTTTTAGTAGAGACGGGGTTTCACCGTGTTAGCCAGGCTGGTCTTGATCTCCTGACCTCGTGATCCGCCCGTCTTGGCCTCCCAAAGTGCTGGGATTACAGGCTTGAGCCACCGCGCCCGGCCAATTTTTGTATTATTAGTAGAGACGGGGTTTTGCCATGTTGGCCAGGCTAGTCTCGAACTCCTGACCTCAGGTGATGCGCCCACCATGGCCTCCCAAAGTGCTGGAATTACAGGCATGAGCCACCGTACCTGGCCTCACATCATATTTAAAATGTTCATTAATTCACCCATCTCCTTCAGTGCTGTGGTATCTCTTTGAGGAGATGTTGCCATCTTGTTCATACCTAATATGGTGCTGGTACAGACCAGATGCTTCATAAATGTTCGCTGAATTCATCAACCAAAGTACTCAGGTATGAAAGCACTGAAAGAAAACATTTATGAGCTCATTTCAATGGGCTAGTCATAAGAAAGCACACATCCAGGAGCCTGAAATTTGCAAGTTTATGTATCACCGGGCTTAAGGTCTTTCTCAAGCAGAAGAGTGAAATTTGGGGTGCATTGTGAAGAACTGACTTAGATAACCAAGATGACCTTACCATTCTCCCTGCTCTGGCTAAACTTTAGAAGGCTTCTTCCCAACTGTAGGCCCCTGACCTCCCTTTTCTTGTCACAATCACTTTAGAAAACTTGGAATTGTAGCCAGGCATGGTGGCTCATGTGGGTAGTCTCAGCACTTTGGGAGGTCGAGGCAAGGAGGATTGCATGAGCTCAGAAGTTTGAGACTAGCCTGGGCAACATAGTAAGACCTCTTCTCTTATTAAAAATAGTGATTTTTTAAAAATTAGCCGGGCATGATGGCATGTGCCTGTTGTCCCAGCTACCCGGGAGGCTGAGGTGGGAGGATCACCTGAGCCCAGAAGTTCGAGGCTGCAATGAGACCTGATTGCGCCACCACACTCCAGCCTGGGGGACAGAGTAAAACTCTGTCTAAAATAAAATACAATAAAAATAAAGAAAAAGAAAAAGAAAAAAGAAAGAAACTTGCCATTGCAAATTCTTTCTCTGACCCTTTGAAATATACGCAGCTTCTTTCAGCTTCACAAGCCAGTAAATGTCTTTCTCAAGGATCTACCTAAGGATAATTTTTTTTTTTTTTTTGAGACAGGGTCTCACTCTATCACCCAGGTTGGCGTGCAGTGGTGTGATCACGACTCACTGCAGCCTCACCCTCCTTGAGGAGGTTCAAGTGATCCTCCCACTTCAGCCTCCTGAGGAGCTGGGACTACAGGCATGTGTCACCATACCCTGCTAATTTTTTGATATTTTGTAGAGACAAGCTCTCCCTATGTTGCCCAGGCTGGCCTTGAACTCCTGGGCTCAAGCAATCCTGCTGCCTCGGCCTCCCAAAGTGCTAGGATTACAGGCATGCACCACCACAGGTGGCTGGGGTCATTTTTTGAAACGTAAACATTGAAGGAGGTAGCACCCTATCTCCTGATCTCTGTGGAAAGGTAAGGGCATAAATTCAGCGGACACCTTACTCTGAGTTGTGAAGACCAATTAGCAAACATAGTGGCCTATGATTACCTACTCCTGCAGCTCTTTAAACCACTCCAACTCCTTGGTTCAGCAGAATTGAGCCCAGGTTCTCTCCTCTATTGCACAACTCTTTTATTATTATTTTAAAAATAGAGACAGGGTCTCACTATGTTGCCCAGGCTGGTCTCAAACTCCTGGGCTCAAGCAATCCTCCTGCCTCGGCCTCCCTAAGTGCTGGGATTACAAGCGTGAGCCACCATGCCTGGCTGATTGCACAAGTCTTGAATGAAGCCTTTTTTGCCTGTTTAACTTCGTTGAGTGCTGACAATGGCATTGACTCAATATACCACTTGGTCTACCAGGAACTGAGGGCATAACTCACGTAAAGTTGAAATGACTCTTGGGGAGAGGTGTTCATGTAAATAAGGTCGCAGAGGATGCCACGGCCCACTTATAAATGTTAACCTGAAACAAACATTCAAAAGCCCATTAATATACCTCATATTATGAATATATAGTTGGCTGGACATGGTAGCTCATGCCTATAATTTCAGCACTGTGAGAGGCTGAGGTAGGAGGAATGCTTGAGCCCAGGAGTTTGAGATGAGCCTAGGCAACATAAGGAGACCCTGTCTCTACAAAAAATGTAAAAATTAACCAGGTGTAGGCCAGGCACAGTGGCTCACGCCTGGAATCCCAGCACTGTGGGAGGCCAAGGTGGATGGATCACCTGAGGTCAGGAGTTCGAGACCAGCCTGACTGACCAACATGGAGAAAACCCCATCTCTATTAAAAATACAAAATTAGCTGGGCGTGGTGGTGCATGCCTGTAATCCCAGTTACTCAGCAGGCTGAGGCAGGAGAATTGCTTTAACCCAGGAGATGAAGGTTGCAGTGAGCCGAGATCGCGCTGTTGCACAACACCCTGGCCAACAAGAGTAAAACTCCATCTCAAAAAAAAAAAAAAAAAAAATTAGCCAGGTGTGGTGGCATCTGTAGTCCCAGCTACTCCCGAGGCTGAGCAGGAAAGGATCATTCGAGGCTGGGGAGGTGAATGCTACAGTGACCTATGATTGCAACACTGCACTCCAGCCTGGGCAGCAAAGCAAGACCCTGTCTCAAATAAATAAATAATATATTTGAGTTATTTCATTTCACTTCATTCTCAGAGGACTAATGATGTCCCTGAGAGTCCCCCATTTGGTAGGGATGAAGTAAGGATTGTACCAAAGGGCAAATTGTGATCTTGGAACCAGGGGACTGTCAGAACTCCGCCTCCAGGAGCCTCGTGGAGAATATAGATGAACATCCTTCCTCAGGTCTCAGGAGCAATAAGAAGGAAATGCTGTAAATATGATGTGAACGCCTGTGTGTTGGGCAAGAGAGTGACAGTTTTAAAAAAAGTTTTAACTCCTTTGACATCCCTCGGAGCTGACTATGTTGACACAGATGTATGGAAAGTGAGAGTCCCGTGAGTCAGGACCACATTTCTGAATTTTTCTCTGGTTCCTTATTTCCCTATGAAAGACCCAGTTCTCTAGTGCTGCGCCAGAGCATCCTGGAGCATCCAGAGAGCATTTCTCCTCTCGGGCCACAGAAATAGGATCTGTCTCCATAACAACGGTGTCTAGAAGTCCCCCCATGAGATTAAGTCTGACAGGAGCTGTCCACTTAACAAATACCAGGTCTCCATCCAGACTGAATCAGCGTCACGAGCCGAGTGTCCTGTTCCCAGCTTGACCAATGACTTCCTTGGGTCTATAGGGAAACTTGTAAACTCGCTGGCATATCACCATTGCCCCCCACATGCCACACAAGGAGGCCATAAAACATTTGTCCTCCCCCATCACAACTAGGATATAGAATGTGCTCGCTGAGAGGAGCTTTGAAAAAGGCTTCTAGAACGGGACGTTGTACAACTGCAGGGAGTATTGCCATGAGATCCCCCATATCTGGGTTGAAATTCAGGAGGTTAGTGCTGTTGTGGCTATAAAGGTTATTAATATATTGAAGACTGGGCGCGGTGGTTCACGCCTATAATCCCAGCACTTTGTGGGGCTGAGACAGGTGGATCGCCTGAGGTCAGGAGTTCGAGACCTGCCTGGCCAACATGGTGAAACCCCGTCACTACTAAAAACACAAAAGTTAGCTGGGTGTGGTGGTGCAGACCTGTAATCCCAACTACTTGGGAGGCCGAGGCAGAAGAGTTGCTTGAACCCGGGTGGCAAAAGTGGCAGTGAGCCAAGATTGCACCACTGCACTCCAACCTGGGCGACAGAGTGAGACTCCATCTCATAAATAAATAAATAAATAAAAGTAGGGTGAAGGAGAGTAAGCTAGTTATGAAAGGGGAGAGTAGGTGGCTCCGTTGTCCTGGAAGATCACCTGGAATGGATAGGATTTAATCGTCCTGAAAAAGATTCATGGAGGCAGGTCTTGGGGAAACAGCATAAAAATATCATTGGCTCTTTTACTCTTTGAGTGACAAAAAAACAGCCTCACCCTTTGGGGGAGGGAGAGGGTAAGGAGGGTTGAGGAGGAGGAGGAGGGATGGAGGGGTGACTTCAGCCAGGGGTGAGGACCTTGGGCAGGTCTCCGCCAGGACTCACTGGGATGCTTGCCCATGGAACCGGAAGGAGCTCATCACTAAGACTGCTGACAGTCCGACACCTCAGGCTTGAGACTGTGAACTGGGAGTCGCCTGGGGCTTCTCCCTCCCCAAAGAAATGCAGTGAAAGTCTTTGCCCTGCAGCCCACGCTGTAACCACAGCAGAGGACCCAGCCCCCTCTATCTCACCTTCACCTCTGAGGCCTGCTTTGCCAACATGGCGGCCTGTGCCCTGGTGGCCTGAGTGTCTGGCTGCGACCCCCATACTTGCCCACTGCTCAGCAGCTTCTGGCCTTTTGACCCAAGAACCTGAACCACTGCCGATTTTCTGAGCTGCCCCAGGCCTGAGAGTGGTGCCTGGCGCCCAGCTCTACTGGTCCACCACTGCCCTCATCTCCATTGCTGGGACGTAGACCCATCAGGGACCTAAAGAGCATCTGGGCCCAGTGGGCCAGAGGCCCGCTCCTGAAGATGACACTCGAGGGTGAGAAGCCCACCCTAACGGCTCACGGCTCTAGAATATGAGGACTGGCCAGACGCAGTGGCTCACAGGAAGCTGAAGCAGGAGGATCACTTGAGCCCAGGAATCCAAAACCAACCTGAGCATCACAGTGAGACCGCCCCTCTCTCCCTCCTGGTCTCTACAAAAAATTTACAAATTAGGCCGGGCGCGGTGGCTCAAGCCTGTAATCCCAGCACTTTGGGAGGCTGAGACGGGCGGATCACGAGGTCAGGAGATCGAGACCATCCTGGCTAATACGGTGAAACCCCGTCTCTACTAAAAAAATACAAAAAACTAGCCGGGTGAGGTGGCGGGCGCCTGTAGTCCCAGCTACTCGGGAGGCTGAGGCAGGAGAATGGCGTGAACCTGGGAGGCGGAGCTTGCAGTGAGCTGAGATCCGGCCACTGCACTCCAGCCTGGGCGACAGAGCAAGACTCCGTCTCAAAACAAGATAAAAGAAAAAATGCACATACATGCATTAAAAAAAAAAAAAATACTTGCAGTAGGGATGATCTTTATTTTCTTCTTTCAATTTTTTTTTTTTTTTTTTTTTTTGAGACGGAATCTCACTCTGTCACCCAGGCTGTAGTGCAGTGGCGTGATCTCAGCAGACTGCAACCTCCACCCACGGGCTCAAGCGATTCTCCTGCCTCAGCCTCCCAAGTAGCTGGGACTACAGGCATGTGCCACCACTCCAGGCTAATTTTTGTGTTTTTAGTAGAGATGGGGTTTCAACATGTTGACCAGGCTGGTTTTGAACTCCTGACCTCAAGTAATCACCCACCTTAGCCTCCCAAAGTGCTGGGATTACAGGCGTGAGCCACCATGTCCGGCCATTTTATTTTTCATATTGTTAAGTTTTATGTAATTATCGTGCAGTTATTTTACAATTAGGAGGGAAAATAGCCAAAACAGATATTTAAGGAATTATACTGATCCTTCTAGATTCTGCTCAATTCTCTCTGCAGGAAGCTTCCTGAGGGCTCCAATGCTGCTGTCTCTCTCCTCTGAATTCCTCCTGGCTTGTGGTCACCCCAGGGAACGCAGCACTTCACGGGGACTAGTAAGTGCTTGTACTTTGTTTTAGGTTGGTATCACACCATTTCCTAGCCTGGAAGGCAGGGACTGGCACACCTTTGCAGGAGGCAGGGCCTCCATACAGATGTATTATTGATAACCCAGGCCTGAGCTGGCACCTGGAGAGGTGGCCATTTCTCTGATCAAAGGCTCTCTCTTTTTCTCTCTCTCTGGAGATGAAACACAGAGCTGCTTTCTGGTTTCACGATTAACTTTATAGGGAAATGAAAAGAAAAAAAAAACGCATTGGCAAGGCCTGTGGAGGAAGTGTCGGCCCAGCTGGCTGGGGTCCCTGGCCGACCAGGAATCCAGTGAATATATGGCTGTGTTCTGAGCACCTCACAGCCCTGGAAGCTCTGCCAGCGCTCAGCCAGGGCTGTGTCTAGGTACGGCTTGAGGTAGGCCCATGGAGCACAGGAACTGAGCCACCTCAGGAAGCCTGAGCTGAGGCTGAGCCATGCCAAAGGAGGCCAGGCACACAGGCCCCAGTCTCATCCTCCTCGTGGGGATGGCTTTGAAGGAGAGCCTTGTGAAGAGGCTCTGCTATGCTAAGTCCTAAAAGATGGGCTTGGAGAACCAAAAGAGCTGTAGAATGGCAAGTTTGACCCCTTCCTCCACTACCCTTCTACTAAATACCAAAATGTATCTTCCTGGGATGGAGTATCATCCTATGTGAATTCCCAGTTGCTCCTCAGCCCTGGGGGATACATTAGAATGTCGCTTCCCCAAGGTTTGGAGTGAGTAGTACAAGATGCTCCAAGGTGAAAGGGTTCCACGGTCAAAAAATTTGGGAAATACTACAGAATCTATTCCCCTTTTCCCTACCAGAATCACACTGCACAGCACTGTATTAAAGGCTCTGATGAGTCCTGCTGTTAGACAATCTGACAAGTCATGCAATTAGAAAATCTGTTTACTTTTGTTTTGAACTTCCCAAACTTTATTGACAATGCCATCTTTTATACAGAGGCCCCATTAACATCTCCTGGCCTATCTGAGGGAGATCTGAGTTGGTCATTTGATGACAAGAAATTCTACATTCAGAATGGCCTTTAATTTAATTCAGTTTTCAGGACAAAGCATGTGTTAGTCTGTTCTCACAATGTAATACAAACATACCTGAGACTAGGTAATTTATAAAGGAAAGAGGCTTAATGGACTCACAGTTCCACATGGCTGGGGAAGCCTCACAATCATGGCAGAAGATGAAGGAAGAGCAAAGGAACGTCTTACATGGTGGCAGGCAAAAGAGCATGTGCAGGGGAACTGCGCTTTATAAAACCATCAGATCTCGTGAGACTTATTCATACCACAAGAACAGTATGGGGGAAACTGCCCTCATGATTCAGTTATCTCCACCTGGCCCTGCTCTTGACACTTCAAGGTGAGATTTGGGTGGGGACACAGCCAAACCATATCAAAGCATGATTTAATAGGTATTATAAAATTGAGTCTTTGCCCTCGAATAATATACAGTCCAATCAGAGAGCAAATACTCACTGGGAACAGTGTTTTTTGTTTTTGTTTTTGTATGTTTGTTTGAGATGGAGTTTCACTCCTGTCACCCAAGCTGGAGTGCAGTGGTGCAATCTCGGCTCACTGCAACCTCCGCCTCCTGGGTTCAAGCGATGCTCCTGCCTCAGCCTCCCAAGTAGCTGGGATTACAGGCGCCTGCCACCATGCCTGGCTAATTTTTGTATTTTTAGTAGAGACGGGGTTTCACCATGTTGGCCAGGCTGGCCTTGAACTCCTGACCTCAGGTGATCCACCCGCCTTGGCCTCCCAAAGTGCTGGGATTACAGGCGTGAGCTACAGCACTCAGCCTGGGAGCAGTGTTTTTATAATGACAATATAGTATCCTGTAGGCACCAAAATCATTAATACAAAAAACTGTCTAAGGAAGAGAAAGGCAGGAAACCTGAGTGAGTTCTGGTGTAAATGCAGACTCAGGGATGAACTCAAAGTTCAAGGAAGGATGAACACAACGTGCCTCTGGAGTGAGACCAGCGATGCCTCTTAAACTAGGGCTATTGATCTGCTCTTTTTTTTTTTTTTTTTTTTTTGGAGACGGAGTCTGGCTTTGTGCCAAGGCTGGAGTACAGTGGTGCAATCTCAGCTCACTGTAACCTCTGCCTTCTAGGTTCAGCGATTCTCCTGCCTCAGCCTCCCGAGTGGCTGGGATCATGGGCGTGTGCCACCATGCAAGCTAATTTTTATATTTTTAGTACAGACGAGGTTTCACCACGTTGGCTAGGCTGATCTCGAACTCCTGACCTCAAGTGATCCGCCTGCCTCAGTCTCCCAAAGTGCTGGGATTACAGGGGTGACCCACCACACCCAGCCGGTCTGATCTTTAAATAATGCAAAAAATCCAGGAAAAGAAGGCAAGATGTGGATACAGATATATAAAAGAAGAAAGGTCATCTCCCTCATGTGTCTGACTTGGAGTCAAATTGGAAAGATTGTAAATTCAAGTCCATTTATTCTGAGCAGAGGAAACTTCAGGAAAAAAATGGCTTCTCGTCCCATGACCTAGTTAGACTTTGATTGGCACCTTTGTGAAAAACAGCCCAATTTACGGCACCACAAAGGCTGGTTGCTTTCTAGCTTAGGAGCTCAGCCATTGTTTTGTTTTTATTTGTTTTTTGGTTTTGCCAAAGGAAAAAAGGAATTGGCAACTCCAGAATCTTAATGTGTCTTAACAGCATGAGATTCTGGTAAAATTAGTGCAAATTTAACAACTTTTTTTTAGCCGTGTGCAGTGGCTCACACCCATAAACCTAACACTTTGAAAGGCCAAGGTAGGCAGATCACTTGAGGTCAGGAGCTCAAGACCAACCTGGCTAACATGGTGAAACCCCATCTCTACTAAAAATACAAACGAATTAGCTGAGTGTGGTGATGTGCACCTGTAGTCCCAGTTACTTGGGAGGCGGAGGCATGAGAATCGCTGGAACCCAGGAGATTGCAGTGAGCCAAGATTGCACCGTTGCACTCCACCCTGGGAGTGCAATGTCTCCAAAAAAAGAGAAGACTGTCTCAAAAGAAAAAAAAAATTTTTTTTTTTTTTTTTTTAGAGACAGGGTCTCCCTATGTTGCCCAGGCTGGTCTTGAACTCCTAGTCTCAAGCAATCCCTCAGTCTTCCAAAATACTACAATTACAGGCAGGAGCCACTGCACTCAGCCTTATTGTAATTTTTAAAGAGAAAAGATAAAGGCCCTGAAATTCTTACCTGCACTTTTTGTCAGGGCTAGATACGGGCAGGGCAGTGACCGATGGACAGGGCAGAGAAGCAACCATAGACAGGCTGGGCAGGGGTGACACCGGTCTGTGAGACTCTGGACCTTCTGGCAATGGCTGGGGAGAGGGAAAGGCAGAGACTGGCTGTTGTAGGGCATGAAGGGGGTGGGGAGAGAACTTTCTAAGCCCAGAGTGAGCTGTCTGAGAAAAGTGATGAGAAGGGACCTCGGGTAGGGACTGGTTGCCTACAAGGTCTCAGGATGCCATTACCACATTTGATTTCCTGTATAATCCCAAAGGACAATTATAACCATTTCAGAGATGAAAGAATTGTTGGGGGACCTCTTCTTTTCACTGGAATCCTGAACAAATTAAATAATAAAGCAGAAAGAAGGATGAAGGTTAAAATGTCACCTTTTTACTCAAAAACTGACATGTGGACCAGGTATGGTGCTCACATCTGTAATCCTAACATTTCGGGAGGCCAAGGCAGGAGGATGACTTGAGCCCAGGAGTTCAAGACCAGCCTGGGCAACATGGCAAAACCCTGTCTCTATAAATAAATAAATAAATAACTGGACATGGTGGTACATGCCTGAAGCAGCTGCTTGGGAGGCTAAGGTGGGAGGTCAAGGCTACAGTGCTTTGTGATCATGACATTGTGCTCCAGCCTGGGCAACGGAGTGAGACCCTGTCAAAAAAAAAAAAAAACAGGCCAGGCACTTTGGGAGGCCAAGGCAGGCAGATCACTTGAGGCCAGGAGTTCGAGACCAGACTGGGCAACATGGTGAAACCCTGTCTCTACTAAAAATACAAAAATTAGCTGGGTGTCATGGTGCATGCCTATAATCCCAGCTACTTAGGTGACTGAGGCACTAGAATTGCTTGAGATCAGGAGGTGGAGGTTGCAAGGATCTGAGATCATGCCACTGCACTCCAGCCTGCGCAACAGAGCAAGACTCTGTCTCAATTAAACAAACAAACAAATCAACAAAATGCTGGAGTTTGAGGAGCCAGCAATGTGTTAGAGTTCCAGTTCCTCCACATCTTCACCAACAACTGATGATGTTGCTGTTTCTAATTTAGCCAGTCGAATTGGGGTTAATGGTATTACATTATGGTTTTTGCATTTCTCTGATGATGAATAATACAAAGAAATGGACCCCTTATGTGTGAAATACCTCCCCATTTATTTTTATCTTCTTTAATTTCTCTCTGGAATGTTTTATTCCTTTTTTAGGATTCTTATGGTCCATTTATTTGTATTTCTTTGTATAGTTTCTGTTCATCTTTTGTCCATTATTTATTGGGTTGTCTTTTTATTACAGATTTTCCATGTTCCTCCTACAACCCTTTGTCAGATATAGGAATTGCAAAGAATTTTCTCTAGGTCTGTAGCTTGCCTGCTCATTTTCTTAACTGTTTTTTAACAATCAGCAGTTCTGTATGTATTAGATTAGTGGGTTTTTAAAAAATTATTATTATTATTGGAGACAGGGTCTCACTCTGTCACCCAGGCTGGAGTGCAGTGGCATGATCTTGGCTCAATGCAACCTCCACCTCCCAGGCTCAAGTGATCCTACCACCTTAGCTTCCCAAATAGCTGGGACTGTAGGTGCATGCCACCATGCCCTACTAATTTTTTGTATTTTTTGTAGAGATGGGGCTTTGCCATGTTTTCCAAGCTGGTCTTGAACTCCTGGACTCAAGCAATCTGCCCCCTTGGCCTCCCAAAATGCTGGGATTACAGGCATGAGCCACCACACCTGGTCTATAGTCTATTTTCTCATTTAAGTTTTATATTTAGATCTATGAGCCATTTTGAATGGATTTTTATGTATAGTATGAACTAGGGATCAAAGTTTTTTTTTTTTTCTTGTGGGTATTTAATTACTCCAGCACCATGTGACAAAAAAATTTCCTTTTTCCAAAAGATTGTTTTGATGCTTTTGTCAAAAATCAGTTGACCATACATTTGTGGGCTTTGAGGTTCCACTTTCTAAGGGCTCTATGCTCAGTCAAGATCAGCTTGGAAATCAGACAAGGCCAGAGAAGGCCCACACAACACATCTCCAGGAGAGTAGGACTGGGAAGGTAACTGTTTCTTCCCCAAGTGGTGTGTGCTCTGAGATGGCCAACAAGGCCACTTCTTGGTCCCTGGAACTACTCCTTTGGCCTCAGTTCCATTGACCTGTTTGTTGCTCCTTTTGTCAATATCACACTGTCTTGACTTCTTTAGTTTTATAGTAAGTCTTAAAATCAGGCGGTGTAAGACCTCTAATTTTGTTCTTCCTTCTGCTATTCTAGGTTCTTCTACACCTTTTTTTTTTTTTTTTTTTTTTTTTGAAGGTAGAGTCTCGCTCTGTCCCCCAGGCTGGAGTGCAGTGGCGCGATCTCAGCTCACTGCAACCTCTGCCTGCCAGGTTCAAGCAATTCTCCTGCCTCAACCTCCTGAATAACTGGGATTACAGGCGCCTGCCACCACGCCCGGCTAATTTTTTTTGTATTTTCAGTCAAGACGTAGTTTTGCCATGTTGGTCAGGCTGGTCTCGAACTCCTGACCTCAGGTGATCCACGCCTTGGCCTCCCAAAGTGCTGGGATTACAGGCGTGAGCCACTGTGCTCGGCCTCTTCTGCACGTCTAAAAAGACATATATTTTAGAAACAGTTTGGGGAGAATTATCATCTCTCCACTTACCACAGTGGTAAGTTTTCCAATCAATGAGTGTGAAATACCTACCCATTTATTTTGATCTTATTTAATTTCTCTCGAATGTTTTATCCTGTTTAGTGTTAGTCCTGCATATCTTTTGTTGAATTTATTCTTTAAGTATTTCATTTTTTCCTAAGTGAAATATTTAAAAATTTTATTTTCCAACCATTTGTGGCTACCATGTAGAAATGCATTTATTTTTGCATATTGACCTTTTATCCTGCAGTCTTGATAAATTCTCTTATTATTTGTAGTAGTTTTTTTGTAGGTGCTTTGGGATTTTCTACATATGTACATAATCATGTCATTTGTGAATAGAACGGTTTTCCTCCTTTCTTTCTAACCTGTGTGCTTTGGATTTATCTTCCCTTTTGCAACAGCTAAAGAATCTAATGCAATGCTGAATAGGAGTGAGAAGGCACTGTCTTGGGGGAAAGTGTTCATTCTCCCATCACAAAGTATGATGTTAGCTGTTGATGTTTTGATGTTGATGTTTTATAGATATCCTTTATCAGACAAGATAGTCTCCTCTTCCTAATGTGCTGAGAGACTTGCTTTTGTTGAATTTTGTCAAATGTTTTTACTGAATCTATTGACATAATCATACAATTCCTCTCTTTTCTTCTGTTAATGTAAAGAAGTACATGGATTGACTTTCAGATGTTAAACCAACCTTGTATTCCTGGGGTAAACCCTGCTTAGTTATGCTCAATTATTCTTATTATTTATCTCTGAATTCTGTGGCTTATATTTTGTTTAGAATTTTTGTATCTGTGTTCAAGAATATCGTCTTGTAGTTTTCTTGTAAAATCTTCTATGGGTTTTGGCATTAGGGTAATTCTAGTCTCTAAATGAGTTGACGAGTATTCCTCTACTCTATTTTTTCAAAGAGTTTGTGTAAGATTTGCTAGCCTCAAACTCTCAGGCTCAAGCAGTACTCCCCTTTCATCCTCCTGAGTAGGTGGGACTACAGGCATGTGTCATCATGTCTGGCTAATTTTTAAAAACATATTTTTTTAGAGCAGCATCACACTATGTTGCCCAAGCTGGTCTTGAACTCCTGGACTCAAGTGCTTCTCCTGCCCTGGCCTCCCAAAGTGCTGGGGTTACAGGCATCAGCCACCACACCCAGCCTTACTTCTTCTTTCAGTGTTTGATAATATTTGCCTGTGAAGCCATCTGAACCTGGAGTTTTCCTTGTGGGAAGTTTTAAGTTACAGCTATAATTTCTTTAACAGATATAGGACTATTTGGATATTCTACTACAGCTTGTGAAAGTTTCAGTAACTTGTATCTTTCAAATGATTTCATTTCATCTAAGTTATCAAATGTATTGGCATAAAGCTGCACATAGTCCTCTATGATTAACCTTTTTGTGTTTGCATGATGTGTATAAATGGCCCCTCTTTCTTTCCTAAGACTGAACATTTGTACTACTTTTTTATCTTCATCAGTCTTGCTAGGTGTTTATCAGCTTTATTAATCTTTTCAAAGAACCAACTTTTTCTGTCAGTCTTGTTTTCTGTTTAAATAAAGAACAAACTTTTGGCCAGGTGCAGTGGCTCACACCTGTAATCCCAGCACTTTGGGAGGCTGAGGTGGGTGGATTGCTTGAGGCCAGGAGTTGGACACCAGCCTGGAGAACATGGTGAAACCCCATTTCAACTAAAAATACAAAAATTAGTCAGGCATGGTGGTGCATGCTTGTAATCCCAGCTACTCAGGAGGCTGAGGCGGGAAAATTGCTTGAACCTGCGAGGTGGAGGTTGCAGTGAGCCAAGATTGCGCCACTGTACTCCAACCTGGGCGACAGAGCAAGACTCTGTTTCAAAAGAAAAAGAAAAAATTTTTGTTTCTGTTGTTTTCACCCCCTGTTACTTGTCCATTTTCTATTCAATTGATTTATACACTTTTCTGTATTATTTCTTTTCTTTTACTTATTTTTGGCTTAATTTATCTTACTATTTTCTAGCTTCTTTTCCCTGTGATTTCTTTCACCCATGCTTTATTTAAAAGTATGTTGCTTAATTTTGTATGTTGTTAAGCAAATTAAGTGTGTTATCAAGCAACAATAAGTGTGTTAAGTATATTAATTATGTATGTAATTTCCAAATTGAGTATGTTGCTTACTTTCCAAACTTGGGGACTTTTCAGACATCTTCTCGTGATAAATTTTATGGTCAAGTATGGTAAAAGTATGTGTCTTAGTCTGTTTTGTGTTGCTATAACAGAATACTACTGCCTGGGCAATTTACAATAAACAGAAATTAATTTCTCACAGTTCTGGAGGCTGGCAAGTCCAAGATCAAGGTGCTGTCATCTGGTGAGGGCCTTCTGCTGCTGGATCCCCTGGTGGGACAGCAGTAGAGCACGTGTGAGAGAGGGAAGGGGGCAAACTTATTCTTTTATAAGGTGTTTTCTCCTGCTGCAATAATGAACCCATTTCCTCAATAACAGCATTAATCCATTCATGAGGCAGAGCCCTTGTGACATAATGACCTCTGAAAGGCCCCACCTCTCAACAACATTGCACTGGGGATTTAGTTTCCAACACATGAAGTTTTGGGGGCACAAATCACATTTATCCTAATTTATCTTACTTTATTTATCTTAATTTACCTTAATTTATCTCACATAGCAGTATGATTTTAGTCCTTTGAGATTTATTGAGACTTGTTTTATGATCAGCATGTAGTGTCTCTTTTTTTTTTCTTTTCATTTTAAACAAGAAGTTTATTTAAACAGCAAGACGATTGACTTGAAGGGAAAACTATCTAGGATTCTTTTTTGTTTCAGAGTAATTTATCACTACTTAAAGACAGATTGCCCTACATGTAAAAGCTACGTACAAAAAAGTTATAAAATTGTCCTTGGTTTTACAAAGATAAATGAAAAACATTAAAATTCTCCAATTGAAAAAGATATGCAAGAATTTTTATGTTGTATTTCTGTTAAAACAGTGAGAGCAAAATAACTTACTGGAATATAAAGATAAGAGCTGAACGAGTATGCCACTAATGGAGAAAGGGGGTATTTTTCACAGAATCAGTATTTTTCCCCATCCCGTCTCCACTTGATGTCAATCAAAACATACCATTGGCTGTTTAGTTTTAAAAAAATGCAATATGCCTGTGCACATACACCAGTTACTTTATGTACAATAAAGGAATGGGGAAGGGGGAAATGAAAGAATAGAGAAAACTATAGGGTAGTATTCAGGATGTGGTGGAACCAAATTGCCGTTTTCTAATGGAGAATGTAATCTTGGTCTTTAAATAACAGAGTTCTGGAGTAAAGAAGCAGGTTCCCTTTTCAGTGGACACCTCCCGCCTGCTGTTGGAACAGATCAGTTGCATCTTCATCCTCCATTTCCAATTGTGCAGGTGTGTCTGTTCCATTGATTGGTTGTCGTCGAATTGGAATCTGATCGGCTTCATTGACAATCCCTGTCGTTCACAATAGGCTTTCGTTAGTTTACTAAGTGGTATATGCCTCTTAATCTTAAATTGCACCACAGAAACATCCTGCCCTGCCACCTTCAAATTAATATGATCGTTGTTCTCAGTCTTGACTCCTTCCTTGGGCTTTTCGTTGGCCATGGTGAGCGCCGGAGTCCCCTCAGCTGCCACTTCACAAAAGAGGGACCAGGTCCGCACGAAACGAGCACACAAGCAGCACCAGGAGCGGCAGAAGAAGGAGCGTGGTGTCTCTTGATAAAGGGTTAGGTTCGCTTGTTGCTGTTGTTGCTTTTTTTTTTTTTTTTTAAGTGTACTCTGCAATTGTCGAGCATAATGTTCTTTGTTAATTGAATTAGATTAACCTCTAAAAGCAAACAAACAATTCTGCTTCTTCTCAAACATGTTAAGTTGATACCTACAGTTTTGCTGTAAGTTTAAACAATTATAAATAATTTCAGGCGTATTGTATACATCAATATTTTTAAGTAAAATTGCTACATTGCTCTTTTAAATGCATCAAATGGAATCCAAATACAATAGTAGGTTTATAGCCACCATCATCCATTTTTTATAAATACATGAACAGCTTCTTCTTTAACAGTTCAAAATTTGACATATTTTTTTCCCTTTCTCTCTGATCTCTTATTTCCAGTCCACTGGATGAAATACCAAGGGCCTTTCTGTTCCACTTCTTCCCAAAATATTTTCCTAATGTACTCAATGTTTAAGCTTGTAAGTCTGATTTATCACCTTGTCATACTTCTCTGCCAATACATGTTTTTTTTTCCTGAGGCCATAATTCCTAATGTTAGATGTTTTCTTTTGGAGTGAGTTGTCATTACAATTAATATTAGTGCATAACTAATCAAACAACCTAATGGTTATGTATTAAGTGACAAACAGCAAATGATTATTTATCCACATTAAGTAATCATTAGACGATCTTCATAAAATGAAGGTGGTTGTTTGTGAAATAAATTATACATCAGTGAACAGCTATTCCCTCTTACTAGATTGAAAGAAGACTCAGCAACAATATGCTTCCAATTTTTTTGTCTTATTTGAACAGAAGAGCTGAGGAAGCTTTTTCTCAGAAATAAGTAGATGGTGAAGCCAAAAAATTTGTTATAGCAATGTCACTCAATTCTTTGAAAGCTTTTTAGTTGTATTTCAAAAACCATATAGTGATCTATCATCAAATATTATTTACTTTCAGTAAAATTGAAAGAAGATCTAATAGACCTGTCAAATAATAAAATAATATTCATTATTTGTATTATTTTATAATACTATATGTTATATAATTTTATATTATTAAATAAATAATATAATTAATAAATATATTATTTTTAATATAATTTATATTATTTGATAGGTCTATTATATCTTCTTTCAATTTTACTGAAAGCAGAGAATTGGAAACAACGAAGTTGGAAAAGGATTTGTTAATTGTTTGTTTTTGTTTTTTGAGACAGGGTCTCACTCAGTCACCTAGGCTGTAGTGCAGTGGTGCAATCACAGCTCACTAAAGCCTTGACTTTCCCGCCTCAAGTAATCCTTTCACCTCAGCCTTCTGAGTAGCTAGGACTACAGGCATGCACGACCACACCTGGGCAATGTTTTAAAAAATTTATTAGAGGTGAGGTCTCGCTTCATTGCCAAGGCTGATCTTGAACTCCTGGCCTCAACTGATCCTTCCACCCCAGCCTCCCAAAGTGCTGGGATTACAGGCATGAGTTACCACGCCCAGCCCCTGTTAACTGTCATTAAAGTCATTTGTTTTCCCAGATTCTGGATAATTAAACAAGGAGGATATCTTCAAGACTTCTAAAATGATTATCAAACACTTGCTAATAAAATATTCTTAACAATTTTTTTTTTCTTTGAGACGGAGTCTCGCTCTGTCACTCAGGCTAGAGTGCAGTGGCACGATCTCGGCTCACTGCAGCCTCTTCCTCCTGGGTTCAAGCAATATTCATGCCTCAGCCTCCCAAATAGGTGGGATTACAGGCACCTGCCACCATGCCCTACTAATTTTTGCATTTTTAGTAGAGATGGGGTTTCACCATTTTGGCCAGACTGGCCTCAAACTCCTGACCTCAGGTGATCTGCCCGCCTCGGCCTCCCAAAGTGCTGGGATTACAGGCGTGAGTCACTGCGCCTGGCTCTTAAGTAAAATTTTATCGCAATTATGCTCTAAATATATTATCAAACACTGAAGCTGCATGTTTTGCTGATTACTTTAGAGTAAATCTTGTCACCTATAACCACGTTGTAAAGCCTTTTTATCTTCTCATCATAAAGTCAAATCAGCCCACACTGACTTTCTGTCCTCAGAAGGATGCCTTTATTTTTTAGTCTAAATAAGTCTGTGAATACATCTCCTGTGACATCCATCTCACTTCTGACTTCTGAGATAAATGGGTAAGGCGCAGAGCCCTGCAGTGAGTTTGTCTTTGAAATGAAATCAGATCTCTTGCCTGCAACTTTCCCCTGATGCTGTCTTTGCTTTGCTCTCACCAGACTTTATTCTGAAGCAGATACCCCTGAAGGTTTTTACTCCCTTGAGGAATGGACCTCAGTAAGGTTCAGAAATTTAGGGGCAATGCTTGCCTCTTTTTACAATGATTTTTATTGTGGTCAAATACACACAACCTAAAATTGACCATCTTGATCATTTTTTTTTTTTCATGACACAGAGTTTTACTTTGTCGCCCAGGCTGGAGTGCAGTGGCGCGATCATGGCTCATGTCAACCTCTGCTTCCCCGGCTCAAGCAATTCTCCTGCCTCAGCCTCCCGAATAGCTGGGACTACAGGTGCGTGTCCCCACACCCATGTAATCTTTGTATTTTTTTTAAAGTAGAGATGGGGTTTCACCATGTTGGCCAGGCTGGTCTTGAACACCTGACCTCAGGCAATCTGCCCGTCCTGGCCTCCCACAGTACTGGGATTACAAGTGTGAGCCATGGCGCCTGGCCTTAATGATTTTCAAGTGGACAATTGGGTGGCTTTCAGTATATTCACATTGTGTTGGGCAACCACCACCACTGCCACCACCACCATCACCATCCATCTCCAGAACTCTTTCATCTTACAAAACTGAAACTCTGCACGCATTAAACACTAACTCCCCCTTTTTTTTTTTTTTTTTTTTTGAGACGGAGTCTTGCTCTGTCACCCAGGCTGGAGTGCAGTGGCGTGATCTTGGCTCACGGCAAGCTCCACCTCCCGGGTTCACGCCATTCTCCTGCCTCAGCCTCCCGAGTAGCTGGGACTGCAGGTGCCCACCACCAAGCTCGGCTAATTTTTTTGTATTTTTAGTAGAGACAGGGTTTCACCGTGTTAGCTAGGATGCTCTCGATCTCCTGACCTCGTGGTCTGCCTGCCTCAGCCTCCCAAAGTGCTGGGATTACAGGCTTGTGCCCAGCCTACTAAATCCTCATTTCTCCATCACCATTCTATTCTCTGTCCCCATTAATTTGACTAATATAGGGACCTCATATAATTGGAATCACACAGTAATTGTCCTTTTGTGTCTGGTTTACTTTGCTTAGCATAATGTTCTCAAGGATTATCATGTCGTAGCATGTGTCAGAATTTCCTTTCTTGACCAGGCACAGTGGCTCATGTCTGTGAATCCCAGCACCTTGCGAGGCTGAGACGGGAGGATCCCTTGAGCTCAGGAGTTTGAGACCAGCCTGAGCAACATGGCAAAAACTCATCTCTACAATAAATAAAAAACAACGAACCAGGCATGGTGATGCATGCCTGTGGTCCTAGCTACTCAAGAGGCTGATGTGGGAGGATCACTTGAGCCCAGGAGGTTGAGGCTGTGGTGAGCTGTGATTGAGTCACTGCACTCTAGCCTGGGTGTCAGAGCAAGACCTTATCTCAATTTTTTTTTTTTTTTTTTTTTTTTGAGACAGAATCTTGCTCTGTTGCCCAGGCTGGACTGCAGTGGCCGGATCTCAGCTCACTGCAAGCTCCGCCTCCCGGGTTTACGCCATTCTCGTGCCTCAGCCTCCCGAGTAGCTGGGACTACAGGTGCCCGCCACCTCACCCAGCTAGTTTTTTGTATTTTTTAGTAGAGACGGGGTTTCACCGTGTTAGCCAGGATGGTCTCGATCTCCTAACCTCGTGATCCGCCCGTCTCGGCCTCCCAAAGTGCTGGGATTACAGGCTTGAGCCACCGCGCCCGGCCTCAAATTTTTTTTTTAAAAGGTCACTTTTGTCCCTGCTTCCCTGAATGCATGTGCCTGGTTGAGGCTATCATTCATCTTGAGCCCTTCTGCAGCAGTTTTCCTGTGTTGCTTCTCATTCTTCTCTGTCATCATTCTACAAGCTATTGTCAGATTCATCTTTCTACAATGCAGCCAGGCACTGTGGCTGACACCTAAAATCCCAGCACTTTGGGAGGTTGAGGCAGGTAGATCACCTAAGGTCAAGAGTTTGAGACCAGCCTGACCAACATGGTGAAACCCTGTCTCTACTAAAAGTGCAAAATTAGCCGGGCATAGTGATGCATGCCCGTAATCCCAGCTACTTGGGAGGCTGAGGCAGGAGAATTGCTTGAACCTGGGAGGCAGAGGTTGCTGTGAGCCGAGATCGCGCCATTGCACTCCAGCCTGGGCAACAAGAGTTAAACTCCATCTCAAAAAAAAAAAAAAAAATTTCTTTCTTTCTTTCTTTTTTTTTTTTCGAGATGGAGTCTCCATCTGTTGCCCAGGCTGGAGTGCAATGGTGTAATCTCGGCTCGCTGCAACCTCTGCCTCCCAGGTTCAAGTGATTCTCCTGCCTCAGCCTCCTGAGTAGCTGGGATTAGCGTGCATCACTACGCCTGCCTAATTTTTTTTGCATTTTTAGTAGAGATGGGGTTTCACCATGTTGGTCAGGCTGTTCTCAAACTCCTGACCTCATGATCTGCCTGCCTCGGCCTCCCGAAGTGCTGGGATTACAGGCATGAGGCACCACGCCTGGCCAAAACCATCTTTCCACAATGCAAATTTGATCATATGACAATACCACCTACAGTCTCCCAATGATGCACAACACCTTATACCCTCTTCTTTAACAACAGAGCTGAGATTCTGTCCAGTTCTCTGTCATCCACGTGCTTCGGAGACACCTGGACCCATCTCCTGGTTGGTCTTGATTGGCCAAGTCAGTCAAGGAAATCCCTTGCTAATCATTGACTTAGGAAAGGGTTTACAAGCTTGAGGCAGGGAGGAAGACTACGGTAGTAGAGGAGATTCTGGAAAAGGATTCTTAACTTTTAAAAAGAGCACAAGAAAAGGATCCCCAGTCCTTAAAAGGAGACACAAAGAAGGGATAGAATTCTATTTTGCCTCTGGACGGTGTGTGGAGACACAATGCCTGGAGCCACTACAGTCATTTTGTGATCATGAGAAGAATGATTGATCTGATGAGGACAGAATGTGCCCTACTCTGGGCTTCCAGTTATATGAGGTAATGCATTTTCTTTATTGGTTAAGCCTGCAGAGTCGACTTTTTCTGTTACTCACCACCAAAAGCATCCTGAGTTATTTACCATTGAACTTTTTTTTTCTTTTTTTGAAAAGGAGTCTCACTCTGTTGCCCAGGCTGGAGTGCAGTGGCGTGATCTCAGCACAATGCAACCTCCACCTTCCAGGTTCAAGCAATTCTCCTGCGTTGGCCTCCCCAGTAGCTGGGATTACAGTTGTGTGCCATCACGCCTGGCTAAATTTTTTTTATTTTTAGTAGAGACGGGGTTTCACCGTGTTGGCCAGGCTGTCGTCGAACTCCTGACCTCAGGTGATCCACCTGCCTTGACCTCCCAAAGTGCTGGGATTACAGGTGTGAGCCACTGCACCCAACCTACCATTGAACATTAAATAAACTCCAAATTACTTTGCGTGGTGTAAAAGGACATTCATCATCCATCCCTGTTGACCTCTCCAGTTGTCTCTCCCTCCGTCTCACCCTCTGTGCTCTGGACTAACACACTCTTGCCATGCTGTGTGGATTTACCCTTTCTTGACATTCTCTCTCTGGTGAGCAGCCCTCTACTCCCTTGCCTATTGGACAAACCCTTTCTAATTCTTCCAGATTATGACTGAGCACCCTCTTCTCCTCAATGCCTCTCCTGGTAGAAGTGACCTTCTCTTCCTTGTGTGTCCCACCCCATTCTCTCCCTTTTGCCCTCACTTTTCCTTGTACATGACCCCACTTCTAGGTCCAGCCGTACTCTGTGCACATAGATTTGTAGGACATTGCTCTCCCTCCGCTGCCCGCTTCTCCAGTAGACTCTGAGCTTCTTGGGAGCAAAGACTATGTCTTATTCAGTTCTGTTTCTCACAGGGGTCGTGATAGTGCCTGGAACATCATGGTCACTCAGTAAATATTTACTAAAGGGTATTGATGTGGAGAGCTTGGTTGAAAGCTGGGGGAAGTGGGAAGGGTGGCCAGGCAACTCTGAGGGAACAAGGGCTGGAGTGCTGGCGAGAGGTGTGTGGTGTGAGTGTGTGCGCGCATGTATTGGCCGGCGTCTGGGTCTCTCTGTTGAGGGAATGCATGAAAGGGTGTCTGTGTGATGGTACAAGTGCTACCCAGTGGGTGAATGTGGGCTTGTGTGAGGCAAGTCTCCTGTGGAGGAGGTGTGAAAGGGGGGTTTGTTCCAGTGACTGGGGGCATCTGTGAGACTGTTGGGAGTGAAATTCTGAGGACTGGATCAGAAGTGCAGAAGGAACACATGTAAACTTTTCTGATCACTAGAAATTTTGGTCTGCTTAAGCTCTTTTCCTAAAACCGTATTTGCCATTTTTGAAGTCCTAGCTTCTAACCCTTTAATTCTTTTCATTCCTACTCAACCTGCCCATGTTTTCCACACCCCTTTTTAGTAACCAGAATGGAATGAGGCAGACTGTCCTAATCATAAGCAGATCAGCACCTATTATATATGAAACCCAGGGGGTTTGTTTGTTTGTTTGTTTGTTTGTTTGTTTGAGACAGGGTCTCACTTTGTCATCCAGGCTGGAGTGCTGTGGTGCAATCATGGCTCACTGCAGCCTCGACCTCCTGGGCTCAAGCGATCCTCCTGCTTCAGCCTCCGAATGTGCTGGGATTCCAAGTGTGAGCCACTGTGCCCTGCTCTAGACCCAATTTTAAGATCTTTTTGTTTACCAAGTGAAGTCTGAATGGGCTTCTTGACATATGATAAGAACAAAAGAGAAAAATATCCAATACTCTTATTTACTCTGCAAAAGCACTCCATGAAGCCCTATTTTATTTAATTTTATTTATTTTATTTATTTATTTATTTATTTATTTATTTATTTATTTATTTATTTATTTTTGAGACGGAGTCTCGCTCTGTCGCCCAGGCTGGAGTGCTGTGGCCGGATCTCAGCTCACTGCAAGCTCCACCTCCTGGGTTTACGCCCTTCTCCTGCCTCAGCCTCCCGAGTAGCTGGGACTACAGGCGCCGCCACCTCGCCCGGCTAGTTTTCTGTATTTTTTAGTAGAGACGGGGTTTCACCGTGTCAGCCAGGATGGTCTCGATCTCCTGACCTCGTGATCCGCCCGTCTCGGCCTCCCAAAGTGCTGGGATTACAGGCTTGAGCCACCGCGCCCGGCCGAAGCCCTGTTTTATAAATGAAGAAGCTAAGATCTGGAGATGTTCAGTGACTTGCCTAGGAAGTACATAATGCAGCTGGGGTTTCACCTGAGGCCTGGCTGTGGGGAGCACTCAAGGGACTCTTCAAGGAGAGCTGGGGACTGAGTTTGGGGTTTGGTCCTTTTTTTTTTTTTTAATTGGCTCTGTCATTGGTCTAGGAAAAGACTGCAGACCAGGAAATGCAGGTTTCAGACTAGGAGAAGATTCTGCAAATCATGTGGTTGAGAAAGCTGTGTTTCCTGGGGGGTTATCTGAAACTCCAGTGACCATACCCCAGGGTCAAGTCACAAAATCCCCCAGGATCAATGTTGAACTGTGTCCAGGAAGGAGCAAGAAATGAAGAGTGTGGCCGGGCGCGGTGGCTCATGCTTGTAATCCCAGCACTTTGGGAGGCTGAGGCGGGCGGATCACGAGTTCAAGCGATTGAGACTGTCCTGGCTAACACGGTGAAATCCCGTCTCTACTAAAAATACAAAAAAATTAGCCGGGCGTGGTGGCGGGCACCTGTAGTCCCAGCTACTCGGAGGCTGAGGCAGGAGAATGGCGGGAACCTGGGAGGCGGAGCTTGCAGTGAGCCGAAATCGCACCACTGGACTCCAGCCTGGGCAACAACAACGAAGCTCCGTCAAAAAAAAAAAAAAAAAAAAAAAAAAAAGAAAGAAAGAAAGAAAGAAAGAAAGAAAGAGAGAGAAGAGAGAGAGAGAGAGAGAGAGGAGAGAGAGAGAAGAGAGAGAGAGAAAGAAAGAAAGAAAGAAAGAAAGAAAGAAAGAAAGAAAGAAAGAAAGAAAGAAAGAAAGAAAGAAAGAAAGAAAGAAAGAAAGAAAGAAAGAGAAAGAAAGAGAAAGAAAATAAATGAAGAGTGGGGGAAGGAAGACTGCTGACTGAGGAGAAGCCTGGCTTCTCAGAGAGTGGGAGAGGCTCTGTCTTGGCTCATCTTCATTTCACCAGAGACTAATCTAAGAAGACTTTATGAGGTACTCACACAAGGCACAAAACAAAACTAACAGGAAAGATCCCCTTCTATGAATTTCAGGACTAACAGCTCAGGAAAACCAGAGACCTTTTCTCCTTGGGCTTGGAGTTCCCGTCATCCTTTTAACAATTTTATGTTCTTTGAAAAAAAAAATTGTGGTTAAATACACATAACATAAAATTTGGCATCTTAGCCACTTTTAGGTGTACAGTTCAGTGGCATCAAGCACATTCACACTGTCGTGCAATCATCACCATCATCCATATCCGGACTCCAGAACACTTTCCATCCTGCAAATCCGAACCTCTTTCCCCATTCCTCCTCCCTCCTGCCCCTGAGAACCACCATCCTACTTTCTGTCTCTATGAATTTGACTACTTGAGGGACATCTGATCCATATAAGTAGAATCAGACCGTAATTATCCTTTTGCATCTGGCTTATTTCACTTAGCATAATGTCCTCAAGGATCATCATGTTTTAGCATGGATCAAAATTTCCCCCCCTTTTTTTTTTCTTTTTTTAGACAGAGTCTTACTCTGTCACCCAGGCTGGAGTGCAGTGGTGCAATCTCGGCTCACTGCAACCTCTGTATCCCAGATGCAAGCGATTCTCCTACCTCAGCCTCCTGAGTTGCTAGGATTATAGGCACATGCCACCACACCCAGCTAATTTTTGTATTTTTAGTAGAGATGGGGGGATTTCACCACGTTTGCCATCCTGGTCTCGAACTCCTGACCTCAGGCAATCCTCCCACCTCAGACTCCCAAAGTGCTGGGATTACAGGCGTGAGCCACCTGCTCTGGTTTTTAAGGAACTGAGGCTAAGATAGACATTTCCTGTCGCATGTCTGCTGAAGTTCTACCAAGGAAGATAAACCACAGCTTGTGAATTTGTTTGCAATTATAAGGAAAAAGCATTAGTAAGTGATCTGCGTGTGGCGTGATAGAAACACCCGCTCCAGAAATTAGAACTTCTGGATCTGCGAGCTTCATCTCTTACTCGAAGCAACTAAATTGTTCTTCAAAGAATATATAACCAGGCCAGGCACGGTGGCTCATGCCTGTAATCCCAGCACTTTGGGAGGCCAAGGCAGGCAGATCACTTGAGGTCAGGAGTTCAAAACCAACCTGGCCAACATGGTAAAACCCTGTCTCAACTAAAAATACAAAAAATTCGCTGGACATAGTGGTGGGTGCCTGTAATCCCAGCTACTTGGGAGTCTGAGGCAGGAGAATTGCTTGAACCCGGGAGATGGAGGTTGCAGTGAGCCACGATCACTCCACTGCACTCCAGGCTGACCAACAGAGTGAGACTCAGCCTCAAAAAAAAAAAATATATATATATATATATATATATATATATATAAAACCAAAAATGGAGCAAAACATACTTACCTTGCCTGACATTTGTGAAGATTAACAAGCATTACAACACTTTACAGCACTTATGGAATGCTTGCTTTACCATATGATCTCTTTTGATGTTCTGTCAACAAACTAGATGTTTTCACTTTTGATTAAAGATAAGCCTTGTTTCTTTGTTTCGTTGCAATCATGGCTCACTGCAACACCCACCTCCTGGGTTCTGGCGATTCTCGTGCCTCAGCCTCCCAAGTAGCTGGGATTACAGATGTGCACCATCATGCCCAGCTAATTTTTTGTATTTTCAGTAGAGACAGGGGATCACCATGTTGGCCAGGCTGGTCTTGAACTCCTGGCCTCAACTAATCTACCCACCTCAGCCTCCCAAAGTGCTGGCATTACAGGCATGAGCCACTGTGCCCAGCTACACCTTGTTACTTCCATTTTTCAAACAAGCACTCTGAGACCCAGAGAAGTCAACTAATTTACCCGAGAGTGCACAGCTGGTTAGTATGAGAGCCAGGAATTAAGCGCAGGTTTGTCTGACCTCAAGCTCACCATTGCTCCACTGTATTGTTCAGCCTGTCTGATTAGGTAATACAGGGAGGGATGTTCGGCTCCATAAAGCATAGTAAGATGTACCCTGGGAGCTGAAAACACTGTTAACTACATTTTTCCTAAGAAAACCTGTGTTCTTTGAGGCCTTTTGTTCTGGAAATAAAGCACAAAAATCAGTGACTCAGGGGGACAAAAGTTGGGCTTTTTAATTTCTGTTCTATTGGCCTGCAATTCCCTGAACCCCCTTTTTCCACTAGAGAGATTTCCAAACTCCATCCTTGCCACAATTTTATAGATAGAGGTGGGGATAGATAGAGGTGGGGTAGATAGAGGGGGGGATAGATAGAGAGGGGCTGGCAAGAGGGATTACCCTTGCCATGATGTTTCAAGTTGTCTCAAGCCCATGACAAAGGCTGACTCTCTCTCTTATAAGAGGCATAGATTGTATCAAGGAATAGCAACTTCACCAAGAAAAAGGGATTAGAATATTGGAACAACGAAGACATGTTAATACAACTGTACTCATGCTTGGATAGGCATTACCAACAATAGAAGAAGTAAGTCTGAAGATCCCAAACCTTCAACTACTGCTCAAAAGTCCCAAAGTGTCATTGCAGCACTATTCACAATAGCAAGATGCAGAACCAATCCAGGAGTTCATCAGCAGTGGATTGCATAAGGAAAATGTGGTACATATATACCATGGAATACTATACAGCCACAAAAAAGAACTAAATCATGTTCTTTGCAGCAACATGGATGCAGCTGGAGGCCATTATCCTAAAGGAATTAACCCAAGAACAGAAAAACAAACACCACCCACGTGTTCTCACTTATAAATAGGAGCTAAGTCTTGGTCACACATGGGCATAAAGATGTGAACACTAGACACTGGGGACTCCTAGAGGAGGAGAGGGAGGAAGGGGAGCAAGGGCTTAAAAACTACCTCCTGGGTACTATGCTCAGTACCTGGGTGATGGGATCAATTGCACCCCAAACATCAGCATCATGGAAATATATCAAAGCTGCACATGTACACCCTGAATCTAAAGTAAAAGTTGAAATTTAAAAATTTAAAGAAAAGGCTGGGCGTGGTGGCTCACACTTGGAATCCCAGCACTTCAGGAGGTCAAGGCAGGCAGATCACAAGGTTGGGAGATCGAGACCATCCTGGCCAAAATGGTGAAACCCTGTTTCTACTAAAAATACAAAAATTAGCTGGGCATGGTGGTGCGTGCCTGTGATCCCAGCTACTCGGGAGGCTGAGGCAGGAGAATCGCTTGAACCAGGCAGTCAGAGGTTGCCGTGAGCTGAAATGGCACCACTACACTCCAGCCTGGTGACAGAACGAGATTCCATCTCAAAAAAAAAAAAAAAAATTTTAAAGAAAAATCCAAGGTGTGTGTTATGAACTGTGTCCCCCCAATTACAAGTCCCTAGTACCTCAGAATGTGATGTAAGTGAAGAGAGCATCTTCAAAGAGGTAATTAAGGTAAATTAAAGTCACTGGACGTATTTGTTCATTCTCACACTACTATAAAGAAATACCTGAGACTGGGTGAGGTGCCTCACGCCTGTAATTCCAGCACTTTGGGAGGCCGAAGCAGGTGGATCACCTGAGGTCAGGAGTTCAAGCCCAGCCTGACCAACATGATGAAACCCTATGTCTACTAAAAATACACAAAACTAGCTAGACATAGTGGCGGGCGCCTGTAATCCCAGCTACTTGGGAGTCTGAGGCAGGAGAATCGCTTGAACCCAGTAGGTGGAGGTTGCAGTGAGCCGAGATCGTGCCACTGTACTCCAGTCTGGGTGACAGAGTGAGACTTCATCTCAAAAAAAAAGAAAAGAAAAGAAAAGAAATACCTGAGACTGGGTAATTTATAAAGAAAAGAGGTTTAATTGGCTCACAATTCCGCAGGCTGTACAGAAATCATAGTGACATCTGCTTTCAGGGAGGCCTTAAGGAGCTTTTACTCATGGTGGAAGGGCAAATTAGTAATAGAAAGTTCACATGGTTGGCCAGGCCCAGTGGCTCATGCCTGGAATCCCAGCACTTTGGGAGGCTGAGGTGAGCAGATCACTCGTGGTCGGGAGTTCACAACAAGCCTGGCTAACATGGTGAAACTCCGTCTCCACTAAAAATACAAAAATTAGCCGGGCATCGTGGCAGACAACTGTAAACCCAGCTACTCGGGAGGCTGAGGTAGGAGAATCACTTGGGCCCGGGAGGCGGAGGTTGCTGTGAGCCAAGATCACACCACTGCACTCCAGCTTGGGTAACAGAGCGAGACTCCGTCTCAAAAACAAAAACAAAAACAAAAAAAACCGATTCACGTGGTAAAAGCAGGAACAAGAGGGAGGGTGAGGTGCTATACATTTTTAAACAATCAGATCTCACGAGAACTCACTCACTGTCACGAGAACAGCACCAAGAGGATGGAGCTAAACCATTCGTGAATTTGGCCTCCATGATCCAATCGCCTTTCACCAGGCCCATCTCCGACACTGGGGATTACAATTCAACATGAGATTTGGTGGGTGCACAGATCCAAACCATATCACTGGGATAGGCCCTAATCCAATATGACTGATATCCTATAAGAAGAGGAAATTTGGACCCAGACACAGAGGAAAGATGATGTGAAGACACTGAGAGGAGACAGCCATCTACAAACCCAGGAGAGAGGCCTCAGAAGGAATCCACGCTGCCAACACCTTGATCCTGGATTTCCAGCCTCCAGAAAGGTGAGAAAAGAAATGTCTGTTGTTAAAGCTACTCAGTCTGCGGTATTTCTTATGGCAGCCTGAGCCAACTCCTACAGTGTGAGTCATGAACTAGACTAGTGGACTTCACACTTTTTGACTACACCCAACAGTAACAAATTTATTTTGCATCGTGATCCCAAATGAGCATGCACGTTGGAAACCGAAGCATCACTTTCTCTTACGATGTGCAAGCCTCTCTCATCTTTTGCATGTTTTTATTTTATTCTATTTTGTTCTTTTTTTCACAACTGACCCTGTGACTCACTAAATTATTATCAACAATGGGTCACCACCGGGTGGGTCCCAGAGTTTGACCTAACAGCAGGTGATGAGTCTGTGTCATGTAGGAACCGAGACAGGGCGACAGGCAAGGACTGGGGAAGTGGACGTTTGCTCAGGGAAGTCTCCCTTCTCCTGGAGCAGTGACCTTCATCACAGCCCTTCCCTTCTTTCTTTTCAGAACTGATTTTGCCCTCTCCATGCAGCTAAACTATGAAATTCAGGTGTGTGGGTCAATGCTTGGTGCACCTGTATTGTGGTGGACATGGTATTTGGGGCTATCTTCTTCCTATTAGTAACCTGATCTTGCTTTGGGGCAATCCTGTTTCCTCTGACGTGTGATTTTGTGGGAGGTGGTGGCATATTCTCACCCATATTCCCTCTCCCCACCTCTGCGGCCACGAGCAGGCAGCATGTGGCTCACACTGCCTGAAAGAGCCTGTCCCCGGTGCTTTGCCTCCAAATCAGGAGCCCCAGGGACGGGGGGGGGGGTAGAGGTCACTCTCATCCCCAAAGCCACTGGCCTAGCCTGCCCCTTTGTGCTGTGCCCTGGCCCCCCAGTGCCACACATAGCACGTCCCTGAGCCCCAGAGAGCCTGCTGACACCGCATCTGTTTTCTCTTTCTCACGGTCAAGGGCAATTTCTGTTGTTTACAACCGAGATTCTGACTGCTACCGATAGGTACATTTAAATGGAATCCTTGAAAATATCAACATCTCCCACCACATGCCAAAGTAGGTCCTTTGTGGGTTGCAAGTTACACTAGAGAAATCTGGTGGGGCGTTGGGGTGGGTTTAACATGTTGCCCTAAACTTAATCTAGATCAAACACTGGCCACATCAAGAAAACAAAATGAACAGCTGCATATCACAGGTAAGCAAGCTCTGTTCTCTGTACCGAGGAGGGGAGGATAGCAGACACTTCCTGCCCGCCTCTCAGAAGCAGCAAGGTGCGAGGCCCCCAAAGCATCGCTCCAGAGGTGCAAGGTGCCTCTTGCCAAGGGAAAAGGCACTTGTTGGCTTTCCTGAATTTGTGCATTCATCTAGAGTGCAGTGGGCAAACCAGCGCCTCCAAGCCACATCTGGCGGGACGCCTGTTTTTGTAAATAGAGCTTTATTGGGTCCCAGCCACGCTTGTTGGATTACATGTTGTCTCTGGCTGCCTTCCTGCCCCCGCGGCAGAGTTGAGCAGCTGCCTCAGAGACGGCCCAGCCGCAAAGCTGAAAATATTTACTATCTGGCTCTCGACAGGAAAAAGGTTGCGTCTTCGGACGGAGGGCAGAAATACCCAAATAGGCTGGGAGACAGTGTGGCCTGTCCTCCTGGGTATCCAGCCCCCATATCACTCCTAATTTCTTCCTGTCCATTATTTTAATTTAAAATTTTATTTTAGCTTCTAAATGAGTAGTAAATTTCATGTGGTTCAAATCAAAATGAAGTCAATGTAAAAAGCCCTGCTTCTTCGCCTCCCCAAACAAACACCGTGTTCCAAGAAATGCCAAGCCTGAAGAAGAATGAAGGTAAGTCTGAAATCTTCAGAGGCCCAAGGAAGACTCTGGAATCTCTTGGAGCAAATATCAACCTCCCAGGCCAGAGCATTATTGTCTCTGAATGACTGTGACTTTCCAGAGATGCTGGGCCAGGGGATAGCCAGTTTTGGAGCGCTTTAAGAAGCGCTATACGAGCTTAGTAACAATGCACACTGAGAGTGCACCTCAAGCCCAGATCTTGGTTTCCAGCAGTTTCCAATAAATAGAACCAGGGCTCCTTGGAGAAATTATAGGACAAAGGGCAGGAAGATACAGGATAATTGTGGAGCACCTTATAGTGCCAGAAAGTAAAGAAATAATGCAAATAAAATAAAATAATAAAAAAGCAAAAACTGTGTAGGTTGCTCATGCCTGTAATCCCAGCACTTTGGGAGGCTGAGGCAGGAGGATTGCTTGAGCCCCGAAGTTTGAGACCAGCCTGGGCAACATAGCGAGACCCCATCTCTACAAATAAAATTAGCCAGGCAGGATGGTGCTGTTATCAACTGGAGTACCACATTCCTATGCTCATGGTATCTGACTGATGGTCCCTCTGTTACATATTTTGAACATCATCAGGTACAAAGCCTTGGCTTTTTCTCCCCCTCCCTTGCAGGACACTTAACAGTGGCCTTCAATGGGCTTCAGACTTGACATCAGGTGGCTTCAGGCTTGAAATGACTGAGATGGAAAAATAAGCTAAATATCTCCAGACATTCTGGCTATATATGGCTAGCTGAAATCTGTTCTTTGGCTTTTTTACCATAAGGTGTACTCTTGGGCCTAAGAGTCCAGCATGCAGCAAGTCGGCCACAGAACGCCCATAGTGATATGAAAAATTCTCTATCTCATTATGATCAAATAAATGCAAATTATAATAATTATGTATACCACTTTTCTATTAGACAGTAAAAAATAAGGCCAGGCATGGTGGCTCACAGCTGTAATCTCAGCACTTCGGGAGGCAGAGGTGGGAGGATTGCTGGAGGTCAAAAGTTTGAGACCAGGCTACACAAAAAGTAAGACTCCATCTCTAAAAAAACAAAAAAATTTTGCCGGGTGCAGTGATTCACGCCTGTAATCCCAGCACTTTGGGAGGCCGAGGCAGGCAGATCATCGGGTCAGGAGATTGAGACCATCCTGACTGACATGGTGAAACCCCGTCTCTACTAAAAATACAAAAAATTAGCTGGGCGTGGTGGTGGGCGCCATAGTCTCAGCTACTCAGGAGGCTGAGGCAGGAGAATCGCTTGAACCCTGGAGGCAGAGGTTGCAGTGAGCCAAGATCGCATCACTGCACTCCAGCCTGGGTGCAGAGCAAGACTCTGTCTCAAAACAAAACAAAACAAGCAAACAAAAATCCCCCCAAAAAAACAAAGAAAAAAGAGTGGGGGAGGGGGAGGCTTCAAGCGCACGCAAGGAGCAAAGGCCTCTAGTTTTCCCAAGCTATTAGTCTCAAAATTCACAGAAGAGAATCCTTGTAATTTGTTTTGTTTTGTGATTTGTTTGAGCACCTTATAAAGCCCTTTTAGACTAGACTCTGGTGAAATGGACACGAGCCCAGGACGAATCCCCTCCCACCTCCCCTCAGTCTGATGAAATCTGTGGAATTCCTTCCCCGACTCTTCATTTTCCAGCCAACCCTGACTCCCACCTTTCACAGGGCGGGTCCGCATGGACAGTCTGAGGCACCCTACCTCATCCTGGCATCTGGTCCCACTTCATAGAGTAGGTGCTTGGATATTTTAGCCAGGCGTGGTGGCTCACGACTATAATCCCAACATTTTGGGAGGCCGAGGTGGGTGGATCACTTGAGGCCAGGAGTTTCAGACCAGCCTGGCCAACATGGTGAAACCTTGTCTCTACTAAAAATATAAAAATTGGCTGTGTATGGCAGCGTACACCTTTAGTCTCAGCTACTCGGGAGGCTGAGGCGGGAAAATCACTAGAACCTGGGAGGCAGAGATTGCGGTGAGCCGAGATCGCACCACAGCACTCCAGCCTTGGTGACACAGCAAGACCGTGTCTCAACAAAAATTAAAAAAAAAAAAAAAAAAAAAAGAGTGTATGCTTGGATATTTCTTACATGCACTAACAGACCAAAGGGACATGGATCCAATGGGAAATGAATGTTTCCTGATGGGGGCCAGTTGGTTTTCACTCACAAATGCACACGGGAAATAACCATTTGCTCTTCAATATTCCTACTGAAGTTTAGTTTTTCATATTTACTTTAAATTTGAAACAATTTAGAGTTTATTCCATAACAAAGCAGGGCTCACCACCTGTTGTTTACACAGGTATTCCTTAATTACATTTTATTTCCAATCATCCCATAATCTAATTTCCTTACAGCCTGTCAGTGATCTGCCTTCTCCAGTTCCCGGGGGAGCTGAGCGTAAATTGGCTGTCCTCACAAAGAAAACAGCACACATGGCAACACTAGATTTAGGAAAACTTGTGCTTAGCAAAATGACGAGAAAGGCACTCTGTTATTTCTTTCTTACTAAAGCCCTAACTAAAATTTGTAAAAATAAGGACCATGTCTCCTTGCTGCCCTCAGCTGGTACCGAAAATATGGTGCTGTCTTGAAATAAGTTTGTTCAGTCCATGCTCACTCCAAATCCAGCAAAAGTGTCTAAAAATTTCCCTATAGCTTGAAGGACGTTAGGCTTCATTCATAAATGTGAAAGGTTTCCAGCAGCCCTACCCAATAAGATACATCAAATGAAGTCACCCTTGTCTTCATTCTTTACTTATTTATTTATTTATTTATATTTTGGGACAGTGTCTTGCTCTGTCGCCCAAGCTGGAGTACAGTGGTGCGATCTCAGCTCACTGCAACCTCCGCCTCCCAGGTTCAAGTGATTCTTCTGCCTCAGCCTCCTGAGTAGCTGGGATTACAGGCACATGCCACCACGCTCGGCTATTTTTTTTTTTTTTTTTTTTTTTTTTTTTTGTATTTTTGGTAGAGCTGGGGTTTTGCCATGTTGGCCAGGCTGGTCTTGAACTCCTGACCTCAGGTGATCCACCCACCTCGGCCTTCCAAAGTGCTAGGATTACAGGCGTGAGCCACCGCGCCCGGCCCTGGTCTTCATTCTTTAAGAACAGAGGAAAAGACTGGAAAGAACAAGTCTCCTTGTTAAGGGGATGGTTGGGTTGAAGAAATCACAGAAGAAAGCCCTTGTCTGAGCAGGAATATTCATCTTTATTTGGACTCCATGACACCCTTCCTATGCCCTTCACTTAATGTGAATGTATTATACATTGTTCCAGATTTGGGGGGAAAAAAATCTCTTATGACATAAAATTGATAGGGAATGGGTTTACCAGAAAGGGCATACAAAACACACATACCCTAAGTTCCAAATGATTCACTTCTGCTTGGGTAAAGAGCTAACTGAATGAAAGAAATTAATTTAACACTTAAATTATACACCATTCATCTTTATTGGCTGCAAACCTAAATTAGTTTTTCTTAAAATAGTAATATTTCACTTTTACTTTTTTTATTTCCATTAAAGCAACACCACTGTGCTGCAAAACTAACTCTATGCAATTAAGTACCTGATACATGTTTTCTGCTTTTAACAAGTGATAGAAAAGGTTACATCATCTCATTAAGAAAACATTTTCCTTAGACACTTTGTTTGATTTTGGTTTTCTGTTGAAAGAGTTACAGCAGATGGCTACTTCAAAGATTGGTTCTTTCTCCTTTCACAAGTCGAGCTCGAAACATCCAAATATCCTGGAAATAATACCAAACAGAGTGAGTTTATGGAACACTTCAATCTGCCCTCCATTTACCTTCAATTTCACCATAAGACAAAGTTGATTTCTAGCCTCTGTGAAAGGTTAAATAGGTTAAATAGGGAAAATAATCCCTGTAATAGTTATATTGATTAGTAAACAAAACAACTCAAATTAAGCTACTTAATCAACTCTTTTTGAAGAATTTTTTGGGGACACAATCTCACCCCATTGCCTCTGCTGGAGTGCAGAGGCTCACTGCAACCTCTACCACCCGGGTTCAAGTGACTTTCCTGCCTCAGCCTTCTGAGTAGCTGGGATTACAGGTGTGCACAACCATGCCCTGCTAACTTTTTGTATTTTTAGTAGAGACAGGGTTTCGCTATGTTAGCCAGACTGGTCTCAAACTCCTGGCCTCAAGTGATCTGTCCGTCTCAGCCTCCCAAAGCCTCCCAAGTGCTGGGATTACAGGTATGAGCCAGCACTCCTGGTCTACTTAATCAACTTCTAAAACAGTGTTAACTAAATTAAATCAGTGGTTACCCCAGCTGCTGTCAGTCCTGTTTTATTCAGGATATTTGTTGGTGCCAGGTAGCATAACTGGGTCGATGTCATGTCTGGTTACAGAACAAACAGTTCACTGCCATTTTTCTGCTTACTATTTTTTTTTTTTTTTTTTTTTGAGACAGAGTTTTGCTCTTATTGCCCAGGCTGGAGTGCAAGGGCACCATCTTGGCTCACTGCAAACTCTGCCTCCTGGATTCAAGTGATCCTCCTGCCTTAGCCTCCCAAGTAGCTGGGATTAGAGGCATGCGCCACCACACCTAGCTAATTTTGTATTTTTAGTAGAGACAGGGTTTCACTATGTTGGTCAGGCTGGTCTCAAACTCCTGACCTCAGGTGATCCGCCTGTCTCAGCCTCCCAAAGTGCTGGGATTACAGGAGTGAGCCACTGCACCCGGCCTGACTACTGTCATGTTACTCGTCTGAGCCATTTTGAGTGTTCTGTTCCTGATGAGATGATAATAGTGAACATAGTATCAAGGATTACTGCTTTGTTTGGTGGGTTTTTTTTTTCCCGCTTTGACCTTAATAAAATAATTTAGATGTTCTTATTTCTTGGTTCTTGTTTATTTTTGAGCAAACAGCAAGGTATGGTGGAAAGAATAATTTTCAAATTTGTCCTGACTCTGAACTCAAGCTTTGTCACTTAGATAGCTTAGATCAACCTCTGGGACTTGTTTTCTTGTCACTGACAGCATGGAGCTTATACTGACTGCCCCAATGGGTTTTGGTGAAGAAAATAAGAAAATGAATATGAATGTGCTTTTATACTTTACTGAGAACTATGTAGCAGAGGTTACTACTGTTATTCTAAATATAACTTACAGAGTAATTAAGCTAAACGTGGGAGGTATTCATTTAGCAACAACCTTGACAAACCTCAAACATAATGTATATATATTTGTTCTCCCTTAAAATTTAGGATGTTAGCTCAAAGCTCCAGTTGACAAAATGTATAGGCATTTTAGGTACTGAACAAAAAGAGAGGAAGGACAAGAATTTCTAGGACCTGCAAATGCAAAATCAGAGCATTTTCAGAGATGGGACACATTTCCAGGTTCTAAAGGGAGAAGCAAGATTCCTTTTTTTTTTTTTTTTTTGACAGTCTCTCTCTGTCGCCCAGGCTGGAGTGCAGTGGCGTGATCTCGGCTCACTGCAAGCTTCTGGGTTCAAGCCATTCTCCTGCCTCAGCCTCCCAAGTAGCTGGGACTACAGGCACCCGCCACCACACCTGGCTAATTTTTTGTATTTTTAGTAGAGACGGAGTTTCACCATGTTAGCCAGGATAATCTCGATCTCCTGACCTCGTGATCTGCCCGCCTCGGCCTCCCAAAGTGCTGGGATTACAGGCGTGAGCCACCGCGCCCAGCAAGAAGCAAGATTCCTGAGCTGCGAAGGTATTTCAGAAGATGATTTCCGATGGCATGGTAGCATGGCACTGGTGCACAGGGACCTACAACTGGCTGAGGAGCCCACAGTTATCACTGCACTCAGTCTATCTGGGGGCGTGCATACATTTATGATGATCTAATGCAAATTTAAAAAACAGAATCAGGCCGGGTGCGGTGGCTCAAGCCTGTAATCCCAGCACTTTGGGAGGCCGAGACGGGCGGATCACGAGGTCAGGAGATCGAGACCATCCAGGCTAACACGGTGAAACCCTGTCTCTACTAAAAAATACAAAAAAACTAGCCGGGCGAGGTGGCGGGCGCCTGTAGTCCCAGCTACTCTGGAGGCTGAGGCAGGAGAATAGCGTGAACCTGGGAGGCGGAGCTTGCAGTGAGCTGAGATCCGGCCACTGCACTCCAGCCTGGGCGACAGAGCAAGACTCCGTCTCAAAAAAAAAAAAAAGAAAAAGAAAAAACAGAATCAGCTTCTTGGTTCAGAGGTTGAAATGTGCATATCCTACAAAGTTAATATGCTTGTTTATTTGCCTTGATTGATAATCTGTCTATTAATGATCAGCAGTACTGAATATCCATGGGTTAAAAACAAATAATTTGAGCCTGAGCAACACAGTAAGACTCTATCTCTACAAAAAAAATAAATAAATAAATTAGCCAGGGCATAGTGGTGTGTGCCTGTAGTCTCAGCTACTAGGGAGGCTGAGGCAAGAGGATTGTTTGAGCCCAGGAGGTTGAGACTGCAGTGAGCTGTGATTGCACCACTGCACTCCAGCCTGGCTAACAGAGTGGGACCCTGTCTCTAAAAATAAACAGTTAGTTAATTAAATTTAAAAAATTTACAAATGACGTGTATTAACTAGGAAACCATATGAAATATTGTCAAATGCCTGTTATTGATAAGCATTAGTGATCTTAAACTTCTGCTACATGCAAACTAGGCCTCTCATAAAACTCCAGATGCAAATTTGCCAAAACAGAAACTTCCTCAAGAATTGCAATCTGGGCATCTTACTGGATTCCCTAATGCACAAATACTCTATTATTTATTTATTTTTTGAGACGGAGTCTTGCTGTGTTGCCAGGCTGGAGTACAGTGGCGCGATCTCAGCTCACTACAACCTCCAATTCCCTGGTTCAAGTGATTCTTCTGCCTCAGCCTCCCGAGTACCTGGGATTACAGGCATGCGCCACCAGACCCAGCTAATTTTTGTATTTTTAGTAGAGATGGGGTTTCACCATGTTGACCAGGAAGGTCTCATCTCCTGACCTCATGATCTGCCTGCCTTGGCCTCCCAAAGTGCTGGGATTATACGCGTGAGCCACCACGCCCAGCCATAAATACTCTATTCTATACTAATAAACATGGCCTATGATTGGATCCCAAACCTATAACTTTCGTTCTATCCCTTCAGAGGGCTCTTTTTTTTTTTTTTTTTTTTTGAGACAGGGTCTCACTCTGTCACCCAGGCTGGAGTGCAGTAGTGCAATCACACCTCACTGCAGCCTTGACCTCAAGCTCAAGTGAGCCTTTCAACTCAGACTTCTGAGCAGCTGGGACTACAGCTATGCTCCACCCCACTTGACTAATTTTTATTTTTATTTCTTTTTCAGTAGAGATGGAGTCTCACTGTGTTTCTCAGGCTGGTCTCCAACTCCTGGGCTCAAATGATTCCCCTGCTTTGGCTTCCCAAAGTGTTGGGATTACAGGCATGAGCCACCATGCCCTGCCGGAAGGCAAGGTTTTGTCTTTCATTTTCTCTCATCTAAATCTGTGGTTTTGTTTTCCTTCACTGCCCTGTGTGAAACAGGACGGCCTGTACATCTTTGGACAGCCCAAAGACATAAAGAAGCAGCAGGAAGTTCTCAAGTCTCCTGCACGGGGACACAAGTGTAAATGGAAATTCCATTGTCATTTTTGGTGGGGGCTCAGCCATGCCCCTAAAATGAATCTAAACCCAAACACTATATACTGTCAAATAAATTAGGTATGAGAATGATGAAGCATCTGAAGAAAAGAAAAACCTGAGATTTTTACCTTGCTGATGTATACAAACATACCTTCAAGTCTGTGCTGTTTTCAGCTCCGTAGAATTTGTTTGCTATTCCTACAACTTCCTTCTCAATGTTTTCTTGACTGGTGCCCTTCACATCGATGTAGTGGCAATCGGCACTGGCGAAATGGCAGGAAATTGCCTTTGCAAAGTGAACAAATTGATATTGGAGAAAAACATCCCATTAATAACAGCGACCAAGCAGGGAGTCTTTCTTTTAGAAAGTCAATTATTTCACTCAGTATTTTGATTTCTAAATGGAAAGTCAGGTCCATTGCGTCCTGTGTCAATCTCTTTGTAACTAAGCCTCTTTTTGTTTCCAGCTAAAAGTTAATTGAGAAATTTCAAAAGATCATTAATCAGATGTGACATTTATTTTTGAAAAGTGTATACAGGAGAGGGAATGGAATTATGTCAGCAAGAGGTCTCTAGTTTTTTTTTTTTTTTTTTTAGCTTTTGATTTTCCTAATGAATGGATATCCCAAAGTCTTAAAAAGGACTTCACTCCATGACAGTTTATCTCAAAAGTTAGTTACCTGGTCCAATTTGGGATGGATTGTTATTTCAGTGGCAATAGATTATGAAAAGAACTAAAAATACCTTGAGAAAGAAAATAATGCAGATGTCTTCTCTCAAATCAAAAGGACATTTAAAAGCCAATATCATTGACATATATTACCCCCTTGCTTCCTTCTGAGGGTAAGGATGAAATTACTTGGTTCTCCCTATTTTAGAAAAAGTTATAAACAGATCTAAGATGCAAGGCAATCGTTAAAACTTACCTTTTTTGTCACAAGTGATCACACTTGTCAGAAAGACTTTCTACTTTGCCCCAAACCACAAATGTCTAGAGAGTGGCATCACAAACCCCATTGCCTCGTAAGCCCTGGTGCCATACGGCACTGTAACAGAGCCCAAGGCAAAGGGAAAACATGCACCCCTATATCTGTATCTTTATGTAATTATAGTAATATTTTTCCAGAACATTAAAGTCATTAAGCCTGGGCATGGTGGCTCATGCCTGTAAGTCCAGTACTCTGGGAGGCCAAGGCAGGAGGATCACTTGAGGCCAGGAGTTCAAGACCAGCCTGGGCAACATAGCAAGACCATGTCTGTACAAAAAATGAAAAAATAAAATTAGCCAGGTGTGGTGGTGCATGTCTGTTAGTCCCAGCTTCTCAAGAGGTTGAGGTGGGAGGATGGCTTGAGCCATCACACACACCTCAAGAGTTCCAAGCTGCAGTGAGCTATGACTGAGCCACTGCACTCCAGCCTGGGCAAAAGAGCGAGATGCTGTCTCAAATAAATATATAAATAAATAATAACAAATTTTAAAATAAAGGCATTAAAAAACATTGGGCCAGGCAAGGTGGCACACATCTGTCATCCTAGCACTTTGGGAGGCCAAGGCGAGAAGATCACTCGAGGCTAGGAGTTCAAGACCAGACTGGCCAACATGGTGAAACCCCATCTCTACTAAAAAATACAAAAATTAGCTGGGTGTGGTGGCGTGTGCCTGTAGTCTCAGCTACTCAGGAGGCTGAGGCAGGAGAATTGCTTGAACCTGGGAGGCCGAGGTTGCTGTGAGCTGAGATTGCATCACTGCACTCCAGCCTGGGCAACAGAGCAAGGCTCCATCTCAAAAAAAAAAAAAAAAAAAATTGGAAAATTGCAAAGTCAATATATTAAAACTCACAACATGATTTGCATCATTGTGCCTGCACCTCCCTACTTGCACAGCTCTGAAGGTTGCACTAGTGTGGGGTCCAATACTGTCTTTTGGCATTGTGCGCAGCCAATACATTGGGTATTTTGCATTAACTTTGATTTTTTTTTTTTTTTTTGAGACGGAGTCTTGCTCTATGGCCCAGGCTGGAGTGCAATGGCACAATCTCGGCTCACTGCAAGCTCCGCCTCCCAGGTTCACGCCATTCTCCTGCCTCAGCCTCCCAAGTAGTTGGGGCTACAGGTGCCCGCCACCACGCCTGGCTAATTGTTTTTTTTTTTTTTATTTTTTAAAAGAGACAGGGTTTCACCGTGTTAACCAAGATGGTCTTGATCTCCTGACCTTGTGACCCACCTGCCTCGGCCTCCCAAAGTGCTGGGATTACAGGTGTGAGCCACTGTGCCCGGCCTAATTTCGATTTTTTAAAATTTCGCATTAAAATATTACTAAATTCGATTGCAGAGGTTTTTTTTGGCATGCCCTTAAATTTTACCCTTGGGGAGAGTGCCCCAACTTGTCCCACCCTAATCCTGACCCTGATGAGGCTGGTGGAAATACGAATGAATGGAAGACGAAATTTGGCCCCTAACCCGTGGCTTCGGGAGACAACAGTGAATTTTTTTTTTTTTTTTTTAATAGAAGCAGGGTCTCGCCATGTTGCCCAGGCTGGTCTAGAACTCTTGCCCCCAAGTGATCCTCCCACCTCAGCCTCCCAAAGTGCTGGGATTACAGGCATGAGCCACTGCACCTGGCTTTCATAATCAATATTGACAAGGTTAGGATCCTGAGGTCACCTGGCTTCTTACTGATAAGAGCCCAAAAAGATCAAGGTAAGCAAATATATTTCCTGGTAAATAAATAGGACTAAAGTCCAGGTTGGTTAAAAGTCACAAATCTTGGCCGGGCACGGTGGCTCACGCCTGTAATTCCAGCACTTTGGGAGGCCGAGATGGGTGGATCACGAGGTCAGGAGATCAAGACCATCCTGGCTAACACGGTGAAACCCCGTCTCTACTAAAAATACAAAAAATTAGCCGGGCGCGGTGGCGGGCGCCTGTAGTCCAGCTACTCGGGAGGCTGAGGCAGGAGAATGGCGTGAACCTGGGAGGCGGAGCTTGCAGTGAGCCGAGATTGCGCCACTGCACTCCAGCCTGGGGCACAGAGTGAGACTCCGTCTCAAAAAAAAAAAAAAAAAAATTAGCCGGGCGCGGTGGCGGGCACCTGTAGTCCCAGCTACTCGGGAGGCTGAGGCAGGAGAATGGCGTGAACCCGGGAGGCGGAGCTTGCAGTGAGCTGAGATCCGGCCACTGCACTCCAGCCTGGGCGACAGAGCGAGACTCCGTCTCAAAAAAAAAAAAAGAAAAAAAAAAATCACAAATCTTTAAAATGTTAATGCAATTAAATTAAAATTTTATTCAATTAATTTGAATTAAATGAATTAAATACAAGTTTTGTTTCTAACCCACGCATCTGCAGCAGGTGCGGCAACGTGAATGCTCACCTTCCGGAATCCCTGGGTTTTGTTCTGACCAGACCCATGGATGAGCAAAGGATGGAAGAAAACGGTGTCTCCCTTCTCCATCACCAGGTGCACTCGAGCATTGTTTTCCTCGTAGTCCTGGATCCCGTGGAACATTTTGTTAACTCCACCCTAGAACAAGAAGCAAGCCAAGTCTACGTTTGAGGGGGTACCATAATTAAAACGTTGTCAGTGGTTCATCAGGGAAAGCAACCATCAGGGAAAGAAATGTCTAAATTAAATGCTTACTTTTTTCAGTATACAAAAGCCTCTCAGATATCTGGTTTTTAAGAGTTACATGTTGGCCGGGCACGGTGGCTCACGCCTGTAATCCCATCTCTTTGGGAGGCCAAGTTGGGAGAATTGCTTATGCTCAGGAGTTCAAGATGAGCCTGTGCAACATGGCAAAACCCCATTTCTACAAAAACTGCAAAAATTAACCCGGTCTGGTAGTGCAAGCCTGTGGTCCCAGCTACTCAGGAGGCTGAGGTGGGAGGATCGATTGAGCCAAGAGGGGGAGGTTGCAGTGAGCCAAGATCACACCACTGCCCTTCAGCCTGGACAACAGAGCAAGACTCTGTCTCAGAAAATAATAGCAATAAAAAAAAGAAGTCACATGTTGATATTAAAATCACTGATATTTTTGGAGCAAATGAACAATGTGGAATTTCCACCTGCCCTTCATGACTGCATTATACATGAAGAGCTAGCTTAGTTTTACCTTTTGTGGTCAATGCAGGCAACCAGCTATCTCTTAGGCATTTCCCGCCTAAATCTGTAAGTGTTCTCAGCGTGTTCTCCTCCTCACCAGAACTTTAAATAAATCCTTCATCTCATACTCAGGAGTGTCTCTGAGAAGCTATTTCCCCAAAATAGAGGGGAGAAAATGCTCAATTTTTCTGAGCTCAAAGACACTTATGTCACATCCAGAATAATGAAAGAATAGCAAATTAAAACACTGTGTTTGTTTGTAACTATTTCCCAAATTAGTTACTGCTTTAGGTAATGGGGTTATGTTTTATTAAAGAAATTGATGTGAGAAGCACCTTATGAGTCAGAATAAGGAAAGCAGACCATTCCTGTTCCTAAGAGCATCCTCAGTTCCTTTTGGTAATGACTACATCCCTCTTAGACAGTGCTGAGACTCTGACCCAGAGCCCTTCTCTGCTGGCTAAGGTGAATGTGTGACCCACACTAAACTAATCATACCTCCCACTCTGCATCTGAGCAGGGTAGCTGAGACTCCACACGCTCTTGAAGCCCTGCAAACCTTTCCCTTTGCCTTCCATCAGCCAAAGCCCACTGCAGTTCGTGCACCAAACTTTATCTAAACCTTAGCTTCACTGATGAGTTTCAAATGAAATGGTTTTATATTAGGATCCAGACACTCAAATATTTTCATTTGACACTAATTATTGATGCAAGAAATCTGAGACGTTCTATTATTATTATTATTATTATTATTATTACTATTATTATCATTGAGATGGAGTCTTGCTCTGTCACCCAAGCTGGAGGGCAGTGGTGGGATCTCAGCTCACTGCAACCTCCATCTCCCAGGTTCAGGCAATTCTCCTACCTCAGCCTCCCAAGTAGCTGGGACTACAGGCACTCACCACCAAGCCTGGCTAATTTTTGTATTTTTTGTAGAAACAGGGTTTCACCATGTTGGCCAGGCTGGTCTCAAACTCCTGACCTCAAGTGATCTGCCCAACGCAGACTCCCAAAGTGCTGGGATTACAGGCGTGAGTCACTGTGTCCAGACGAGACAGCATTCTTAAAACCATGTTCCTCATTTCCTATCGAACTACAATTCGTTCTCTGTGCTTTAACAATGGGGGCTCTTTCCGTTCACAGCATCATGGGTTTCCAGGATCTTTTCTTTTTTTTTTTTTTTTTATTATACTTTAAGTTCTAGGGTACATGTGCATAACGTGCAGGTTTGTTACATATGTATACTTATGCCATGTTGGTGTGCTGCACCCATCAACTCATCAGCACCCATCAATTCATCATTTATATCATGTATAACTCCCCAATGCAATCCCTCCCTCCTCCCCCCTCCCCCCTCCCCATGATAGGCCCCAGTGCGTGATGTTCCCCTTCCCGAGTCCAAGTGATCTCATTGTTCAGTTCCCACCTATGAGTGAGAACATGCGGTGTTTGGTTTTCTGTTCTTGTGATAGTTTGCTAAGAATGATGGTTTCCAGCTGCATCCATGTCCCTACAAAGGATGCAAACTCATCCTTTTTTATGGCTGCATAGTATTCCATGGTGTATATGTGCCACATTTTCTTAATCCAGTCTGTCACAGATGGACATTTGGGTTGATTCCCCAGGATCTTTTCTTTTTGTGAGACAGAGTTTCGCTTTGTTGCCCAGGCTGGAGTGCAGTGGCATGATCTCGCCTCAGTGCAAACTCCACCTCCCGGGTTCAAGCTATTCTCCTGCCTCAGCCTCCCAAGTAGCTGGGACTACAGGCGGGCACCACCACGCCAGGCTAATTTTGTATTTTTAGTAGAGACAAGGTTTCACCATGTTGGTTATGCTGGTCTCGAACTCCCGACCTCAGGTGATCCACCTGCCTTGGCCTCCCAAAGTGCTAGGATTACAGGCATGAGCCACTGTGCCTGGCCCATGATCTTTTCTTTTTCTTTTGATACAGGAACTTGCTTGGTCACCGAGGCTGCAGTGCAGTGGCACCAGCATAGCTCACTGCAGCCTTGAACTCCTGGGCTCAAGTGATCCTCCTGCCTCAGCCTCCCAACTAGCTGGGACTACACACATGCACCACCATGCCCAGCTAATTATTATTATTATTACTAGAGATGAGACCTCACTATGTTGCCCAGGCTGGTCGTGAACTTCTGGGCTCAAGCGATCCTCCTACCTTGGCTCCCACAGGATCTTCTCGCCTTAGACCTAAGTGTTAATAGTCATCTCTCTGGTTTCTTCACTTCTAGACTCCTATACCTGCAGTGCGTCCTGCACCAGACCATGACATTATTGTCCTTGAAGAGCCGATTTGATCCCATCACTCATGAGCTCAAATGCATTTAACAGTTCCAAGCATCAACAGCCGAATGGATGAACAAACCGTGGTTCATGGTGCAGCCATGCAGTGGAATACTACTCAGCAATGGAAGGGAAAGAACTATTGTTGGCCAGGTGCGGTGGCTCACACTTGTGATCCCAGCACTTTGGTAGGCTGAGGAGGGCGGATCACATGGTCAGGAGATCGAGACCATTCTAGCCAACATGGTGAAGCCTCATCTCTAATAAAAATATAAAAATTAGCTGGGCGTGGTGGCTTGTGCCTGTGGTCCCAGCTACTCAGGAAGCTGAGGCAGGAGAATTGCTTGAACCAGGGAGTTGGACGTTGCGGTGAGCCGAGATCGCGCCACTGCATTCCAGCCTGGCGACAGAGTGAGACTCCATCTCAAAAAAAACAAAAAGAACTACTGTCATACACAACAGCATCAACGAACCTCAAAATCACCATGCTGAGTGAAAGAAGCCAGACTGGAACAAAAAAATCTATGCTGTGTAATTACATGTCTATGACATTTTAGAAAATGCAAACTAATCTGTAGTAACAGAAAGCAGCTCAGTGGTTGCCTAGAGCAGGGAGAAGGATGGAGTATCTTGATTGTGGTGATTTCACAGGTATGCGTGTGTGGAAAATGACCAAATTATACATGCAAAATATGTACAATTTACATGACAATAATACCTCAATAAAACTGTTTTTCTTTTTTTTTTTTTTTAAATTAAAAGCTGTTCAACTGGACGTGGTGGCTCACACCTGTAATCCCAGGACTTTGGGAGGCCGAGTGGGCGGATCACGAGGTCAAGAGATTAAGACCATCCTGGCCAACATGGTGAAACTCCGTCTCTACTAAAAATACAAAAATTAGCCGGGCATGGTGGCTCGTGCCTGTAGTCCCAGCTACTCGGGAGGTTGAGGCAGGAGAATCACTTGAACCCGGGAGGCAGAGGTTACAGTGAGCCAAGATCGTGCCACTGCACTTCAGCCTGGCGACAGAGCAAGACTCATTCTCAAAAAAAAAAAAAAAAAAAAAAGCTAAAAAGAAAAAAGGTCTTCAATCTTCCTAAAAAGTGTGAACTAAAAAGTTCCCATTCTCCCCCAAATAAACTGCAGACTTGTTAGTATAACAGTCTTTTCTAATCTGGTCCTAATGTACCTTTTTGGGCTCACCTCCTCTGCCGCTCCCCAAAATACACCCCCAGCCTCCAACCCATCTAGACTGCGAGCTCCCTGGGTCCTTCTCAGTTTTTGGTCAGGTTCAGGCTTCCCCTTGACCTTTTGCCTTCCCATATAGACTCTTCCCTATGGGACATTGTACCCTGTCCTGCAAGACTCAGGTCAAACACCAGCCTCCCCAGATCCTTTGCTGGTCTCTGCAGTTGAAAGGAGACAATCTCTCCTTCCTTACTCTAAGAGCCATCAGTTAGTGAGTAAGACTGGCTTGGTGCCTACCACACACATCTGGGGTCGAAGGGTTTATGTCTTACCTCTGCAGCTAGGCTTTACAATCTCGGATCCTATACAGTAGCTACCCAAGCACCCCACCTTGGCTGGCTTTCAAACACGTGTTGAGGCCAGGTACAGTGGCTCATGACTTTAGTCCCAGCACTTTGGGAGGCCGAGGTGAATGATCACCTGAGGTCAGGAGTTCGAGACCAGCCTGGCTAACATGGCAAAACCCCGTCTCTACTAAAAATACAAAAATTAGCTGGGCGTGGTGTTGCACACCTGTAGTCCCAGCTACTGGGGAGACTGAGGCAGGAGGATGGTTTGAACCTGGGAGGTGGAGGTTGCAGAGTTGAACAAGACACTGTCTCAAAAAAAAAGAAGCGGGGGGGGGGTGGTTTGAAAAAAATAGGTGTGATGAATGGTTTCTCTGACATCCTTGAACTTTCTCTGATCCTCACTGCAAATCTTAGGACAGTGTTTTGCTCAGAAAGGAAATGCCATCTCATTTGTAAGCTCTTTATAGATACTGATGTGAAACAGAAACCGCGAAGGAGATTCGGATCAAGACTCAGCAGCCGGGCAGACCTACCTCCCACTTGGGGTAATCGTGCGGCTTCAGGGAACCCTTGTGTGTTCCTGGGAGCACAACCAGACAACCATTGTTCCGGTCGATGTGCTCCATTGCCGTCCAGGCACAAACGATGAGATTGCTGGGCCTGAAGGGGAAATAGTGCAGGTCCTGGTGCAGGGGATGACGGGACGTCTTCTTGCCTGAAAAGAAAATCTGCTATTAAAGGATGCTCAAGGCCAGGTGCAGTGGCTCACGCCTGTAACCCCAGCACTTTGGGAGACTGAGGCATATGGATTGCTTGAGCCTGGGCGTTCAAAACTATCCCGAGAAACATAGTGAGACTCCGTTTCTACAGCAAAAAAACAAAAAACAAAAAACTAACTGGGCATGGTGGCATGCACCTGTAGTCGCAGCTACTTGGGAGGCTGAGGTGGGTGTATCACGTGAGCCTGGAGGTCGAGGCTGCAGTAAGCTGTGATTGTATCGCTGCGTTATAGCCTGGGTGACAGAGAGCAAGTCCCTGTCTCAAAAATAAAACAAAAAAAGAAAAACAAAAAATGCTCGTCTCAGAATTCTTATCCTTTGCCTGAAAAAACAATGACCTGTCCTCATAAGAACCAAGCAAATGAAATAATGCTAGAGAAAATCAGCCCCGGAGAGATAAACACCAAATTGAAAATCAACACAGTGGCTCCACACCTTCAAGCCCTGCACTCGCTTCTTCTGGGCTGCTGGTAGCTCAGTATGTATGCACACTATTTTCCAGCAAGTGGTACAACATCATCATCTCTGTTGTGCTTTATTCGTTTGCCACTCTGGATTGGGCACAGCACCTAGCATGTAGTAAAGTGTTCAAAAACCAGTTGCATTAATTACATTGAAGAGAGTGATATGGAGTCTAGTTTGAAATCCCCTTTGAAGTGGCTGATGTCAAAAAAAGTTCTAGGCTAGGCCGGGCGCAGGTGGCTCAAGCCTGTAATCCCAGCACTTTGGGAGGCCGAGACGGGCGGATCACGAGGTCAGGAGATCGAGACCATCCTGGCTAACACAGTGAAACCCCGTCTCTACTAAAAATACAAAAAACTAGCCGGGCGAGGTGGCGGGCGCCTGTAGTCCCAGCTACTCGGAGGCTGAGGCAGGAGAATGGCGTAAACCCGGGAGGCGGAGCTTGCAGTGAGCTGAGATCCGGCCACTGCACTCCAGTCCGGGCGACAGAGCGAGACTCCGCCTCAAAAAAAAAAAAAAAAAAAAAAGTTCTAGGCTGCATGTGGTGGCTCACACCTGTAATCCCAGCACTTTGGGAGGCTGAGGCAGACAGATCTCTTGAGGTCAGGAGTTTGAGACCAGCCTGGCCAACATGGTAAAACCTCATCTCTACAAAAATACAAAAATTAGCCGGGCAGGGTGGTGCACACCTGTAGTCCCAGCTACTTGGAAGGCTGAGGGCTGAGGCAGGAGAATCGCTTGAACCTGGGAGGCAGAGGTTGCAGTGAGTTAAGATCATGCCACTGCACTCCAGCCTGGGCGACAGAGCGAGACTCTGTCTCAAAAAAAAAAAAAAAAAGGCCGGCATGTTTCCTTACACCTGTAATCCCAGCACTTTCGGGGGCTAAGTCAGGTAGATCACCTGAGATCAGGAGTTCAAGACCAGCCTGACCAACATGGTGAAACCCTGTCTCTACTAAAAATACAAAAAAAGTCACCTGGGTGTGATGGCGGGCACCTGTAATCCCAGTTACTCAGGAGGATGAGGCAGGAGAATCGCTTGAACCCCAGAGGTAGAGGTTGCAATGAGCTGAGATCGAGGCACTGCACTCCAGCCTGGGCAACAGAGCAAGTCTCCATCGAAAAAAAAAAATTATCTAAGAGGTCCTCACTCCCACGACTATAGTCATTCAGTGCCATGTCCACTCAGAGTGCTCATGACCACAATGACATTTTCCCCTGGTTTGCTCCCTGAGCCTGGCTCCCGAACACCTGATCTCTGCAGGGATGGAGACCTGGTAATGCTAAGCCGCCTTCTATCACATAAACCCCTCCTGGTGATCAGAAGGAAGAAGAGGCAGAAAGGATAGGGGACTATCTCATGGCTGATTTCTACTGCAGGCACAGAGGAATTCCCCAGTGTGGTCCACGTGGTCTGCACTAGAATCTCTGGACTTGAACTCCTGGGCTCAAGCCATCCTCCCCACTCAGCCTTCTGAGTAGTTGGGACCGCAGGTGCACATTCACGCCCAGCTTGGGGAAGGTTATTAAAATACAGAAACCTGGGTTATATTTCTGCCAGTGAGGTCTTAGATTCTACATTTTAGCAAGCACAAGACTGGGCGCAGTGGCTCACACCTGTAATCCCAGCACTCTGGGAGGCCAAGGCGGGTGGATCATCTGAAGTCAGGAGTTTGAGACCAGCCTGACCAACATGGCGAAACCCTGTCTCTACTAAAAATACAAAAATTAGCCAGGCTTGGTGGCACGTGCCTGTAATCCCAGCTACTTGGGAGACTGAGGCAGGAGAATCAAGAATCGTTTGAAACTGAGAGGTGGAGGTTGCAGTGAGCCGAGATCACGCCATTGCACTCCAGTCTGGGCAACAAGAGCAAAACTCCATCTCAAAAAAAAAAAAAAAAAAAAGACAACTATGGTTTGTGACTCATAGTAACAATTTTAATTGTGTTAGTAATAATAATGTCTTCCTATCAGGAATGCAAGAATCCACACTATCACAGCTAAAAAGAGCTGATCAAGCTTAGAGACACTGAATGGCAGGAACCTTTGATATATGAAGAGTTATGTCCGTTAAACTGTATTTTTTGGGGAGCCAGACATCTGAAAATTCAGCAACAGTCCTTCAGTTAATATCTGAAATCATTACCACATTTCACTGTTGTTATAGTGTAAGTTCTTTTAAGACTTACTCATCCAAAGTTTGACAGTTATAGACATGATTATAGTTAGACATCAGCTATTATTTTATTATTTCATTTTGTTTTATTTTATTTATTTTTTAGAGATGGGTTCTCACTGTGTCACCCAGGCTGGAATGCATGCCGTTAGAGGTTCACTGCAGCCTTCAACTCATGGGCTCAAGTGATCCTCCCACTTCAGCCTTCCAATAGCAGGGACTACAAGTGCACACCACCATGCCTGGATATTTTTTAATTCTATTTTTAGAGACAGAGTCTCACTATGTTGCCCAGGCCACTCTCAAACTCCTGGCCTCAGAGATCTTCCTCCCTCAGTCTCCTAAAATGCTGGGATTACAGGCATGAGTTACTGTACCCAGCCAACCGTACACATTTTAATGAAACCATTTTTTTTTTTTTGCTTCTCCCTTACAATTACCAGAATCTGGAGGTTTGTTTATCAACATGGTGTGCATGGCCATGATATTAGGTCCAGTGAAGCACTCCACATATTTCAGAATCTAAGAAAACAAACAAAAACAAACCTTGTGGGAAATCAGAAGTATTAGCAACTGGTACAAAGTGCAGCAGCTATCCACACAAGAACCAAGAAGTCAATAGTTTGAGAACCAAGTGATATTTCACAACTCTGCAAACAAAGCATCAATAACCCAGCCACTGGAAATCATTCTAAATCTGTAACACGGAATTAAATGGGCTTTTTCTGAGCTAGCTGGGAATGAAATCATTTTTTTTCTACAAGAAAGATGGGAGCTTTGACGAGATATCAATACAGATTTCTTGCCAACCCAAGCCGCAGAGGGTTACTCAGTGGGAAGGCAGCTTCCTCTTCCTCGTTGGAGCCTCTGCATATGAAGATTCCCATACAATTTGCAGCTGTCATGAGTAGCCCGGAAGAAAGCAGAACAGTGGCTTGGAGGACATTTGACAATCAGGGACGCTTGGCACTTGACAACTCATTACTGGGAACCAGGAGGTGACGGGAAACAGAGAAGCAAGAGTGAACAAGCAAAGCAGGTCCCAGGTGTTAGATGAAACATGTTAAACCAGTAATGACATGGGTCCGAGTGGCCGAGGGACACTGCATTATGAAGAAAAGGCTAGCATGGGAACCCATGACAGGGAGAGCTGGTTTAGTCATGGGGCCTGGGAGCTGGGCTGCTGCTGCCTTGTGCACAGAACCCAGCAACGGAGTGGGGAAAAGCAGAAATGGCTCAACACTGAGGTCCAGCGCAGTAGCTCACACCTGTAATTCCAGCACTTTGGGCAGCTGAGGCGGGTGGATCACTTGAGGTCATGAGTTCAAGACCAGCCTGGCCAACATGGTGAAACCGCATCTCTACTAAAAATACAAGAATTCGCCAGGCATGGTGGCGCGTGCCTGTAATCCCAGCTACTTGGGAAGCTGAGACAGGAGAATCACTTGAACCCGGGAGGCGGAGGTTGCAGTGAGTCAAGATCACACCACTGCACTCCAGCCTGAGCAGCAAGAGTGAGACTCCATCTCAAAAAAAAAAAAAAAAAAAAGCCCATGATACTCAAATTTTGATTCCACAAAAAAAAGACTCCAAAAAATGAGCCACTTTCCACTGCTTCCTCACTATTTGATCTCTTGTGTATAAGGAATATTGGCAATTTGATTATGAAACCCTGGAAAAGTTATTAAAACCCTAGGAGTCAGGTACACACTTGCTTTTTATAAAGCCTGGTAGTTTTTGGCGTTCACCGAGGCTGGGATTTTCTAAACCCCAGCCATTCAAGAGCCATCTTCACAACTTCTGACATAACTTGTACTGTTATTTAGCCAATGATCTCCCTACCCTTAGTTAGCTCACTTCTTTTTTTTATTTTTTACTTTCATTTTTATTTTTTTGAGATGGAGTCTTGCTCTGTCGCCTAGGCTGGAGTGCAATGGTGTGATCTCGGCTCACTGCAACCTCCACCTCCCGGGTTTAAGCGATTCTCCTGCCTCAGCCTACCGAGTAGCTGGGATTACAGGCATCCACCACCACACCCAGCTAATTTTTGTATTTTTAGTAGAGACGGGGTTTCACCAAGTTGGTCAGGCTGGTCTCAAACTTCTGACCTTGTGATCTGCCCACCTCAGCATCCCAAAGTGCTGGGATTACAGGCGTGAGCCACTGTGCCCGGCAGTTAGCTCACTTCTTATACTCAATCTTTTTTTTTTTCCTCTTTTTTTCCAATTCAGACAGTAGTCTCGCTATGTTGCCCAGACAGGTCTTGAACTCCTGACCTCAAGTGATTCTCCTGCTTCAACCTCCCAAAGTGTCACTACAACTGGCCTTTTTATTTAATCTTGTCCTAATTAACAACATTCTTAAAATCATGAGTTTGGTAAACTGTTGAGTTTTCTCCAATACACTTAAAAATAAATATCTAAGTATTAAAATAATTTATACCTCCTAAAATCATGGCATAGACCATCAGATACTGGTCCCACTCTTTAGAAATGTAGGAAATTGGCCAGGCTCAGTGGCTCATGCCTGTAATCCCAGCACTTTAGGAAGCCAAGGTGGATGGATCACGAGGTCAGAAGTTCGAGACCAGTGTGAGCAACATGGTGAAACCCCGTCTCTACTAAAAATACAAAAATTAGCCGGGTGTGGTGGCAGGCACCTGTAAACTTAGTTACTTGGGAGGCTGAGGCAGGAGAATCACTCGAACCTGGGAGGCAGAGGTTGCAGTGAGCTGAGATTGCACAACTGCACTCCAGCATGGGCAACAGAGTGAGACTCTGTCTCCAGGAAAGAAAAGAAAAGAAAACCCACTGATTTTACTCAATTCAACTCCTTTCCATATCCACCTCTAAGAGCAGTGATTCCTGCGCTCAAGCGATCCACCTGCCTCGGCCTCCCAGAGTGCTCGGATTACAGGAGTGAGCCACTGCGCCCGGCCAAATCAGTGGGTTTTACAGGTGGGCATACACGCTGGCAATTAAACAGAAGCAAAGCCAGGGTGGTCTCTGACCTCAGGGAGAGTGCAGTATCTGAAGAGCTCCTTATCTTCCTGGAAATCCTGGACCTTCGTGGTCATCTTCTCACTTGGAGCATATTCCGATTTCGAAATGGTCACATCTCTCATTACTACTAATCCTAATGGTTTCACCTCCTTTCTGCAGATTTTTTCAAACTCATTCCTAGAAAATTTAATTTGCAAATGATGTCGTTACCACTGGCTCCAAGCACCTGCCCTGCCCTCTTCTGTGGAAAGGGTTGCAGACTTGAGGGGTGGTTTCTCTGCACTAAGTCGGCCTCCAGGTTGAGGTCCAGATGGGAATGCCTCCCATTCCAATGAAAAGCAGGAGAAACTGTCAGCCTAGAATCCACTACCAGAATTAAATCATTCCCTAGTTTAGCATACCGGTAGGGAAGTCTTTTTATGATTTGGTTACATTGTAAATAATAATAGCAAACACTTCTGTAACACTTACCATGTGCCCAGCTCTATTCAAAGTGCTTTCCATATATTTCACCTGTAGTCGTAACAACACTAGGACATAAGTACTATTATTATCCCCATTTTACAGATGAGGAAACAGAGGCATGGGATGTGAAGTAAATTGCCCCAGGACACATAATATTAAGTGGCGGAGCTGAGACTGAAGCCCAGGCGTGGTGGCTCCCGACCATAATCCCAGCAACTGAGGAGGGTGAGGCCAGGAGTTCAAGACCAGCCTGGGCAACATAGTGAGACTCCCTGTCTCTAAAAACAAAGAAATAAAAAATTAGCCGGGTATGGTGGTGCACACCTGTGGTCCCAGCTACTCAGGACGCTGAGGCAGGAGGATCACTTGAGCCCAGGAACTTGAGGCTGCAGTAAGCTATGATTGCACCACTGCACTCTAGCCTACACAACAGAGTGAGGCCCTTTCTCAATAACAACAAAAAAAGTCAGTCTGGCACCAGAGCCCGTGCTTCTAAACACCTCCCAACAAACCAACTCCTTAAAAAACATCTGTAAAGGCAGGAGTGAATCCACCTTGTATTCTCATTACATGCACACAATACATACTTTTGTAAAATAACAAATAGTGTTACTGTACCGAAAGCGTTGAATATCGGCATCAGGTACAAGATTTTTGATTACAAGAAACCCATTTTCTTCATAAAATTTTCTCTGTTCCAGGGTTAGAACATTATTATCCAGAGTATACCTAAAGGAGAAAAAGAATCCTAAAATAAGTTAAATTTTTAAATTACTGGCTAGGCACAATGGCTCACACCAGTATTCCTAGCACTTTGGGAGGCTGAGGCAAGTGGATCACTTGAGGTCAGGAGTTTGAGACCAGCCCAGGCAACATGATGAAAACCCGTCTCTACCAAAAAAATACTGGTTGTGCCACTCCACTCCAGCTTGGGTGACAGAGTGAGACCCTGTCTCAAAAAAAAAAAAAAAAAATTTAAATGACTTCCTAAAAATATGTATCAAGAACCTGAGGCTAGGCATGGGGGCTCACGCCTGTAATCCCAACACTTTGGGAGGCCGAGGCGGGTGGATCGCTTAAGGTCAGGAGTTTGAGACCAGCCTGACCAACATGGTGAAAACCGATCTCTACTAAAAATACAAAGTTTAGCCAGGCATGGTGGTGGGCATCTGTAATCCCAGCTACTCGGGAGGCTGAGGCAGGAAAATTGCTTGAACCTGGGAGGCGGAGGTTGCAATGAGCTGTGATCATGCCACTGCCCTCCAGCCTGGGCGACAGAGCAAGACTCCGTCTCAGAAACAACAACAACAACAACAACAACAACAACAACAAGAACCTAAGAAACGGTTCATGCTCTTCAATCCAGCATTTCTAAGACCAAGGAAATAATCTGAAAACTTAAGCTTTCTGTTCAAAATGTTAACTATGGTCACCAAAAAAAGTACTTGAGTGAGCCGGGCACAGTGGCTCATGCCTGCAATCCCAGCTCTTTCGGAGGCTGAGGCAGGTGGATCACCTGAGGTTGGGAGTTCGAGACCAGCCTGACTAACATGATGAAACTCTATCTCTACTAAAAATACAAAAATTAGCGTGCCTGTAATCCCAGCTACTCAGAAGGTCGAGGCAGGAGAATCACTAGAACCCAGAAGGTGGAGATTGCAGTGAGCTGAGATCGCACCAGTGCACTCCAGCCTGGGTGACAGAGCAAGACTCCATCTCAGAAAAAAAAAAAGTGCATTAGTGGAAGAAAAATTAACTACTGACACTATGTTCACTCAGTGGAATATGACTCAGACATTAAAAATTGAGGCCATATAATAGTATGGACGGCAGGCATGGTGGCTCATGCCTGTAATCCTAGCACTTTGGGAGTCTGAGGCAGGCGGATCACGAGGTCAGGAGATCGAGACCATCCTGGCTAACATGGTGAAACCTGTCTCCACCAAAAATACAAAAAATTAGCCGGGCGTGGTGGCAGGCGCCTATAGTCCAGCTACTGTGGAAGCTGAGGAAGGAGAATGGCATTAACCCAGGAGGCGGAGCTTGCAGTGAATCAAGATCGCACCCCTGCACTCCAGCCTGGGCTACAGAGCCAGACTCTGTCTCAAAATAAAATAAAATAAAATAAAATATGAACTATGCTTATTATATAATAAAATATTATTACAATTATGTAAAACCAAGACACTATATGAAAAAAAAAAGCCTGTAAAGAAATATGCCAAAGCAATTTTTAACAGTGATTGCCTTTAGTAATGGAATTAGGGATGATTTTAAAAAATTCCTTCTATTAGGCCGGGCGCAGTGGCTCACGCCTGTAATCCCAGCACTTTGGGAGGCCAAGGCCGGCGGATCACAAGATCAGGAGATCGAGACCACAGTGAAACCCCTTCTCTACTAAAAATACAAAAACTTAGCCGGGCATGGTGGTGGGCACCTGTAGTCCCAGCTACTCAGGAGGCTGAGGCAGGAGGATGGTGAGAACTCAGGAGGTGGAGCTTGCAGTGAGCTGAGATCGCACCACTGCACTCCAGCCTGGGCGACAGAGTAAGACTCTGTCTCAAAAAAAAAAAAAAATTCTTTCTATTTCTCTGATGTTTCTGTAATGAATACGTTTGATTTTTCAGATGAGAAACAAATTCAATAAATTTTATATTTTTAACTGTCCAGTTGATGCACTCCAAGAAGTAAAGTAACAAAATCCAAATAAATGTACAACATACCCATAAACTGAAATCACCCAACCTATTCCTTAAGATTGGAATTGTGTTGTATGAGAATATTTAGGAAGGTCAAGATCTTCCCCTTTAAAGGTGATTTAAGATAAACCAAAGATGCTAGTTAATATGTCCATATAACCAAATTACAAGCTTAGCTTTTTTTGTTTTTGTTTTTGTTTTGAGATGGAGTCTGGCTCTGTCACCCAGGCTGGAGTGCAGTGGTGTGATATCAGCTCACTGTAACCTTGACCCTCCCAGGTTCAAGCAATTTTCCAGCTTCAGCCTCCTGAGTAGCTGGGATTATAGGTGCACACCACCAAGCCCAGCTAATTTTTGTATTTTTGTAGAGGTGGGGGTTTCATGACGTTGTCCAGGCTGGTCTCGAACTCCTGACCTCAAGTGATCCACCCGTGTTGGCCTCCCAAAGTGCTGGAATTACAGGCATGAGCCACTGTGCCCGGCCACAAGTTAATTTAAATATGATGTGTAATAACTGAATTTCTAAAAGTCAGATTATAAGGCTGGTGTGATGGCTCAGGCCTGTAATCCCAGCACTTTGGGAGGCCAAGGCAGGAGGATTGCTTTAGCCCAGGAGTTCAAGACCAACCTGGGCAACATATGAAGGGCCCATCTTTATTAGAAATAAATAAATGTCAGATTATGTGTTTTCCGATATTTTTCCTTCTTTCTGAATCTTGAAATACATACAGAAAATTAGTCAGTCTTCGGCCGGGCGCGGTGGCTCAAGCCTGTAATCCCAGCACTTTGGGAGGCCGAGACGGGCGGATTACAAGGTCAGGAGATCGAGACCATCCTGGCTAACACAGTGAAACCCCGTCTCTACTAAAAATACAGAAAACTAGCCGGGCGAGGTGGCGGGCGCCTGTAGTCCCAGCTACTCGGGAGGCTGAGGCAGGAGAATGGCATAAACCCGGGAGGCGGAGCTTGCAGTGAGCTGAGATCCGGCCACTGCACTCCAGCCCGGGCGACAGAGCGATACTCCGTCTCAAAAAAAAAAAAAAAAAAAAAAAAAAAAAAAAAAAAAAAAAGAAAATTAGTCAGTCTTCAAAATTTTCCACAATTGTACTAATTAGAATAAATCCTGGAAACAGGATTTGTATAATAAAATTCTAATCAGGTAACATGTGGTATATTATATCATCATTACCACTCATGAAACTTTTATATACATAATAGATTTCAAAATTAAAACTTAAACTACTTACTGGAATTGTTGAGGATGGAAACTGGCAGAGGAAATAGTCCCTGTAGTGGGATGAACTACCTAGGACGTGAATTAAGGCAAATAAAGTAAAATACAGAAGGCCAGGTGCGGTGGCTCATGCCTGTAATTCCAGCACTTTGGGAGGCTGAGGCAGGCCGATCACTTGAGCTCAGGAGTTGGAGACCAGCCTGGCCAACACGGTGAAACCCCATCTCTACTAAAAACACAAATTAGGCCGGGAGCGGTGGCTCACGTTTGTAATCCTAGCACTTTGGGAGGACGAGGCGGGTGGATCACCTGAGTCAGGAGTTTGAGACCAGCCTGACCAATATGCTGAAACCCCATCTCTACTAAAAATACAAAAATTAGCCAGGGATGGTGGCGTTCATCTATAATCCCACCTACTCAGGAGGCTAAGACAGGAGAATCGCTTGAACCTGGGAGGCGGAGATTGCAGTGAGCCAAGATCGCACCACTGCACTCCAGCCTGGACAACAGAGAGACTCCATTCCAGGAAAAAAAAAAAAAATACTACTACTACTACTAAGAAGAAGAAGAATACATATTACACTCGGGAGGCTGAGGCAGGGGAATCGCTTGAACCCAGGAGGCGGAGGTTGCAGTGGGCCGACATCACGGCACTGCACTCCAGCCTGGCCACAGAGCAAGACTCCGTCTCAAAATAAAAGCAATAATAATAATAACAACAATAATAATACAAATTCGCCTGGCGTCGTGCCGCAACCCTGTAGTCCCAGCTACTTGGGAGGCTGAGGTGGGAGGATCTCTTGAGTCCAAGAGTGAGCCGAGATGGCACCACTACTGCACTGCAGCCTGGGTGACAGAGAGAGTCCCTATTTCAAAAAAAAAAAAAAAAAAAAAAAAAAAAAACCAAAAAAGCAAAACTCTAGAAATTCCTTTTGAAGATCTCTCTTCTATCCGGTAACTGCAGGCTGTTGACATAGAATTGCATTGTTTCTTTAGCTTAATTGGTTACTTTCGGAATGTCACTCTCATCAATCAACGTGTTATCCTTTCTTTCTCTCTGTTTCTGTCTTCTGGAGCGCACTGGCCTTCACGGCTCACTGTAACCTTGGAGTCCTGGCCTTGGCCTCCAGAAAAGCTGGGACAAATAGGCAAGGCCTCTGTCCCCGCGCCAGTCCTCACCCTCTGTCCTTCCCTAAATAGTGTCTTTATATAACTCGGTGGCCATAGTCCAGCAGGGAGGCCGCCCTGGGCAACGCCTGCCTGGCCAGCTCCTGCCCGGGAGGGCACCGGCCTCTACCCTCCGGAGGGGGCTGGGTCACCGCCTGCCTGGGCCCCTTCCAGGCAACCCTGCGCGCGTGTGCACCATGCGCCCGTGACTGGACATCTCTGGGTGTCTGGACAGCTGCGGGAGTCACGAGCAGCCGGTGAAAGGGCATCTCCACAAAGCAAGGAGCACAGGCCTCCAGGGATCCCGGAGAGCAGCGCGACGCGGCAAGTGCACCGAGCCCAGGGCGGCCGCGCGTGTCCTCGGGGGACGCAGCCTCCTCCCGGCTCCCCGGTTCCGGGAAGAGACGCGACCCAGGCGGGGACCCCGCGCGGGGCGAGGAGGCGCCGGGGCTGGGATGCGTGCGACCCCGAGGCCTCCACTCGGACCCGGGCCATCACTCAGGCCGCGGCGTCGGCGCCAGGTCCAGCCCGACACCCGCGCAGCTCAAAGGATACAACGGCCCCGGCCGAGGGGCGGCCGAGGTGGCCCAGTACGATCTGCAGGCGGGCGGCTGCGCGGGACTGCTCCATGGCGGCGGCGCGGGGACCCCCCCCACTCCCGGTCTCGGCCCCATTTAGCTCCGCCGGCGGCTCCGCCTCCAGGCGCGGTCCGGGGCAAGACGCAGGCGGGGTTAGGGGCGGCGCCATCTCGCGGGCTGGGCTGCTGGGGCGCCCTAGTCCGCTAGGGTCCGCGCGCCGGGCAACCGCGCGGGGCTGACGTGCTCCCCACACCATGATCATTTCGTCCTTTCTTTTCTTTCTTTCTTTCTTTTTTTTTTTTTTTTTTTTTTTTTTTTTTTGAGACGGAGTCTCGCTCTATCACCCAGGCTGGAGTGCAGTGGCCGGATCTCAGCTCACTGCAAGCTCTGCCTCCCAGGTTTATGCCATTCTCCTGCCTCAGCCTCCCGAGTAGCTGGGACTATAGGCGCCCGCCACCTCGCCCGGCTAGTTTTTTGTATTTTTTAGTAGAGACGGGGTTTCACGGTGTTAGCCAGGATGGTCTCGATCTCCTGCCCTCGTGATCCACCCGTCTCGGCCTCCCAAAGTGCTGGGATTACAGGCTTGAGCCACCGCGCCCGGCCTTCTTTCTTTCTTTTTAAAAAGAGACAAGATTTTGCTCTGTCGCCCAGGCTGGTGTGCAGTGCCCAATCATAGCTCACTGCAGCCTTGAACTCTTGGGCTAATTATAATTTTTTGTAGAGATGGGGTCTCCCTACATTGCCCAGGTGCGTCTCAAACTCCTCCCCGCCTCCTGCCTCGACCTCCTAAAGTGCTGGGACTACAGGCGTTAGTCATCGCCCCTGCCCCGCACCCTGTTTCTATTCCATCACCAGGACCCTTCCTGCCTCCCGGAGGCTCGGGGACCCAGTGACCAGGCCAAGGTCACCCAGTGACAAGTGGCTGGGCCAGGACCTCACTCACGCTCCTAACGTCATGGCTTCCATCTATTTCACCCCACGTGGTAAAATAGATGGAAGCCATGACGTGGCTGCTCCTTCCACTGACAGCTGAAAGAATAAAATCTCCGATTTAAACAAAAAGTTTGCCAGGCACGGTGGCTCGTGCCTGTAATCCCAGCACTTTGGGAGGCCAAGGTGGGCGGATCACAGGGTCAGGAGTTCAAGACCAGCCTGGCCAACTTGGTGAAACCTTGTCTCTACTAAAGATACAAAAATTAGCTGGGTGTTGTGGCGCACGCCTGTAATCCCAGCTGCTGGGGAGGCTGAAGCAAGAGAATCGCTTGCAACCGGGAGATGGAGAAGGACGGGGCAAGACTCTGTCTCTAAAACAAACAAACAGGTTTTTAGCCGGATGGGTGGCTCACGCCCATAACCCCAACACTTTGGGAGGCCGAGGCAGGAGGATCGCTTGAGCGCAGGATTGCTAGAGATCAAGACCCACCTAGGTAACATAGTGAGAACACCCGATCTACAAAAAATTAGCCAGGCATGGTGGCAGGCACCTGTAATCCCAGCTACTCGGGAGGCTGAGGCAGGAGAATGGTGTGAACCCGGGAGGCGGAGCTTGCAGTGAGCCGAGATCCAGCCATTGCACTCCAGCCTGGGTGACAGAGCAAGACTCAGTCTCAAAAAAAAAAAAAAAAAAAAAAAAAAATCCAGACATTGTGTGAGGAAGCATTGCAAAACTTTCTGTTAGCTGTTGCATGTAGTCCCCAGTCACGTTCCCCAGGCTTGCTCGATCTATCACGACCCTTTCATGTAGACCCCTTAGAGTTGTAAGCCCTTCAAAGGGCCAAGAATTTCTTTTTCAGGGAGCTTGGTTTTTGGAGACTCAAGTCTGCCGAAGCTCCCAGCCTATTAAAGCCTCTTCCTTCTTTAATCTCGTGTCTGAGGAGTTTTGTCTGTGGCCCGTCCTGCGACAAGAGGATCACCTGAGCCCGGGAGTTTGAGGTTGCAGTGAGCCCAGATGGTGCCTCTGCACTCCAGCCTGGCCGACAGAGTGAGGCCCTGTCCAAAAAACACAAAAACAAAAAACAAACAAAACTCCAAAACAGCAACAACGAAGTTTTGAAAATAAAAATAAAAAAAAAAATGCTAAGATTCATCCCTAAAAGTCACATGTGCCATTCAAAAGGGGTATTTCATTTAGTGGGACTCCAGCCCATAATATTATAAACAGTTCGGTTGGTCATTAAAAAAAAAAGTGAATAAAATAAATGACCTCCAAAAAAGTCTGATGCACACAGCCCAGTATGGTGTAAATTTCTTAGAGAACTCCAGCACCTCTTTGTAAGATTTCTTTTCTATTCCATAACTACGAATATTGACATAGCATCTCATTGTTTTACTGTCTCATTTTTTCATTGATTTTTTTTTTCTTTTTTAGCTTAAGAGTTACTTCCAGAACGTCGCAGCACACGTTATCACTGCTTGCATGAGATGTTTATAGAATTTGGTGACAATGTCGCAGTCCAGGAGGGAGGCCCGCAGCCAGCATCACCAGCCCCTTCCCATTTGCACAGGCGGGGAGGAAAACGGCAGCGCCGGGGCTTCCCCTGGTGGTCCCTCCCGCTTTCTCCGGGATTCGCCCGCCCCAGGGTCTCAGGCCAGCAGAAGGACCCGGGAGGCCTCAGCAGCTCCGGACCTCATCTGCCTCACTTCGGCATCCCGCGCAGGAATGTGACCATGTAGGAGTGACCCGCAGCTCTCAAGGACCCAGCAGTTTGTCACGGTTTGAACCGAACAGCGGGGCCTGGGGCGGATGCAGCTGCAGGGTCCTCCTCTTTCTGCCCGTGGGAACCCCCATTTCCGGGTGGGTACCGGCGAGGCGACGTCTCCTTACTGCCCTCGCCTGGTGAGATGTGGGCACTGCTGCCAGGAGAAAAAACTGAAGATGTGAATTCAGTTCATCACCCTTCCCTTGTTTATTAAAGATTGGGGACCCTGGCCAGGCGCGGTGGCTCACGCCTGTAATCCCAGCACTTTGGGAGGCCGAAGCGGGCAGATCACGAGGTCAGGAGATCGAGACCATCCTGGTTAACACGGTGAAGCCCTGTCTCTACTAAAAATACAAAAAAGTAGCCGGGCGTGGTGGCGGGCACCTGTAGTCTCGGCTATTCAGGAGGCTGAGGCAGGAGAATGGCGTAAACCCGGGAGGCGGAGCTTGCAGTGAGCTGAGATCCCGCCACTGCACTCCAGCCTGGGCGACAGAGCGAGACTCTGTCTCAAAAAAAAAAAAAAAAAAAAAAAAAAAAAAAAAGATGAGGACCTTTACCCGCACTGACAGTGATTGGTTTTCCTGACCAATAAAGAAATTCGAATGAGATGAAGCTACTTACACCTGTGTTTCTACTGTTCCTTTAAAATTCTCTAATTTCACAACTGTGTGAAAATTCCTGCCATCTCTCCCACAAGGCATTTATACAAGCATGTATTTAGATGTATTTAAATTTATGCTTTTTTTTTTTTTAGACAGAGTCTGACTTTGTTGCCCAGACTGGAGTGCAGTGGCACTATGTCGGCTCACTGCAACCTTTGCCTCCCGGGTTCAAGAGATTCTCCTGACTCAGCTTCCTGAGTAGCTGGGATCACAGGCACACCACCAAGCTGAGCTATTTTTAGTAGAGCTGGAGTTTCACCATTTTGGCCAGGCTGGTCTCGAAGTCATGACCTCAAGTGATCCACCCGCCTCGCAGCCTTCCAAAGTGCTGGGATTACAGGCGTGAGCCACCGTACCCGGCCCAAACTGATGCTTTTTACCGAGAGATGAAGGAAATTCTTAAATGCTCACAATTGTTATCAGCCTTTTTAAAATTAGAGGGATGCTGGGTTTAACATTTTTCATTTAAGATCCCACGGAGAATTAAAACAATTTCTCCGTAGGTAAAGAGGTAATTTGATGAATGTTACTAGTTTTCTTTCAAATAGCTATTTGGATTATTGGAAAATTCCCTAAGTAGGCACCTTTAATAATTTTGTTATTAAAATAAAACTATTTTAGAACAATTGAAGCAGAACATTAATGGAATGTAAACATTATCACAAGAATGAAAATTTTTTCCCCTTTGGTATTAGATATTTATTGATTTCTTATTAAAGCTGGCCTTTTGAAGATTACTTCAAAATTAACTTTTCTTCCCTGTTCAAGCAATGTGCTTGGTTACTTGCATATTGAAAGTAACCTTTCAGACAAGTTTTGAGACACAATTTTCAAAATGATCTAAGGAATAGTTTTCCTCATATATATAAATTAAATGATTTGTTAAATAATAGCCATATTTGAAGAGCTAAGTAAAATGTCTGAATTTTTAAATCTTGGATTAAATTGTTAAAACTGACTGGGGGAAGTGGATCACGCCTGTAATCCCAACACTTTGGAAGGCTGAGGCGGGTTGATCACCTGCGGTCAGGAGCTCGAGACCTGTCTGGCACACATGTTAAAACCCCGTCTCGGCTGGGCGCGGTGGCTCAAGCCTGTAATCCCAGCACTTTGGGAGGCCGAGACGGGCGGATCACGAGGTCAGGAGATCGAGACCATCCTGGCTAACACGGTGAAACCCCGTCTCTACTAAAAAATACAAAAAAACTAGCCGGGCGAGGTGGCGGGCGCCTGTAGTCCCAGCTACTCGGGAGGCTGAGGCAGGAGAATGGCCTAAACCCGGGAGGCGGAGCTTGCAGTGAGCTGAGATCTGGCCACTGCACTCCAGCCTGGGCAACAGAGCAAGACTCCGTCTCAAAAAAAAAAAAAAAAAAAAAAAACCCGTCTCTACTAAAAATGCAACAACAACAAAAAATTAGCTGGGCGTGGTCGCGCATGCCTGTAATCCCAGCTACTCGGGAGGCTGGGGCAGGAGAAGCGCTTGAACCCGGGAAGCGGAGGTTGCAGTGAGCCTAGATCGCGCCATTGCACCCCAGCTTGGGCAACACGAGTGAAACGCTGTCTTTAACAAACAAACAAACAAACAAACACAAAAACAAAAACCAGAAAACATACAAACAAACAAACGAAAACCCAAGAAAATTAGCTGGGCGTGGCGCACCTGTAGTCCTAGCTACTTGAGAGGTTGATGTGGGAGAATCGCTTGAGCCCAGGAGGCCTAGGTTGCAGTGAGCTGATATGGTGCCACTGCACTCCAGCCTGGGCGATAGAGCAAGACCACGTTTCAAAAACAAAATGATACAATAAATAAATAAATAAATAAATAAATAGTTCAAGCCAGGCATGGTGGCTCCCACCTATAATGTCAGCACTTTGGCAAGTCGAGGCACAGGATTGCTTGAAGCAAGAGGCTGGAGACCAGCCTGGGCAACATCGCAAGACTTTGCCTCTACAAAAAATTTTAAAAAGAAATAGCTGGGTGCAGTGGCGCACCTGTAGTCCTAGCTACTCCAGAGGCTGAGGCAGGAGGATTGCTTGAGCTCAGGGTTCCAGGCTGCAGTGAGCCATGATCCCTTACTGTACTCCAGCCTGAGTGTAGAGTGAGATCCTCTCTCTAAAATTTGTTTAAAAAAATTTTTAATGTTAGCTGGGCGTGGTGGCTCATGACTGTAATCCCAGCACTTTGGGAGGCCGAGGCGGGTGGATCACAAGGTCAGGAGTTCGAGACCAGCCTGGCCAATATGGTGAAACCCTGTCTCTACTAAAAAAATACAAAAATTAGCCAGGCGTGGTGGTGGGCGCCTGTGATCCCAGCTACTCAGGAGGCTGAGGCAGGAGAATCGCTTGAACCCAGGAGGCAAAAGTTGCAGTGAGGTGAGATTGCACCACTGCATTCCAGTCTGGGCAACAGAGAGAGACTCTAATAATAATAATAATAATAATAATAAGTGGTTCAAGCATTGTACACACTTAAGAAAATGTCATTATATGAACAAAAAATCATCTGCAATCAACTCCAGATTCAAAAACTCTGAGAATTGATATGACTGTAGGTCAGGTCATTTGGTTACAAGTTTTAAAATTCATTTAGAATATAGTGGCTCACACCTGTAGTCCCAGCACTTTCAGAGGCCAAGGCAGAAGGATCATTTCAGGCCAGGAGTTCGAAACTAGCTTGGGAAACATAGCAAGACTCCATTTCTGCAAAAAGTTTAAAAATTAGTCAGGTGTGTAGGCCGGGTGGGGTAGCTCACACCTGGAATCCCAGCACTTTGGGAGGCCAAGGTGGACGGATCACCTAAGGTCAGGAGTTCAAGACCAGCCTGGCCAACATAGTAAAACCCTGTCTCTACTAAAAATACAAAAACTAGCTGGGCATGGTGGCACATGCCTGTAGTCCTGGCTACTCGGGAGGCTCAGGCAGGAGAATCACTTGAACCTAGGAGGCGGAGGTTGCAGTGAGCCAAGATCGCGCCACTGCACTCCAGCTTGGGCGACAGAGTGAGACTTCATCTCAAAATAAATAAATAAATAAATAAATAAATAAATAAATAAATAAATAAAATTAGCCAGGTGTGGTGGTATGCAACTATAGTCCCAGCTATTAGGGAGGCTGAAGTGAGAGAATCTCCGGCTTTTCTCCAAGCCCATTTCTGATGTCAGCCATAATGAAAACAAGTCTAAAGAATGGAGACATCTGTGGTGCAAAGAAGTATCTCATCTTCCAACCTAAATTAGAAACTAAAAAATATAGGTGTGTAAATCTGGGAGAAGAGGAAAGAATAAAATTATCACTCATGGAATTATTTGGATTGAGAAATATCTAGAGGCCCAGGGTAAATGATCTAGCATGAAACAAGCACAAATCAACCGGCAAACCGCTACACAATCACTGGGTACCTAAGTTGTACCCAGCTGTCTAAAAGAAACAGAGAAACATAGGAGGGGGTGCAGCAATGATCCATGTGAGCAGAGGGAAAGGCAGTGCCATGCCCAGGCTCTAAATGACACAGACCAGGGGACAGGGCAGCAGGTACAGGAAGAGAGAGGGCTAAGGTATGTTAGGGTGAAGGAGGGCAGGAAGGAAGGAAATATGGAAAGAAATCACACACTCATACACACACATATATACATACATGCACACACGCAAACACACATGCACACATGCACGCACACACATGTTCCTTTCATGAGTCAGTTCACCATGGATATGAATGGAACATGTGTGTGCATGCAGGGAGGCTGGAATCAGAGATACTGCTTGAGAGGAAAGGGGAGGTGCTGTTTTAATTCTAAGTTGTCCAAAATGTAGAAAGAAAGAAACTTCTCATTGAAAACTGTTGTATTTCCATGGCCCTTTTTTTTTTTTTTTTTATGAGATGGAGTCTCGCTCTGTCGCCGAGGCTGGAGTGCAGTGGCTGGATCTCAGCTCACTGCAAGCTCCGCCTCCCGGGTTTACGCCATTCTCCTGCCTCAGCCTCCCGAGTAGCTGGGACTACAGGCGCCCGCCACCTCGCCCGGCTAGTTTTTTTTTTTTTTTTGTATTTTTTTAGTAGAGATGGGTTTTCACAGTGTTAGCCAGGATGGTCTCGATCTCCTGACCTCGTGATCCGCCCATCTCGGCCTCCCAAGGTGCTGGGATTACAGGCTTGAGCCACCGCTCCCGGCCTCCATGGCCCTTTATGTATACTTTTGTTTTTATTTGCGATGGAGTTTCGCTCTTGTTGCCCAGGCTGCAGTGCAATGGCACAATCTTGGCCCACCACAACCTCTGCCTCCCAGGTTCAAGCAACTCTCCTGCCTCAGCCTCCCAAGCAGCTGGGATTACAGGCATGTGCCATCATGCCCGTCTAATTTTGTATTTTTAGTAGAGACAGGGTTTCTCCATGTTGGTCAGGCTGGTCTCGAACCACCGACCTCAGGTGATCCGCCCGCCGTGGCCTCCCAAAGTGCTGGGATTTATGTATACTTTCATGTTGGTGTTAATCATTTCATGTTGGCACTACAGAAAAGTTGATTCCGCCACAGTCTGCCTGGTAGGCCAGGCTTGCTTTGTGCACAAAGCTTGGCAGCCTGCGGTGAACTGACCTTCCTCCCCGCTGGCCCCCGCTTGGTATGGCTGTGTGATCATATTAATTTGGCCAGGTATTGTGGCTCAGGCCTGCAATCCCAGCACTTTGGGAAGCCAAGGTGGGAGGATCTCTTGAAGCCAGGAGTTTGAGACCATTTTGGGAAACACAGCAAGACCCCATCTCTTTGAAAAAGAGCTAAGAAACTAGCCATACGTGATGGTGGTGTACCTGTAGTCCCAGGTACTCAGGAGATTGAGGCGGGAGGATAACTTGAGCCCAGGAAGCGGAGGCTACAGTGAGCCATGATCACCCCACTGCACTCCCGACTGCGCAACAGAGTGAGACCTTGTCTCAAAAAAATTTTTAAAAATCATATTAGTTTACATTATATATTACGTATATATTTAAATGACCCAATGTTTGGTGATCAATAATAAATACACATACATTGTAGAAAATTTTTAAAAAATAGGGAAAAAAACCCTAAAATGCACTCGTGTGACTGCTCTTTGCAAGAAAACTTTTGTTAAAATTCAATCTATTTTTTCCCATTCACATTTAGTTGAACTATACACATTTTATACAGGTATATACATTTATATGTATATATGTTTTCAAACTTAATATCACACTGAATACACTACATTGCATCTTTTTTTGTATAACACGTTTATTTTAGTCCAGGAGTGGTGGCTTACACCTGTAATTCCAGCACTTTGGGAGGCTGAGGTGGGCGGATCACCTGAGGTGGGAGTTCAAGACCAGCCTCACCAAACATAGAGAAACCCCATCTCTACTAAAAATACAAAATTAGCTGGGTGTGGTGGCGCAATGCCTGTAATCCTAGCTACTTGGGAGGCTGAGGCAGGAGAATTGCTTGAACTCAGAAGATGGAGGTTGCAGTGAGCCAAGATCGCGCTATTACACTCCAGCCTGGGTGACAAGAGCAGCAAAGTTCTGTCTCAAAAAAAAGAAAAAATACAAGGGAAAAAAAACCCTAAAATTAACTAGTGTGGCTGCTCTTCACAAGAACACCATTGTTACAATTCAATGTATTTTTTTCCATTCACATTTAGTTGAAAAATATACATTTAACACAGGTACATGCATACATATGTATATATTTCTTCAAAGTTGGTATCACACTGAATAGACTACATTGCATCTTTTTTTGGTATAAAACATTTAATTAATTGGTCTTCGTGGAGAATTAGATGCATCACCACAGTATTATAACTGAGCCATTAATTTTGTAGCTTCATCAACATTAAGTTTGCTTTCATGGCGCTGCTAAGAAATCAGTTCTTTTTGCAGAAGTTCAAGAGAAAGGCCTTTTGAGAAATGTGGAAGTTCCTCTTGTACACTTACAAAAGCTTTGTTTACTCTGCTAACTTTTTCATCATTCCTAATGTTTATCTTAAGATCAGTGGCAATTGGTTTTGCTCTGTTTTTAGCCTTAAAGCTTTTTTGGCTGGCTGTGCGAAATCCATTCCTGGACTTCTGCCCTCTTAATTTCTTCTTGGCCATTGTCAGGAATTCAATACTTCTTAAGCTCCAGGTGATGCTGCATCTTTTTTTCACCTTAGATTTTTGCATATTTTACCATGAATACATAGTCTCCAAAAATGTGACTTTTGAGGCAGAATTATAAATATATATATTTTTTTTCTTTTTTTTTTTTTTTTTTGAGACAGAGTCTCATTTAAAAAAATGCTGGATGTTGGCTGGGTGCGGTGGCTCATCCCTGCAATCCCAGCACTTTGGGAAGCCGAGGCGGGTGGATCACTTGAAGTCGAGATCGAGACCATCCCGGCTAACGCAGTGAAACCTCTATTAAAAATGCAAAAAATTAGCCGGGCGTGGTGGTGGGCGCCTGTAGTCCCAGCTACTCAGGAGGCTGAGGGAGGAGAATAGTGTGAACCCAGGAGGTGGAGCTTGCAGTGAGCCGAGATTGTGCCACTGCACTCCAGCGTCGGTGACAGAGCCAGACTCCGTCTCAAAAAAAAAAAAAAAAAAAAAGCCAGACATGGTGGTGGGCGCCTGTAGTCCCAGTTACTTGGGAGTCTGAGGCAGGAGAATGGCTTGAACCTGGGAGGCGGAGGTTACAATGAGCCAAGATTGCATCACCGCATTCCAGCCTGGGTGATAGAGCGAGACCCTGTCTCAAAACAAAAGAAACAACCAACCACCAAAACTGCTGGGTGTGGCGGGTCACACCTGTAATCCCAACACTTTGGGAGGCCAGAGTGGGAGGATCACTTGAGCCCAGGATTTCAAGACTAGCCTGGGAAACAAAGTGAGACCCCCCTCTCTACAAGAATGTTTTTTTTTTAATTAGCCAGGCCTGGTGGTGTGCCTGTAGGCATAGCCAGTAGGGAAGCTGAGGTGGGAAGATCTTTTGAGCCCGGAAGTTCAAAGCTGCGGTAAGCCATGATCATGCCACTGCACTCCAGCCTGGGAGACAGAATGAGACTGTCTCAATAAATAGATACTTACATACATACATAAATACATAAATTGGACTCATACTGCATATACAGTTGTTTTTCAAAACTCATTATTACATTGTGAATATTTCCCTATTATTAAATGCCGTAAGACCTTTTTTTTTTTTTTTTTTGAGACACAGTTTCATTCTGTCGCCCAGGTTGGAGGGCAGTGGCATTATCTGAGCTCACGGCAACCTCTGCCTCCAGAGTTCAAGCGATTTTTGTGCTTCAGCCTCCCGAGTAGCTGGGATTACAGGTGTGCACCACTACGCCTGGCTAATTTTTGTATCATTTAGTAGCGACGGAGTTTTGCCATGTTGGCCAGGCTGGTCTCGAACTCCTGACCTCAGGTGATCTGCCTGCCTCGGCCTCCCAAAGTGCTGGGATTACAGGCATGAGTCACTGCGGCCTGCCTAAGACCTGATTTTTGATGACTTCATAGCATTCGAGACTGGATTTTCCTATACTCATTGAACCAACGCCCTATTACTATATGTAAGTTTATGTTTTCTTTTCCTGTCTTCTTTTGCTTACAGTTGTAAATAATTTGATGAATATGCTGATTTTCATTGTTGGGTAGTTCCGTGGGTATTTCTTTAGGATAAATTATTTGACATAGAATTGCTAGTCAAAGGCTATCAAACATTTTAATATTGCCAAACAAGTCTCAAAATGCTGTTATCAACGAGCATTGATAATAAAACCTGAGGCCTTACCCTTTTTTTTATTTTTTATTTTATTGAGACCGAGTTTTGCTCTTGTTGCCCAAGCTGGAGTGCAATGGTGCGATATCAGCTCACTGCAACCTCTGCCTCCCGGGTGCAAACGATTCTTCTGCCTCAGCCTCCTGAGTAGCTGGGATTACAAGCATACGCCACCATGCCCAGCTAATTTTGTATTTTTAGTAGAGACGGGGTTGCTCCATGTTGGTCAGGCTGGTCTCAAACTCCCAACCTCAAGTGATCCACCAGCCTGGGCCTCCCGAAGTGCTAGGATTACAGGCGTGAGCCACCGCGCCTGGCTGCCTTACCCTTTTTTATTTATTTATTTATATTTATTTATTTATTTATTTGTTTGTTTGTTTGTTTGTTTATTTTGAGACGGAGTCTCGCTCTGTCGCCCGGGCTGGAGTGCAGTGGCTGGATCTCAGCTCACTGTAAGCTCCGCCTCCCGGGTTTACGCCATTCTCCTGCCTCAGCCTCCGGAGTAGCTGGGACTACAGGCGCCCCGCCACGTCGCCCGGCTAGTTTTTTGTATTTTTTAGTAGAGACGGGGTTTCACCGTGTTAGCCAGGATGGTCTCGATCTCCTGACCTCGTGATCCGCCCGTCTCAGCCTCCCAAAGTGCTGGGATTACAGGCTTGAGCCACCGCGCCTGGCCTATTTATTTTTTTTGAGACGGAGTCTTGCTCTGTCACCCAGGCTAGAGTGCAGTGGCACGAACTCTGCTTTACTGAATGAAGACCTTGTGTAATCCATCCGCTCCCGTCCTCATTCAAGACAGAGATTTAAGCATGGATAAGAAGATATTCCCATGCTTCACTTTTAACAGGACGTCGGTGATTTTCATTGTGCCCCTTGGCATATTTCATGACTATGATTCATATGTGGATTCTTAATGAGAAAAATTTACAAATTACTGTTCAAAGTAAATTATGGTGTCTATGCAACCACTACCTAAGCTAGAGGAAAAGGGTGGGCTGGGTGTGGAAGTGAGCAACTCAAGGATATATACACACACACACAAATATATACAAAAACACACACGCAGACACGACAGGTATCTGAAGCGTTGATGTCTCTGCTTGCTCTGTTACCTAAAACTAAAGTGCAGCACAGTATAGCTATTCTGGCCTCTATACAATTAAAACTGAGATTGAGAACTCAGATATAACTCTTTTAAAGGGAATGCTAAATTCAGACTGAAAATGGCTGGCTCATTCATCTATAAACAGAACAATTTAAAACACATTTATTCATTATAAAGCATGCAGAACTTGGAAGACTATAATCTACTATTTTTAAAGACTGAGCCAAAAGTACATATTGCTTATACAATATTTCAATTTTTCTTGGACTGAAACACAATAAATACCTCAACACAGCCTGTGCAAATAAGCAGCTTCAATATTCCTTCACAGATTATTCCTAATGCCTGAATGACTGACTCCACCATAATCCAGCTGCCTCAGGTTGTATTCACTAATTCTATGCATTCTAACAGACTGTATTTTTGGATGCAACTATACTATAGGATTTACAGAAAACAAATCAGTATACCAAGATAAATACACTTCAGTGTTAAGTTTTAAAGTGCTACCAGAGGGGCCGGGCGCGGTGGCTGACGCCTGTAATCCCAGCACTTTGGGAGGCCGAGGCAGGCAGATCCCGAGGTCAGGAGATCGAGACCATCCTGGCTAACACGGTGAAACCTCGTCTCTACTAAAAAATATAAAAAATTAGCCGGGTGTGGTGGCAAGTGCCTGTAGTCTCAGCTACTCAGGAGGCTGAGGCAGGAGAATGGTGTGAACCCGGGAGGTGGAGATTGTAGTGAGCCGAGTTTGCGCCACTGCACTCCAGCATGGGTGACAGAGTGAGACTCTATCTCAAATAAAATAAAATAAAATAAATTAAAATAAAATAAAATAAAATAAAATAAAATAAAATAAAATAAAATAAAATAAAATAGGACTACCAGAAATACCAGAAAGTCAAATCGACTACTTACTGTCCACCAATTTTTTAAATTTTATTTTTTGTAGAGACGAGGTCTCACTAAATTGCTTAGGCTGGTCTCGAGCTCCTGTGCTCAAGTGAGCCTCCTGTCTCAGCTCCCCAAAGTGCTAGGATTATAGACACAGGCCACCGTGTCTGGCCTGTCTACTGACTTTTAAAATGTTCTACATAGATTTTGCCAAGAACTCCAATATTCAATGACAATCATTTCGGTCTTCATGGAGCTTTCAAAATACAGGTCTTTCTGCTTCTTTGCTGCGCCATAGCTCAGATGTGGGAAGTAAACAGGATGGTCAAGATTTGGCCAGAATGGTTAAGAGAATGGTTGAGGAAAAAATTCCTGCAAAATATGTTGTAAAAGGCTGGGCATGGTGTCTCACACCTGGAACCCCAGCACTTTGGGAGGCCGAGGCGTGTGGATCGTTTGAACTCAGTTCGAGACCAACATGCCAAAACCCTGTCTCTACTAAAAATACAAAAATTAGCCAGGTTTGGTGGCGTGTGCCTGTAATCCAGCTACTCGGGAGGCTGAGGCCAGAGAATCACTGGAACTTGGGAGGCAGAGGTTGCAGTGAGCTGAGATCATGCCACTGCACTCCAGCCTGGCTGACAGAGTGAGACTCCGCCTCAAAAAAACACAGAAGTTGCAAAACCAGGTCCTCTTACTTTCCCTGCCTTCCTCTGCAACATTCCTTTTGACATCAGTGGTTCTCAAACTTTTTTGGCCATAGCCACGTAGGGTCCTTATGTAAGACATTCCTAAAGTCCCACACCCCGGAAATTCTGATTCTGTGAGTCTGAAAAACCAGGGGCAAGAATGTCGCCTTCTAACACCCCAGGTGATTCTAACACAGGTGTATCTGGGCCACTATGCAATACTGGTTTTTGTTTGTTGAGACTGAGTCTCAAAGAGCTTGTTTTTGAGACTGAGCCTTTGTCGCCCAAGCTGGAGTGCAGTGGTGATTGCAGGTTGCTCACTGCAACCTCTGTCTCCCAGGTTCAAGCGATTCTTGTGCCTCAGCCTCCCCAGTAGCTGGGAATACAGGTGTGCGCCACCAAACCCAGCTAAATTTTGTATTTTTAGTAGAGATGGGGTTTCACCGTGTTGGCCAGGCTGGTCTTCTTTGGACCTCTGCTCATCTGCCCACCTTGGCCTTCCAAAGTGCTGAGATTACAAGTGTGAGCCACCATGCCCAGCCAACACTGCTTTAAAGACAAATTCTTCCTCTTGGGATCATAAGACTTACATGGATCTCTAAGTACCCAACATTTTCTCTTTATACATAGCAATCTTCAAAGATTATTTCCGTAAGTACACACTCCACTTACCTCCCTCCTCTCAATAGGCCTGCCACTGAGGAAAACACCAGCTCTAAGGGCACAGGGCACAGGCTACACTGAAGTTCAGATTTAGTCGCTATTAAAAAAAAAAAAAAGAAAAAGCTCAACAGTAGGTTGATCTTACTCAGAGGTTTCCAACACATTTTATTTTGCAGACCACTGGTTTGTAGCTTTTGAGGACCAACATCCGTATATCAATTCCTATAAAATGTCCAATCAATTTCAGTTCCGTAGCAGGCTCTTCCAAACTGCACACCATGCTTATGGCTGGAGGTCCAGTTACACATGCATAAAGGCTGCCCTGCCCGCTGGTTCCCGGAGGAGGTCGCGTCCGAGTTAAAGCCTCTTCCAAGAGCTTGATCTTCCCAGGGGTCATTTCCTTTGGCAAGAAGTCAGTTTACATGTGCGGCTTTGATGCCTGTGAGCAGGAAGCACCAGAAACATGCAGGATGTGCTGCTTTTTCTCTCATGAAGGTGGGCACTTGAGAATCCAGTGCCCTTGTGCTTAATGACAGGAATCCCTCCTCATTGCTCAGTAGGTTAAAATATAAGGAAGCCTCCACTTTACGAAACACAGATAACACCTTTTTAGATTGCCTATTTATTCTAGAACTACAAAATTTAATTCAAGAAAATATAGGTCCCATGAAAGACTTAAAAGTTTTATAAAACTAAAATCTAGTTTTTCCCGATAAATTGTACTTTAGGCAAAACCCTCCCAATGCTTCTAAAATAATACTAAAAGGGGCATCTGATTATACAAGAGCAATTTAAAAAATTAAATATTTATTTGAATAACAAGTTTAAGTTCGAGCTGCAATGTTGGCAATGCAGGTTTTTAACACAGATCACAAAAAGCGTGCACAAAAAAGTACTGGCGCAAAGGACAAAATAATGCTAAGAATTAGGCTAAACAGCTGCTGATTTTAAGAAAACAAAAGGCCTGAAATCACTATACAAAATATAAAATGTATTAAACACTACCATCCACAGAACAGTCTTTATTATTGATTATATTTAAAAATTATTTGCGTAATTATATATTGAATTGTAAATGAGTATTATACATGAACCTCCATTCGGAAGGCAATTCCTTATAGCACTATAGAACATCTAATTACATTGCAAAAAGTATCCTTTTTTGCTATCGATAAAACAGTTAATGATATTACTGTAAATATCAGGAAGGCTACAAAAAAAGAAATAAGATTTCTTTTTTGTCTTCAAAGGGTTTTCCATGCAGTGAAGAAGCACTTGCCGTGTTGAACTGAATGCACTACTGGAGAATGTTCTGGGGTCCAAGATGCTCTTGAGAGACAAGACTAGGCTTTTCAAATCAAACACTCAAAGGAATCATGCAACCCTCTTATGACTGGGATACCGTCATGTGCAACTTACCAATGCTGTCTCTCCAGAAAACCATTCAAGACGCTTAAAAAAAAAAAATCAGACTTATATGATAAATATACATAAAATGAAGACACCAACTGCTATTTGACATGACTACTGGTAATGTCTGTGCTATGTGAAAGCACCTTTAAAAAGAGCCTATGCGGCAAGAGATAAGTGTCTAAAGATTCAAAATGAATCAACAGTATTGGATAACAATATAATTCTCAACTCAGAAGCTGCCTCAAGATTAGGTGCATCTTCAGTTAATGTAACAGGAAAAAAAGGCAATGGATTTTATTTTATTAATTGTATCCACTTACAAACAGACCTAAGGTCACCCCGATGTGTAGACACAATGAGATTTTTGTTGTTTATAGTCTTTAATTGAAGTGATAAGGGAAATAGATCTATTTAAAATCAAAACCAAACAGCTATTTCTGTCTAGATTAAGAGGTGGCCCCAGGTGTGGGATTCACATTTTGAGTGGCCACTTGTGGTGCGACCTCGATGATCCGGGGTTTGTCTATGATTCTGGCTGTGCGGTTGCCCTTCTCTACAATCCCAATAATCCATGCTTGGTGGCCTTCACCATATTTGGGGGACTTTATCTCTGCACAGAACCGAGCTGCTTGCTCACGTGGTAAACAGATCAGAAGGCCGCCTGGCAAAAGAAAACAAGAATGACTGTTAGTGTTGACAGGACAGCAGCTTCTCTGCCTCTACTGCTTCTGCAGAGACCCAACTTCCATCAGCAACTTGCTGCCACCTATATGCAAGTAGAAGCTTTTTTTTTTTTTTTTTTTTTAGACAGGGTCTCACTCTGTGGTCCAAGCTGGAGTGTAGTGGTACAATCACAGCTCACTGCAGCCTCAATGTCCTGGCTCACGAGACCCTCCCACTTCAGCTTTCCCAGCAGCTGAGATTACAGGTGTGTACCACCACACCCGGCTAATTTTTTGTAGAGATGAGGTTTCACTGTGTTGCCCAGACTGGTCTAAAACTCCTGGACTCAAGCAATCCCCCTGCCTTGGCCTCTCAAAGTGCTGAGATTACAGGAATGAACCACCACACCCAGCCTAAGAGGTCTGTTCTGTGCTGTAATTAAGCAATTGCTAGTAAACTCCTAACACACACACACATAATACACCCCAACCTTCAACTGTGAAAATGATCTATTTGTGAACCACATAACACTGTGTAGGGGGTAAGGTGTTCAGGGCATCACTAAGCCATGTGGTAGCTACTCTTTCCATGCTACACTGAAACAAATATTGACAAACAAAAGGGAACTTCTGATTCTCTACATTGACTCTCTCGTTTTACTGAGAATGCTTTTTTGTATTTTTAGAAAATTTAAGACTCATGATACAGTATATGCCCCAAAGTATCTAGGTTCCAGTCCTGACTCTGTCATTATATCCAAAAGACAAACGTTTAAATACATTAAAATAAACCTTTGTTGCTCTTTCCAGTAGCGAGGCCAGAAAAGTTTTTATTTTTCCAAGTAGAAATAAGAGGATGAGGAAAAACTGGAGTCTACTTCTACAAAATGTAAAAATCTTGTGGCTGGGCACGGTGGCTCACATGTGTAATCCCAGCACTTTGGGAGGCCGAGGTGGGTGGATCACCTGAGGTCAGGAGTTAGTTCGAGAGCAGCCTGGCCAACATGGTAAAACTCTGTCTCTAAATTAGCTGCACATGACGGCGTACTCCTGTAATCCTAGCTCCTCTGGAGGCTGAGGCAAGAGAATCACTTGAACCAGGGAGGCGGAGGGTGCAGTGAGTTGAGATCGCGCCATTGCACTCCAGCCTCCTGGGCGACAAAAGCGAAACTCCATCATTAAAAAAAAAAAAAAAAAAAAAAAGTAAAAACTTGTTATTTCTGAAGAAAGAAAACAAATCGAAATGGCTGGTAAATTCATCAATTCATTCAATTCCATTCAGTGCCCAATTATGTGGCAGACACTATCCTCGCCAGACCCTGAACCAGCAGGGGAAAAAACCCTGCCCTTTTGGAGCTTACTTCTAGAAAATGGTTTGTTTTTTTAAACGGGAGGCTGAAGGGTCCTCTGTAAAGGCGGTGAGAGGCCTGGCAGAGTCCTGAAGGCCCCTCGCCACTGTACAGGTCAACGTGACCAGGGCTTTGTGGTCCCAGCACTGTGGTCCCTTGCCCCTGGCCTACTATGGAATCTCCCAGAGAGCCTTCCCAGATACTGAGGCCCAGGCCCGCCCAAGATGCATCCCCCCGTTTTTGGGAGGCTGGGGCTAGGCATGTGTATTTTTCTTTTTTTTTTTTTTTTTTGAGACAGAGTCTCACTCTGGCTGGACTGCAGTGGGGCAGTCTCGGCTCACTGCAACCTGTGCCTCCCAGGTTCAAGCGATTGTCCTGCCTCAGCCTCTGGAGTAGCTGGGATTACAGGGCGCACACCAACATCGCCCGCTAATTTTTGTATTTTTAGTAGAGACGGGGTTTCACCATGTTGGCCAGGCTGGTCTCCAACTCCTGACCTCGGCCTCCCAAAGTGCTGGAATTACAGGCGTGAGCCACCAGGCCTGGCAGGCATATGTACATTTAAAATCCCAAGGTAATTCCACTCTTTTGCAGGATAGAAAACTGAGTTCTAGAGGAAAGGAAACAGAAAAAGAAACCGAAACTGAAAAAAAGGTGGGGAAAAAAATAGGGAGACTTAAAAGCTGAAACAGTGAAGGTAAAAGGAACAAAGGGGGCAAAAGAAAAATGGCACTTCAGGAGGATGCACCGCCTGGCTCCAGCTAGGGCCGTGGGAGCGGGAATGAAGGATGGCGAGCCTGTGGGTGGCGGCCTCAGTGGGCCATGCTGGAGCATCTGCCATGATGAAGAAGAGGACGTCCCACAAGTTCTGGACAGACGTGGTCACCAAATTAATGAGGAAACAAAAGGAGCTTAAGTTTAGAAAAATGACAAGGGATATAAAAAACTCCCTAGGAGTCAAAAACTACTGGGGCATATGGTGTCAGACCTACACTGCTGCCTGACAGCTCTCTCAACCTACGCTTGCTCCATCTCCCATTTATCCTCCATTTATGTTTCCTCTCATAAATTACTGCTTATCTTTAAAAAAAAAAAAGCACTTTAAAGACATAATATCCTATTGTATTCTTTTTTATTCTATATCATTCTCTTTTCTTTTTCTTTTTTTTGAGGCAGAATCTTGCTCTGTCGCCCAGGTTGGAGTGTAGTGGCACAATCTCGGCTCACTGCAACCTGTCTCCTGGGTTCAAGTAATTCTCCAGGCTCAGCCTCCCAAGCAGCTGGGATTAAAGGCATGTGCCTAATTTTTTGTGTGTTTATAGTGGAGATGGGGTTTCACCATGTTGGCCAGACTGGTCTTGAACTCCTGACCTCACCTGATGTGCCTGCCTCAGCCTCCTGAGGTGCTAGGATTACAGGCAAGAGCCACCACACCCGGCCCCTTTTTTTCCATATCATTCTTAAAACAACGTTAGACAATTTTCAAGGGAAAAAATATCACCTGTTCAAAGTAACCTATGGGTATTACAGTTAATTTTAAATGCGAAGCTTTCAGTAAAAACTGAATGCTGACTAATTTTCCTCATTGCCATACTCTTGCATCAAAAAGAACACAGGACACTCAACTTCGGCAAGGCTGCTGGATCCTCCCAGGATGGCGGGGACCAGACCCACTGGGAGGAGGAAACGCACCAGCTGCTACGGAGGCTGAGGTCGGCAGCACGGACCTTGAACAGAGTTGGGGCCCACTCGGAGTGGGAGTGCTGCTTTCTCGCCGAGCCTTCGGATAGCCTCACTATTTAGTCCTCATAAGCGCCCAGCATCCTGTACCTGAGGTCTCCGGGCAGGTCCCGTGCATGAGGCCGAACATGTTTCCGCAGGCCTTGCTCACTGCAGCCATCTTGGCCAGCACCGGGAGGTTGTGGATTACAAATGACACCTCGTTCCTCTGCTGCTTGGCCAGGTTCTGCGCATGGCCCAAAATCCCGAAGCCCGTGATGTCAGTGGCCGCGTGGGCATTGAACGTGTGCATAAGTCCTGCAGCTGGGAGAGAGAGGGGTGACTCTGAGAAAAAACACCTTTCCTCAACTGAAAAATCTTATGTCCACAATTGATCTGCAACTTCCTTCCTTGTCAGGGAGATAACAAATCGGAATAATGAAAACTCAAAGTTGTAAAATCAACCAAAGACATAATGAAATCCGAAAGTTCTTATTTCAGTTTGAACGACCTGAAAACTATTGGAAGCTTCAATCAATAGTAATTTTCCAGTAAACTAAAAAAACTATGCAGAGGGATGATGATCTCAGTGGAAGGTAAACCTACCAAGACCATCTGAAAACCAAATACCAGCACTTGTTTCTTTTTTTTTTTTTTTGAGATGGAGTCTTGCTCTGTCATCCAGGCTGAGGTGCTATAGTGAGATCTTGACTCACTGCAACCTCCGTCTCAAGTGCTCAAGTGATTCTCCTGCCTCAGCCTCCTGAATAGGTGGGACTACAGGTGCACAACACCACGCCCAGCTTTTAGACAGGGCTTCACCATATTGGCCAGGCTGGTCTTGAAATCCTGACCTCATGATCCGCCCGCCCCGGCCACCCAAAGTGCTGGGATTACAGATGTGAGCCACCACACCCGGCCAAGACCAGCACTTTTTAAGGCCTCACTCAATATCAAGGTACTCCTGCTAGAGATAAATTGCGTGAAAGTTTATTTTTTAAAAAATGTTCTTTTATAAGAGACAGAGTCTTGCTCTATTGCCCAGGCTGGAGTGCAGAGGCATGATCATAACTCACTGCAGCCTCCTCCTCTTGGGCTCAGGCAGTCCTCCTCCTGCCTCAGCCTCCCAAAGCGCTGGGATTACAAGTGTACAAGTGTACAAGTCACTGCACCCGACCTATTATTTAATAGACTTTATTTTTTGGAGCAGTTTTGCGTTTACAAAGAAATTAAGTAGCAAGTAACAGGAAGCTGCTATTACCCTTCGCCCCAGGTTTCGCCTATATTAACATGTTGCATTAGCGTCGTGTATTTGATAAGTCAATACTAATACATGACTATTAACTAAAGTCATAGAGGACACTAGGGTTCACCCTTTGCTGTCAATTCTACATATCCAACATTATAGTATCACACAGAGAACTTTCATTGCCCTAAAAATTCTCAGTGCTCCACCTGATCCCCTTCCTCTCCGATAATCTCTGGCCACCACTGATCTTTTCTCCATCTCTACAGTTTTGCCTTTTCCATAATGTCATACAGTTGGAATCTTCTGCATGGAGCTTTTTCAGACTGGCTTCTTTCACTTCGTAATATGCACTTAAGATTCCTCCACATCTTTTCATGGCTTGATAGCTCTTTTCTTTTTACTGCTCAATAATATTCCATACTACAGATACACTACAGTTTGTTTATCCATTCATCCACTCACCTACTGAAGAAATGAATGGTTGCTTCCGAGTTTTGGCAATTATGAACAATGCTGCTACGAAGATTTGTCTGCAGGCTTTTGTGTGAATGTAAGTTTTCAACTTTGAGTGACTATCAAGGAGCACAATCGTTGCATCATATAATAACATATTTAGTTTCCAAGTGGCTGTGCCAGTTTTCAGTCCTGACAGCAATGGATGAGAGTTCCTTCCTGTTTCTCTACACCCTTGCCAGCAGTTGGTATTGTCAGTGCTTTTGGTTTTTTTATGAGACAGGGTCTCACTTTGTCACCCACGCTGGAGTGCAGTAGTGCGATTACAGCCCACTGCAGCCTCAACTTCCTGGGCTCAAGTGATCCTCCCACCTCAGCTTCCCAAGTAGCTGGGGCTAAGGCGCAAGCCACCATGCCCAGCTAATTTTCTGTATTTTTCTGGTAGAGATGGGGTTTCACCATGTTGCCCAGGCTATTCTCAGTGTTTTGGATTTCAGCCATTCTAATAGGTATGTAGAGGCATCTCAATCATTGCTTTAATCTACAGTTCCCTATTGACCTACGACACTGAGGTTTCCTTTTATGCTTACCTGCCATGTGTGTATCTTCTTTTGTGGTGTCTGTCAAGGTCTTTGGGCCATGTTTAAATTGAGTTGTTTTTTATTATTGAGTTTTAAGAGTGCTTTGTGTATTTTTGGATACCTGACCTTGAACAGGTATGTTTGGCAAAATTTTCTCCCAGTGTGTGGCTTGTCTTTTCATCCCCTTAACACTGTTTTTCACAGAGCAGAAGTTTTTTATATTAATGAAGCCAAACTTACCAATTTTTTCTTTAACAGATAGTGCTTTTGGTGTTATAAAGTCATCACCAAACCCAAAGCCACCTAAATCTTCTCTGATGTTATCCTTCCAGTTTTATATTGTGTTTTATTTAGGTTTACGAGTCATCAATATGGTCTGGCTCTGTGTCCCCACCCAAATCTCATCTCAAACTGTAATCCCCACATGTCAAGAGAGGGACCTGGTGGGAGGTGACTGAATCATGGGGCGGTTTCCCTCATGCTGTTCTCGTCAGGGTGAATGAATTCTCACGAGATCTGATGGTTTTCTAAGTGGCAGCTTCCCCTGCTCTTCCCTGTCCTGCTGCCTCATGAAGAAGGTGCCTGTTTCCCCTTCACTATCCGCCATGACTGTAAGTTTCCTGAGGCCTCCCCCACGTGAAACTGTGAGTCAATTAAACCTCTTTCCTTTATAAATTACCCAGTCAGCCGGGCATGGTAGCTCATGCCTGTTATCCCAGCACTTTGGGAAGCCAAGGTGGGTGGATCACCTGAGGTCAGGAGTTCAAGACCAGCCCGGCCAACATGGTGAAACCCTGTCTCTACTAAAAATACAAAAATTAGCTGGGTGTGGTGGTGGGCGCCTGTAATCCCAGCTACTTGGGAGGCTGAGGCAGGAGAATCGCTTGAACCCGGGAGGCACAAGTTGCAGTGAGCCGAAATCGCCCCATTGCACTCCAGCCTAGGTGATACAGTGAGACTCCATCTCCAAAAAATAAATAAATAAATAAATTACCCAGTTTTGGCTATTTATAGCAGTGTGAAAATACACTAAACACTCATTTTGAGTTAATCTTTATGAAAGATATAAGATCTGTATCCAGAATAATTTTTTTCATGTGAATGTCCACTTGTTCCAGCACCATTTAGTGAAAAGACTCAAGGCCAGGTGCGGTGGCTCACGCCTGTAATCCCAGCACTTTGGGAGGCTGAGGAGGATGGATCACCTGAGGTCAGGAGTTCGAGACCAGCCTGGCCAACATAGTGAAACCCCGTCTCTACCAAAAATACAAAAATCCACCGGGCATGGTGATCCATGCCTGTAGTCCCAGCTACTGGGAAGGCTGAGGCAAGAGAACTGCTTGAACCTGGTAGGTGGTGGGTGCAGTGAGCCAAGATCATGCCAATGCACTCCAGCTTAGGTGACAGAGTTAGATTCTGTCTCAAAAAAAAAGTTTACTAGGATATATAATATGAGAAACATTAGTCATGTCAAAAGAATGAAAGCAGGCACTCCAAATACATATACTAACCACTTATATAGTGAAAACTTACACTAACCACTACTTTAAAACAATAGTAAACCACCAGCCAAACATGAAAAAAGTCCTGGAAGAATACATAAAAATGCTAGCAGGAGCTGTTTTGGGTAGAGGGACTATGGACAACTTTTTTCTATACTATTTTCCATTTTCTAAAAACTTTTCTATAATAAGCATGTAATTCTTTTATAGTAGAAAAAATGTATAAAATAAATGGGAAGAGAAGACATATTCAAAAACGCTTTTTAAACACAGCGTGCCATTGTAAACTGTGGTGAACACTTCGGAAGACAGTTTGGCACTATCCATAAAAGCTGAGCCAGTACTGATCTCTTACACGTGCATCAGAGGGCTGGGCCTAGGAAGTCCATAGCAGTCACCCCAGTGTAAAAACAGGAGAGCAGAGAAGGTAGTGGAAAAATCATACAGCAGTCAAAAGGAATCTACTGCAGCTACATACAACAAGGAGACTCTCAGGAACAATAGTGGATAAAAACAAGTTAAAAAAATGTAAAACTAATTTACCGCTTAAGAACACAAGGGCTGTGCGATAAAAACATTCTAAAATGCAAGAAAATAAACACAAAATTCAGTGGTTACCCCTAAGCAGGAATGCAGGGGATGGGTGGGAGTGGGAGCACCTTTAGGCTTCCAAGGTCATGTTCTGGAAATAGCTCCAGTATATTCAACTTTCTATATTTCCATTCTGAATGGTTTGCTTCCAAATCTTACATAGGTAACCCACACAAATGCTTTCTAGAAACAGTCCCTCTGGTATGTCAGAGGCTAGGACTTCCTTCTTTATCATAAAGCACTGTAAGTCAGGGACCATCTGTAGTGATCCATGGAACACCAACCTGGTACCAGGAGAAGACGGTCTGTAGTCACTGGTCAAAAAACTGGCCACCTCCCCTGAGACAGTATGTGGCCAACAAAGCCTAAGACATTTACTATCTTGGACCCCTGGGACCGAAGCGCCCTCCCCGCCTGTCATACCTGTCCTGTTGAGCCTCGCCATGTTCATCATTGCCTCCTGGTAGGCCAGCTCTACGTCTTCTTGGGTGACCACGAGTTTGATCTTATTCCATTTCTCAGGCTAGTAATAGGAACATAGGTGAGGGAGAGAAAGAGAGGAAAACGTCATTAATCTTTACTTCCAGCCACTGAGAAAAACAGCAACTTTTTCCTTATTTAACTTCTAGGGACTTTAACTCAGAAAACTGAACTTTCCAACTCTGGTTTTTCCATGGATAGTATTTTAGGTGTCCATTAGACCTGTCAGCATGGCGTCTTTTCTGTTCTCATCCCACGTTTCTGTAATCAAATGCTGTGATTTATTGGGTATGTGTAGCCTAGCAGGACACAGAGCAGCACTGCTGTAGACGCAGTGTAGTGTCCTGCTAGTGGAGAAGGGCTCCCCCATCCCTGACACTCCCTGCCTCGCCTGCTTCCAGCTCCCTGCTAGCTCAGGCCTGGGAGGTGGGGCTGGAAGGCGCCTCTGTGCAACATCTCTGCAATGGCCTTCCGCTCTGCTCCCCATCACAGGGGGAGGAGGGAAAAATCAGCTAAAGAACGCAGCAGCCTTAGAGAATTTTTCTACCCTGCTACATCAAGCTAAGATATACCAGGCTGATGAAAGACGTGCAATTATTGATTATTCTCTTTCAACTGTTTCTCAGGACTGGTAGTTTCAGATGATAGTTGTAGAAATTAAATGCACCATGATATGTGAGAATATACCCCAATCTTATTAATTTGTGAGTTGTTATGGCAATGAAGAAAACCAATCTTAAAGTATGATTATAGCTCACTGGAAAAATGACTCAGGAGACGTATCTTCATTCTAGATAGATTCATTCTCCACAAGAGATTTATTTATCAAAATGTTCTGAGTTACTAATCAGTTTCAAAAGACAAAACTACCAAACAAAAACAACCAAAAACCACATAAAACAATTTAAACTGTCGCCAGGCAAGATGGCTCACACCTGTAATCCCAACACTTTGGGAGGCCGAGGCGGATGGGTCACCTGAGGTTGTGAGTTCAAGACCACGCTGACCAACATGGAGAAACCCCATCTCTACTAAAAATGCAAAAATTAGCTGGGTGTGGTGGCCTGTAATCCCAGCTGCTCGGGAGGCTGAGGCAGGAGAATCGCTTGAACCCAGGAGGCGGAGGTTGCAGTGAGCCGGAGATCGTGCCACTGCATTCCAGCCTAGACAACAAGAGCAAAACTCCATCTCAAAAAAAAAAAAAAAAAAAAAAAAATTTAAACTGTCAATAACCCTGGCTTTATTTATACCCCAAACACCACGCCTTCCACACATTATCCTCCATATTATTTCTTAGTCATGTTTAAGACATGAAAGACGAAGCTATCTCAGGGCCAAGTAAACAAAGCTGACCCCCGGCCAAGCAAATTCTTTATATAGAAATATCTTAAAGCTCCAAGCTGGGGCTTACCTACTGCAATCAAGCATTCAATATGCAAAACTGTTATTTAAAGAATATGAACAATTCCTAGGATTTCTTTAAGGACTTAACTAACATTAACTCCCTGGATATGAAACTAAAAAACCTCATTTCCCAAGTTCTCCAACAAAAATTACCTACAAACGTCCCATTCCCCCCCCTCCCAGCACAGCAGTGGTTTACTCACAATATCCAGCCACTGGTGCACAGCCACTGCCACCTGTGTCCCCAGGGGTTTTGTCAACACCAGCACATCCCCTGGCACTGCATTGTCTGGCCTGAAGAAAAAAGAAAAAGGGCACGTTCTAGTCAAACTAACCAAGGAGATGAGCTCATCGCTATTAACACAAGAGAAGGAATATTCTGTCAGAAATATATTTGCCTTTGCATTTACTTAAACTGAAGCCAACCACCAGCATGTATGGGACAGAGCCTTCCAACCTGCTACTGAGGCTATTGCTGGAACAAAACATTCAGCCGTCAGGCTGGGTGCAGTGGCTCATGTCTGTAATCCCGGCACTTTTGAGAGGTCAAGGTGGGTGGGTCGCTTGAGCCCAGGAGTTCAGGATCAGCCTGGGCAACACAACAAGGCCCCCATTTCAAAAACAATAATTTTTTTTAAAAAAAGGAATGAAAACATTTAGCCTTCAAAAGTTTCATCAGGTCCAGATCTCCCCTCGACCACACACAAGTTGTGTGTGTCATTTTCGCTACAGACCCACCAGCATTCGAAAGCTTCTGAAACAGAGAGTGCTTCTTTATGACCACTGATATCCTAGAGACTCACGATGGATTGTCCGGCCCAGGGGTTTGGTGGATCTGCTGGCGATCTGTGGGTCTAATGTCTTGGTGATTTCTGCCACCAGGTTCTCAAACTCAGACTGACCGACTGTGAGTTTCCTACCTGGCACCCAGATGCCTCGGTGGTCCCTTAGAGACAGAAGGCAATACTAAAAAGGCACCTCTGAAAGATGGCAGCTGGCGCCCCCAGTGAAATATCTACCGGATTTGCATCCACACTACCAGGAAGCAGGTCTGAGAGTTGTGCCTTTCACAGCTTCAGGAGCTGAGCACATAATCGTTCCATTCTCCGATGCTGGCCTCCTCCAGTACTCACCCAAATCAACGAAAACAAAGCCAGGGCCGCAGATTTCAATGCCAACACCCAGCTCCCCAGCTCAACCTACACCATTTGTATCCTCTCAGCTTTGAAAAATAGAAATCTGTGACTATGCAAGAAACTGGTTTTCCAGAAACCAGACCTGAAGACATAAATGTCTTTGTCTTTGAATTCAGACTCAGTTGTACAATAAAGCTGATCTAAAAAAAATTTTTTTTATTACACTTTAAGTTCTAGGGTACACGTACACAACATGCAGGTTTGATACATAGGTATACATGTGCCATACTGGTTTGCTGCACCCATCAACTCGTCATTTACATTAGGTATATCTCCTAATGCTATCCCTCCCCCAGCCCCACACCCCCTGACAGGCCCCGGTGTGTGATGTTCCCCTTCCTGTGTCCAAGCGTTCTCTGTTCAACTCCCACCTCTGAGTGAGAACATGTGGTGTTTTGTTTTCTGTTCTTGTGATAGTTTGCTTAGACCGATGGTTTCCAGCTTCATCCATCTCCCTGCAAAGGACACAAACTCATCCTTTTCTATGGCTGCATAGTATTCCTTGGTGTATATGCACCACATTTTCTTAATCCAGTCTATCATTGATGGACATTTGAGTTGGTTCCAAGTCTTTGCTATTGTGAATAGTGCTGCAACAAACATATGTGTGCATGTGTCTTTATAGTAGCATGATTTATAATCCTTTGGGTATATACCCAGTAATGGGATCGCTGGGTCAAATGGTATTTCTAGTTCTAGATCTCTTTTTTTTTTTTTTTTTTAGACCAAGTTTCACTCTGTCACCCAGGCTGGAGTACAGCGGCATGATCTGGGCTCACTGCAACCTCCGCCTCCTGGGTTCAAAAGACTCCTCAGTCTCCTGAGTAGCTGGGATTACAGGCACCTACCATCATGCTCGGCTAATTTTTTGTATTTTTAGTAGAGACCGGGTTTCACCACGTTGGCCAGGCTGGTCTTGAACTGGCCCGCTTCGGCCTCCCAAAGTGCTGGGATTACAGGCGTGAGCCACCACGCCCAGCCAACAAGACTGAATTTTTTTTTTTTCTTTTTTGAGACAAAGTCTGGCTCTGTCACCCAGGCTGGAGTGCAGTGGTGCGATCTTGGCTCACTGCAACCTCCACCTCCCGGGTTCACACCATTCTCCTGCCTCAGCCTCTGGAGTAGCTGGGACTACAGGCGCCCGCCACCTCGCCCGGCTAATTTTTTGTATTTTTAGTAGAAACGGAGTTTCACCGTGTTTGCCAGGATGGTCTCAATCTCCTGACCTTGTGATCCACCCGCCTCGGCCTCCCAAAGTGCTGGGATTACAGGCATGAGCCACTGTGCCCAGCCTAAGACTGACTTTTCTTAACAAGACATCAAATGTGGAAAGTGACAACTTGGTTAGGAGAGAAACTTCTCCAAAGAAGATACACAAATGGGTGGTAAGCACACGAAAAGATGCTCAGCCTCATCTGTCATCAGGCAGACATAAATCAAAACCACAAAGACATTCCACTTCATACCCACTAGACTGGCTAGAATCCAATAGACAGACAGGAAAACAAGTACTGAAGGGGTCGTAGAGAAATTGGAATCTTCATACATGGCTGCTGGGAATGTAAAATGGCACAGCCATGTTGGAGACCAGTCTGATGATTCCTCAAGTTAAATATAATTACCACACGACCCAGTCAATTCTTAGGTATACACCCAAGAGAACTGGAACATGTCTACATAAAAACTTACACATGAATGTTCATGGCAGCATCATTCACAATAGGCAGAAACAACCCAAAGGTCCGTCACCTGAGGAATGGCTAAATAAATCAGGGTCCATCCATGCAATGGATTATACAGCCATGGAAAGGAATGCAATGCTGACTCATGCTACAACACGGATGGACCTGGAAAACGTTCCGCTACGGGAAAGAAGCCAGATACAACATGGCATGCTGCATGATTCCATTTCTGTAAAATGTCCAGAACAGGCAAATCCCTACAGACAAAAGCACATTCTTCATTGCCAGAGGATGGGAGCAAGAGGGAACTGGGAGTGAGCTACAGGGCTTATCTTTGGGGTGATGAAAATGTTCTGGAATTGGATAGTGATGACGGGTATACAACCTGTCAATACTAAAAACCAACACACTGTGTACTTCAAAATGCTGAAATCTATGTTATGTGAAATTCTGTATGTGAATTATATTTCAATTAAAAAAACTAAAATGCAGGCCAGGTGCAGTGGCTCACGCCTGTAATCCGAGCACTTTGGGAGGCTGAGGCGGGCGGATCACAAGGTCAGGAGATCAAGACCATCCTGGCTAACACGGTGAAATCCCGTCACTTCTACAAATACAAAAAATTAGCCAGGCGCAGCGGCGGGCGCCTGTAATCCCAGCTACTCGGGAGGCTGAGGCAGGACAATGATGTGAACCCGGGAGGCGGAGCTTGCAGTGAGCCGAGATTGCGCCACTGCACTCCAGCCTGGGCAACACAGTGAGACCCCATCTCAAAAAAAAAAAAACAAAAAAACAAAAAAAAATGCTAATACTACGCTAAGTGACAGAATCCAGGATGGGGCAGGAGGACTGAACAGTGACAGCCAAGGAAGATGGGGTTTCTTGAGGTAATGGTTGTACAGCTCTGAATATACTCCAAACCACCGACTCTAAATGGGTGAATTGTACAGTATGCAAATTGTATCTCAATACATCTATTTTTTTTTTTTTTTGAGACGGAGTTTCACTCTTTTTGCCCAGGCTGGAGTGCAATGGCACGATCTCGGCTCACTGCGTAGCCTCCGCCTCCTGGGTTCAAGCAATTCTCCTGCCTCAGCCTCCCAAGTAGCTGAGATTACAGGCATGTGCCACCACACCCGGCTAATTTTGTATTTTTAGTAGAGATGGGGTTTCTCCATGTTGGTTAGGCTGGTGTCAAACTCCCGACCTCAGGTGATCCACCCGCCTTGGCCTCCCAAAATGCCGGGATTACAGGCGTGAGCACCACCTCCAGCCTTTTTTTTTTTTCTTTTTGAGACAGAATCTCGTTCTGTTGTCCAGGCTGGAGTGCAGGGGCACCATCTTGGCTCACTGCAGCCTCCACCCCTGGGGTTCAAGAGATTCTCCTGCCTCAGCCTCCAGAGTAGCTGGAACTGCAGGCTTGCACCACCATGCCTGGCTAATTCTTGTATTTTTAGTAGGGACAGGGTTTCACCATATTGCCAGGCTGGCCTCAAACTCCTGACCTCAAGTGATCTGCCCGCCTCGGCCTACCAAAGTCTGGGACTGTATGCGTAAGCCACCGCACCCAACCTTAATCCATCCATTTTTAAAAAGAGAGGACACAGAGAGAACAGGTCAGGTGGTATGAAACAAAAATCAACTTACATGATAAATTCATTGGGCTGACAGACAGTGGTAGCAACTCCTCCCAGGACAATCCAGGGGTTTAGTACTGTTTGGCCGCCCGTTACAGACGTTCCTGCTTCCTCAGCTGCGTCTTTAAAACCTTGGATAATCAGAGGCATCACTTTATCCCTTTCCTAGGGTTGAAAAAGGTACAAATAAAAAGTCAAAGAACTCTGTTGAAAACCCAGAAAAGAAGGTTTTTACACTTACAGTTTTTAAAAAGAACCATAAAATCCTAAAGGAAGTCCTGAAAGTTTAGACAGGACAAGTTGTTAACCAAAGCTAGGGGCCAGGCATAATTGCTCACACCTGTAATCCCAGCACTTTGGGAGGCCGAGGTGGGCAGAGAGCTTGAGCCCAGGATTTTAAGACCAGCCTGGGCAACACAGCCAGACCCCTTCTCTACAAAACATGTAAAAATTGCTGGGCGACTGGGCGTGGTGGCTCACGCCTGTATTCCCAGCACTTTGGGAGGCCGAGGTGGGCAGATCACCTGAGGTCAGGAGTTCGAGACCAGCCTGGCCAACATGGTGAAACCCCGTCTCTACTAAAAAATACAAAAAACTAGACGGGCGAGGTGGCGGGCGCCTGTAGTCCCAGCTACTCGGGAGGCTGAGGCAGGAGAATGGCGTAAACCTGGGAGGCGGAGCTTGCAGTGAGCTGAGATCTGGCCATTGCACTCTAGCCTGGGCGACAGAGTGAGACTCCGTCTCAAAAAAAAAAAAAAAAAAAATTGCTGGGTGTGGTGGCATGTGCCTGTGGTCCCAGCTATTCTGGAGGCTGAGGTGGGAGGATGTCTTGAGCCCGGGAGGCTGAGGCTGCTGCAGTGAGCTCTCATCACGCCACTGCACTCCAATCTGGGCAACAAAGGGAGATCCTATCTCAAAAACAAACAAAAACAAAAGCTAGAAAATATTCCACAGTGTAATCATTTTATGCAATGCTGGAAGATATTCTAGACAACAATGTAAATAAAGCCCAGACACCGACACTGTGACTCAGTGCACAGGACCAGCCCTAGGTCTGATGACTGCTGGAAGCCAGCTGTCTAGTGCTCCTTGAGAATCCCAACACTGGCTTCTTAAGCACAGGTCCCCTGCCCTGGAGTAGGCATCCATCCTACCAAGGATTGGCTGCAGGCTATGAGTAACACACACTGGCAGAGCTGTGCCAAGACCACCATGCACCACTGATGACCACAGCCCATGTTCGAGGGCAGGAAAGGGCCTACTGGAAACTCAAGTTTCTCTAAGGCAGGACAAACTGTTGGGGCTTTTTGGGACAAAAACAAGTGCCTGTCTATCTAAGCAGGAATTCATCTCTGGTTCAAAGAACAGGTTCAGGCAGCAAGGGCACAGAATGCTAGGCGATGACACAGAGGCGTGAGCACATAGTAGCCCTAGCCCGTTACCATCTACGTCCATGACATCCCCAGCCACAGCAGAGGGAGTGCCCTCTAAGTGCCACGTGTCCCACATCTGTAAGGCTGTGCCTGATTCACACTGAGGCACCAATACTATGGATGAAACTTTATTTTAAAAAACACACAGGTCGGGCATGGTGGCTCACGCCTATAATCCCAGCACTTTGGGAGGCCGAGGTGGGCAGATCACCTGAGGTCAGGAGTTCGAGACCAGCCTGACCAACATGGTGAAACCCCGTCTCTACTGAAAATACAAAAATTAGCCAGGCGTGGTAGCATGCAACTGTAATCCCAGCCACTCAGGAGGCTGAGGCAGGAGAATCGCTTGAACCTGGGAGGTGAAGGTTGCAGTGAGCTGAGATCGCGCCACTGTACTCCAGCCTGGGTGACAGAGTGAGACTCCGTCTCAAAAAAACAAAACAAAACACACACACAAATGTCTTGAGTCAGGCATGGTGTCTCATGCCTGCAATCCTAGCATTTTGGGATGCCAGGATGGGTGGATCACCTGAGGTCAGGAGTTCGAGAACAGCCTGGCCAATGTGGTGAAACTCCATCTCTAATAAAAATACAAAAAATTAGCCAGGTGTGTTGGTACGCGCCTGTAATCCCAGCTACTTGGGAAGCTGATGCAGGAGAACTGCTTGAACCCGGGAAGTGGTTGCAGCGGAATGAGATTGCACCACTGTACTCTAGCCTGGGCGACAGAGCAAGACTCTCGTCTCAAAAAAAAAAAAAAAGGCTTGGTTTCAGTCTACCAAGAAGAGAGAAAGGGAGCAGGTGGCAGAAGTGAAGAGATGAACAGGCCAGGCTCACTCATTTTAATTTACTGGTAACTGCCAAAAAGTGGAAAGCCAGAAGGAGTGCAGGGAGCCATATGGCCTGGGCTCCTCGTTTTCCGGATGGGAAACCAAGTCTAACCAAGGCCAGAGATGCCACCAGGACAACACTGACCAGACAGCAGCTGGGTGGCTCCTACTTACCCTGTCGGTCATTTTATTACTGACTCCAAGGAGCATCAGCATATTGTCACATTCCGTGACCCCCATTGCGTAGAGGTCACTGAGGACATTGGCACATGCTATCCTGCCCTGGGAAGAGAGGGAAACGTGAGAAAGGACAACCGGGAACTTTCCATCTGCAGAAACTGAGTGAGCCATGGAGCGGACTCCACAGAGAACTTGGGGACTTTCCAGGAGTGGCAGCTACTGGGATGGGGTCCTCAGTTTCTATGATTTACAGACTGGCGACCTTTCCTGCAACACAGAGTTACCAGGCCATTCGTTTTTTCTCAGACATTCCTGTTACCACCTCTTTCTTGTGCAGAACAAAGAATGTACCAGTTTTTCTCCATTCTAAATTTTAGAAGTCCTCAATTTATTTAGATGGGGAAGGGGTGTATGTGCAGGGAATGAGGAGAAGCAAGGTTAGAAATGACACTGTGGGGAAGAGCTAGAGTGAAAAAGCCTGCAAACAACTCTCCTAAAGAAAAGCTGGAAACAGCCATGTATCCCAAACAGATTCTAAAAATGGCTGGCTTTAGTGGTTATAGAGAAGGAGACAGTCTTTGTGCACTTGGATTAAGAAATGTTTGCAGCTTAAGCTGGGTGTGATAGCTCACGCCTGTAATCCCAGCAATTTGGGAGGCCGAATTGGGTGGATTACTTGAGGCCAGGAGTTAAAGACCAGCCTGGCCAACACGGCAAAACACCGTTCCTACTAAAAATTCAAAAATCAGCTGGGCATGGTGGCACACACCTGTAGTCCCAGCTATTTGGCAGGCTGAGGCAGGAGAATCGCTTGAACCTGGGAGGTGGAGGTTGCAGTGAGCTGAGATCATGCCACTGCACTCTAGCCTGGGCAACAGAGCAAGACTCTGTCAAACAAACAAACAAACAAACAATAAGAAAACAAAAAACAAAAAAACTGTGTAGTTTCAAGGTTGTATGAGATAAACAGAAAAATCATCTTAAGAAACAAATAAAAAAATACCCAGGGCTGAAGTCATATTGTTTTCAAAAAAAAAAAAAAGAGAAGCATTTCCCAGTAAATGTCATTTTATTAGGAACTTTAAAATGCAATTCAACAGAAATGTGGTAATGAAGATTTTTTTTTTTTTTTTTTTTTTGAGACGGAGTCTCGCTCTGTCGCCCAGGCTGGAGTGCAGTGGCCGGACCTCAGCTCAATGCAAGTTCCGCCTCCCGGGTTCACGCCATTCTCCTGCCTCAGCCTCCCGAGTAGCTGGGACTACAGGCGCCGCCACCTTGCCCGGCTAGTTTTTTGTATTTTTAGTAGAGACGGGGTTTCACCGGGTTAGCCAGGATGGTCTCGATCTCCTGACCTCATGATCCGCCCGTCTCGGCCTCCCAAAGTGCTGGGATTACAGGCTTGAGCCACCGCGCCCGGCCGAAGATTTTTTTATTGCCACTGGAGATTTAAAGTTAAGTTGCCCTTATCTAAAGTTTTATATTTTATAGATAGTAAAGAGAAAACACAAATTTTCCTTCTGACATAAGGATAATCAAACTCCCAAGTGTTATCATTTCCAATGGCTTTTTAATTGATTGCTTTATGTTTTCTTATACATTCCTGGAAGCCAGCAATGCAGCTCAACAACCGTCTGTGACTGCACTTTCAGTATCATCAAGCCAGTCCACAAGGTCAACAGGTGGTCCACAACTTGGACAAGCCAATTGCTAGTTAGGGGGTGGTGATTTAGTGCCCCTTCTGTTCTGGGTGCTCTCATTTTAGGAGATGCTGGAGAATAGTGGATTCTGGTTTTAGCCATCCCTGCCACCTGGTCAGGTGGGACCTAGGCTGTGGCTTATCTGCCCAGTCTCAAGAGTATTGCTCCAGAGGAGAAAACAGATGGATGTGCAGAAGGAATACAGGTTTCCAATAATCTGGTATTTGCCACTGGTACCTGAGGGAGAACACTCCCCACGTGGCTGCCTCATGATAAAGTCCCTACAGTGTAGCCTGATCCCACTGTCCTTGCCACACATGAAGAACACCTGGCATTTTATAGCAAACCAGATATTCCCAGTCTCTCCACTGGCTCCTCCTGGGTGGGAGGGAATTGGGGTTAAAGGTTGGGTGGATCAAAGGGTGGCTGGCTGCAACTACGCAGTGAACAACTGGGGAACACAGCTCAGCAGTACATCATCAGTGGCTAGGAACTTTAACTCAGTGGTCAGAAACCTACTACGCACAGCGGCACATCACACGGTGGTAGGTGTGCAGGTGGCTGGGTTGAGTGAATTAACCAGATATCAGAATTAATGTTTGAGACATCTAATTGTGATGAGATACTAGCTCCTTGATTTCTTGAAGGAAACATTTAGGATCAGTCCTATTACAGAGGACAGTAACATCCCCCGCCTAAAACACAGGGGTGATGGAAGTTACCAATGTCAAAGACGGGACAGTGCAAGAAAGAAGAAAACGACAAAAGCCTTAGTCCATTGACACGCTACTAAACAAGAGGTGTTCTTACGCACAGCATGTACTCAGGTGCAACAGCAGCAGAGGGCCTTCCCTCCTTCCTCTCTAATTGCTTTACGCCCAGTGCCATGTGTGGGCAGGGGACAGGCCTGACTTCAGCAACTGCAGGAGCCTGAGCAGGGTGGGGCCGTATAGTTGGGATGTAACAGAAATAAAACCAAAACCCCACAGATACATACAAAACCCCAGCCACAACCCAAACCAAATGAATAAGCCCTTCCAGTCACAAAAACACATCAGCTCATGCTTACCATCATGTAAGGGTCGTCTACGATCGGGTAAATGTAATCTGTGGTTTGAACCAAGGAAAGCCCACCGTGCCTCAAAGGAATGACACAAGTATCCATTCCAATGCCTGTGGAGATGGAAGTTATTAGCATCCAAAAATAAAACGGGAAAGCCATTTCATTTTATACCACCAGTACACTGAACAGGAAGAGCTCATAAGACACTTATGGAAACTGCAGGCTGCCAATGAAGCCATGTGTTTCCTATCAAGAAGCGTAACTGAAATAAACGTGAAACATATCCAGCTTAGGATGGAAAATACCAATGAAAATGTTACTCATCAAGACGCAACTCCAATATGGCACAGTTTTAAAACCTTAATGATGTCTTGAATAAAAATCTTTTTCACTGTATGATTTTTATTATATTATTTTACTGTATTACTGTAGCATGTGACTGGTACCATATGCAATTTCTTTGAAGATGAGAATCCTATCAATGGAGCTGGGGTTATCTTAATTATAGTTATTTTAAGTACATCTTTAGCCATTATCATATTGACCCATCAGAAAATCTGTAAAATATTTTTACACTGAAAAATGCTATTACTACTTTTACATTCTAGTTAAAATTGAAAATGACACACACAGATTAAATGAAAAGGACAAATCCCAATAGACAATTCAAATGAAATTTCCAATCAAGCATGTATATAAACACTCTGGCGTCTATGTCAGAGTAGTCAAGACTACCAGTAGTAGTCAAGATAAGCTACTCCTTGTCTTGGAGACAAGGCTGTACTCCTTTAAACATTACCTGTAACGCAGGCATTTTACAAACTCAGACTAGCATTCCCACCAAGAAAGCTGAACACAGTGAGCAGCCCTACACCCCTCAGAAGGACACTCTTCTGGCCTCTTCTGAGGACAGCTGTTCCTTGGTATCGTGGGGGACTGGTTCCAGGACTCCCACAGACACCAAAATCCACAGATGCTCAAAACCCCGATTTGAAATGTCCCAATATTTGCATATAATGTGCGTAGGTTTACGCACATCTTCTCACATACCTCCTGAAATCATCTCCAGATCACCTATGATACCTAATATGGTGTAAATCCAATGTAAATATTTGTTATACTGTATTGTTTAGGGAATAATGACAAGACCAAAAAAAAAAAAAATTCTGTACATGTTCAGACACAACCATCCATTTTTTTTTTCCGCTGCATATTTTCAGTCTGTGGTTGGTTGAATCCCCCGATGAGGATTCCACAGACACGGAGGGGGCCGCTGTACTTCTACTTTGCAGTCCAACAGCCAGAAGCAGGGAAAAAGCCAGAATTAGGACAAAAGGAAAAAATTATGTGCTTGAATCTACCCTATAAATTCAGAATTTCAAACAAGTATAAATCAAATTTGAATCGCACTAAAACGACCTTTAATACTCTGTGTAAGTGAAAGAGCCGGGAAGGACTGCCTCAGTCGATCTCACCACAGCAGCAGACCTCACAGAGGCGGGTCATGGAGGCACCAGATCTTTCCTGCCGCAAAAATGAAATCGCACTGAATAAAAAGCCATAGGCTGTGAAGACTGGCTGATTTTTTTTTTTTTTTTTTTGAGATGGAGTCTCGCTCTGTCGCCCAGGCTGGAGTGCAGTGGCCGGATCTTAGCTCACAGCAAGCTCTGCCTCCCGGGTTTATGCCATTCTCCTGCCTCAGCCTCCCAAGTAGCTGGGACTACAGGCGGCCGCCACCTCGCCCGGCTAGTTTTTTTGTATTTTTTAGTAGAGATGGGGTTTCACCGTGTTAGCCAGGATGGTCTTGATCTCCTGACCTCGAGATCCGCTTGTCTCGGACTCCCAAAGTGCTGGGATTACAGGCTTGAGCCACCGCGCCCGGTGACTGGCTGATCTTTTATTACACTAGATGACAAAGCAGAAACTCTTGCTGGAAGACCTCGCTTAGGGAATGGAGAACTGAAGCTCAGAATGGCAAGTTTCAACCATTTCAGGCACTGGATCAGTTTTCATTTGTCAGAGGAGAATGTGTGCGATAATTCACGTAAACAGACCCTGGGCACAACCTCTCAGAAATTCCTCTCACCACACTCTTTAGCACCTTTATATAGAAGTACCACTCTTTAACTCAATGGATTCTCCCTAAATGATAATTCCGACAACTGGTTATTCTGAGTATATTACTATTTACTTTGGAAAACAATAAGAGGCAGTTTTCTTTCAGACTTCCATTTAAACTGGAGGACTACTGAAAGAGACACTAAATCCTTGCTGAATGATAGCATTAAATGTTAATTTGAATAATCTTAAATTTCAATTAAATATATTTGATTTGTAAAGCACTTTATTTCTAAATTTAGCAAGTCCTTTGATCAGAGCAACTGGGGACTCTTGAGCACGACTCCAGGGCTGAAAAGCAGCTCCGTTATCCACGGTTTCTCTTTCACACCTGTGCCACCACAGTCTACTAGAATAGGGTCTAGCGCTGTCCAATGTGGTGTGGCACGCAGAGGGTTGGCTGCGTGCGCATCTGACAAACAAAGAGGTGCTGTAAGTATACAACAGATACCTGATTTTAAACACCTAGTACCAAAAACCAACACCTCATTATAATGTTTTATATACACATACTGAAAAGACATTTTTTCGGCCAGGCGCAGTGGCTCACGCCTGTAATGCCAGCACTATGGGAGGCCGAGGTGGGCAGATCATGAGGTCAGGAGATCGAGACCATGCTGGCTAACATGGTAAAACCCCGTCTCTACTAAAAATACAAAAAATTAGCCAGGTTTGGTGGCGGGCACCTGTAGTCCCAGCTACTCGGGAGGCTAAGGTGGGAGAATGGCCTGAACCCGAGAAGTGGAGCTTGCAGTGAGCCGAGATCGCACCACTGCACTCCAGCCTGGCCCACAGAGCGAGACTACATCTCAAAAAAAAAAGAAAAGACATTTTATTTTTATATATTGTGTTAAATAACATAGATTATAATTAATTCCACCTGATTCTTGTTATCAGGTTTTTAAAAATATGACGACTATAAATTTGAAAATTACACATGTGGTTTGCATTGTATTTTTGGACAGCACTGGTCTATAGTGATTGGTTTAGAAATCACCAACCACATTTCAAGGAAGGAAGAGAGAAGGGGTGAGCCTGAGATGCCCACAGGCCTTGAAAAACTAGGGTTTCAAATGGCAAGAGAGAGGGACAGTCCAGAGGGAAGGTGACTGGGAACAGAGGCAAATGCCGCAGGGTCGGGAAAGCATTAAATACTAGACTGGGCAGTTTCGGTTTAATGACCAGGAGGCAATAGGCAATCCTGCTGGAAGGTTTTCAGCAATACTGACCTCCTCTAACAGAAAGACAACCCAAGGCACCATATCACTGCCACCCACCCCCACCCACCCGCACCATCCCGGCAACAGCAGCAATCATAACTTGATAGCTCTTAGGTACCAGGCAACAGATGTCTCAAGTTCTAAGGCACACTTCTTTTAACATTTCTTAGGATACATTTAGTAATTGTGTATACATTTAAAAGCTGTTTTGGTTAACCCTTCAATTAACACCATTTCTGAAGCCAGATAACATGACATTCAATTAGAAAAAAGTTAAAAACATAAAGAGACTGGGCACGGGGGCTCACGCCTTTAATCCCAGCACTTTGGGAGGCCGAGGTGGGTGGATCACTTAGAGTCAGGAGTTCCAGAGCAACCTGGCCAACATGGTGAAACCCTATCTCTATTAAAAATACAAAAAAATTAGCTGGGTGTGATGGTGTGTGCCTGTAATTCCAGCTACTTGGAGGGAGGTTGAGGCATGAGAATCGTCTGAACCTTGGAGGCAGAGGTTGCAGTGAGCTGAGAGTGTACCACTGTACTCAAACCTGGGTGATGGAGTTAGACTCTGTCTCAAGAAAAAAAAAAAAGTTAAAAAAATATACAGCCGGGCGCAGTGGCTCACGCCTGTAATCCTAGCACTTTGGGAGGCTGAGGTGGGTGGATAATCTGAGCTCAGGAGTTTGAGACCAGCCTGGCCAACACGGTGAAACCCCATCTCTACTAAAAACACAAAAAAATTTAGCCAGGCGTGGTGGCATGCGCCTGTAGTCCCAGCTACCTGGGAGGTGGAGGCAGGAGAACTGCTTGAACCCGGGAAGCGGAGGTTGCAGTGAGCCGAGATTGTGCCACTGCACTCCAGCCTGGGTGACAGAGTGAGACTTCATCTCAAAAAAAAAAAAAGGGACAAAAAAACCCACATACATACCACATATACGTGTGTACAGAGTGTATACACATACATGTATTATGCATATAAGTACAGATACACATGGCACACCTACACACATTTTTGGTATAACAATGCAAAACAGTAATTTTTTTTTTGTTTTTTTGAGGCAAGGTCTCACTCTGTCACCCAGGCTGCAGTACAGTGGTGTGACCTCAGCTCACTGTAGCCTCCGCCTCCTGAGCTCAAGGGATTCTCCCAGCTCCTTGGGAGGCTGAGGTGGAACTACAGGCGCACAACAGCAGGCCCAGATAACTTTTGTATTTTTAGTAGAGACAGGTTTCGCCACGTTGCCCAGGCTGGTCTTGAACTCCTGACCTCAAGTGATCCGCCCGCCTTGGCCTCCCAAAGCGCTGGGATTACAGGCATGAGCCACTGCACCCAACCCCAAACAGTAATTATTATTTTATAGATTAGGAAGCTGAGGCTCAGGAGGGCTGGGTGACATTCACGACGTAATATGAGTGACAGTAAGTGACTGTGCCAGAGGAAGTTATAAATAGTAATTCTTACTTTATCCCGTAATGTTTTAATTTCATTGGTTTTTGAGCATTAAGTATTAATAGCTTTTTTTCTTGACAGTTATCTAACAGCTTCCTCAGTATATTCTGATTTCTCGACAGATAAGCCAACATCAAATCAGCTAGCCCACGTGGTATTTCTCCAAAATTTGACCATCAGCTGGACGGCAGGAACTGTTTTCTTTTTTTTTTTTTTTTGAGACGGAGTCTCGCTCTGTCGCCCAGGCTGGAGTGCAGTGGCCGGTTCTCAGCTCACTGCAAGCTCCGCCTCCCGGGTTTACGCCATTCTCCTGCCTCAGCCTCCGAGTAGCTGGGACTACAGGCACCCACCACCTCGCCCGGCTAGTTTTTTGTATTTTTTAGTAGAGACAGGGTTTCACCGAGTTAGCCAGGATGGTCTCGATCTCCTGATCTCGTGATCCGCCCGTCTCGGCTTCCCAAAGTGCTGGGATTACAGGCTTGAGCCACCGCGCCCGGCCGAGGAACTGTTTTCAAACTGAGCTCCTGAAAGTCCTGCAGGTCAGCAGGGACTGGGGTGTAACATTTCTTCCCTTCCAACCAGAGCAAGTCTGCTTTTATCTGCTTTCTCTGTCTGGGAGGAAAGGAGGCCCCAGGCTCATAACCAGTGAACTTTACAAAATAATAGCCAAAAAGAAATGAAATGAAAACCTTGGCTGGGTGTGGTGGCTTACGCCTATAATCCCAGCATTTTGGGAGGCTGAGGCAGGCGGATCCCCTGAGGTCAGGAGTTCGAGACCAGCCCAGCCAACACACTGAAACTCCGTCTCTACTAAAAAGACAAAAATCAGCCAGGTGTGGTGGCGGGCCCCTATAATCCCAGCTACTCAGGAGGTTGAGGCAGGAGAATCGCTTGAACCCGGGAGGCGGAGGTTGCAGTGAGCCAAGATCGCGCCACTGCACTCCAGCCTGGGCGACAGAGCGAGACTCCATTTCAAAACAAAAGGAAGAAAACTGAGCAAGTCACACAGTAATTACAGAACATCCAAACCTCCAAAACTATGCGTCGAACACAAGTGATCACAGTCTTGTACCATGTACTTAATAAACTGCACAAGAAACATGAATAAACAATACCCCGGGAGCCCAGAATCTGTTTCTAAGCTCTGTGTTTGGGAAAAGTGAAATCACTCATGACATCAGGAATTTAACAAAGAAAAAAGACACTGCCCTGGTTCCAGAAGACAAGCTGGGGTCAAGAAGAGATCCATCCAGTCCTGGGTCTGGAGCAGTCCCACCTCCTCCCTACAACACAATTTTCACCCAATGCATCCTGCAGACAACCCCAATGCCCTCCTGACACAGTCACTGCCATCCAAGTACAGTAAAAAAAAGTTTTATTTATTAAAAAAGTTTTGTTACATTACAGTAAAAAAGTTTTAACTGTAATATAACAATCTCAATCGCATACTCCATAATTTAAAAACTGTCAAGAGTACCCCTCTTTATGCATTTCAAGTACTTTCTCTATATAAGTTACAAGAACTTATATAGTAACATAGTTATCATTGATTGCTCTTCTAATCCTTCTCACAAAAACTCAAAAAAAATAAAAGGGGGGTACAATGTACACCATTTGGGTGATGGCCACACTAAAAGCCCAGTCTTCACCATTATGTAGTATATTCATGTAACAAAACTGCATGTGTATTCCCCGAATCTATAAAAGCAAAAAAAATTAATAAAAAATAAATAGGCAACATGGGAGGCGAGAAATCTGGTTTTTAACTCACTGATTGTCAGATTGCAGACCTTCAAACAAACACTGGGTTACCTACCAAGCCTTGGCATAACGGCTCCCAGAAACTGCTCATCTTCTTGGAAGTGGTTCTCTTGTAAAGATTCCAGCAATTTTTGCAGGACATCTTGGGGCACTTTGCAGCCTGTGCCCTTCAGTTCAGTGAATCTGGTTAGCCGGAAGCTTTTGTCCAATTCGTAACTTTCCGGGTTAAAGGACTCCCGCGTAGACATGGTTCTTGGGCCCCGCTCTATCACAGCTCAGCCCCTCCCCTCCCTCTGCGCGTTGGCTGGGTTCTTTATGGATCCACCTGGGTGTCACCAAAACACAAAGATGCCATGAAAAGAATTCCCACGGGAACCTGCCAGCGAATCAAGTGAATACATGACAGGGAAAAGTAAATGTGACAAGGGCTGAAATCATCAAGACCACTTATATTCATCACAGCAGAGCATATGACAAAATAGATCTTTTCATAAAGGGACTATGTCAGCACAGACATCTACGCAAGACCTGACATCTGGACTGTGGTTTTAACTGTGGCCAGAGGGCCAGCCTGCAGGTTCACATGACACTACGCCACCTTGAACAGCAAGTCCCAAAGGTTCTTCTAGGACTCAGCATTAGAACAGCACCTCTGGGCACTTCATATGTCAACCTGGAAGCAATGTGGTTTAGAAAGCGGCAGTCCTCACTAAAGTGACTTTTCTGGAAAATCTTTGGTATCTTTTGCTTTATCATAAAGAAAAATGAAACGCTCAATACAAACTTGGCAGAAAAGGACATTAATGTAAATGCACTGGACAAAATTCTTCACGATGTTAAATCCTAATTTTAGAAAAACACGTTTTCCCTCTGAGCCCAAAGAATATACAACAAAAGGCTGGGCGTGGTGGCTCATGCCTATAATCCCGGCACTTTGGGAGGTCAAGGTGGGTGGATCACTTCAAGTCAGGAGACCAGCCTGGGCAACATGGCGACACCCTGTCTCTACTAAAAGTACAAAAATTAGCCGAAGGTGGCGGTGCGCGCCTGTAATCCCAGCTACTTGGGAGGCTGAGGCAAGAGAAGCGCTTGAACCTGGGAAGCAGAGGTTGCCGTGAGCCGAGATCGAGCCACTGCACTCCAGCCTGGGCAACAGACTCCGTCTCAAAAAACAAACAAACAAATAAAATATACAATGCAATCCAAAACTAATAGGAGTCCTCTACAAAGGGCACAACTTAAAAACTGCAATGGCACTTTTAACACAGCAAGGTCTGTTCTTCAGGAGAATGCCTGAAAAGTTCTCTGAAGTTTTCATGCAGTGCTATTTCCTAGAAAGCAAACATGTAGCCCAGCAAACTAGTACACACATCACTGACAAAATATGCTACTCCTCATTATCATTTCATTGCAGAACCTTAACAATAAATTAAGCCATACTAAATCACCAGCATTTCGGCCCTGTGTACCACCGTTAGGTTTCTGGAACAAGTACTCCTACGTTTTTTAAACTTTGGGGCTAAAGGAAAAAACAACATGTATTCCTCGAGTTTACAAACCTCCAGACAGATACTTTATTGGGACTAGAATTACAGACACCCCAAGTTTTAAGGTCAGTTTCCCCTATAAAATTTATGATTAAGAACATAACTCCCATTTATAGAGTTTTCCATCCCTTGGGACGCACATCGCTCATATAAATCTCAAGAAACCCGAGTTTGGGCAGTAATCCAAACCGTCTTCACAAAAACACGGTTTGAGATGAGTAATGATTTCGGTGGGAAACGTAACAACTGAACAGGACTCAGCCTTCCAACACGATCCCAAGAAGCCTCCCTGCCCAAAAAGAGCAGGCGCTGGCCGCCAAGTGACAGAGAACAGAATTTTGAAGCCATCTTAGAGTTGGGGGAAAGTTTGAATACCACTTTGACTTGGAAGGCGTTTCAACAAAAACAACGAAGTCCTTTCCTCAAAAAACACCTCGCATTTAACACAGCCTCACCCCTACCAGAAAAAAAAAAGAGAAAGAAAGAAAAAATCCAACTCACGAGGCACTCAGTTATTTTCCTACCTCCCATCTATATTCCTCTCCCAGCTCCCAAAAAGGTGGGGAGGAAAATTGTGGGGAGATCACTTCCTTTTAAAACACGATCTTCTCAGAGTTTTAAGGGCGGGGAGGGGGGGGGTTTAAAACACCTTGTATCAGGAGGGCGCTCAGATTTAAAATTAGAATGGTCCGAAGGACACAAATCAGCCTCACATCCTAATGAAAAAGGTACTAGATTCTTACATTTTTGGAGGGTATGGGAAGGAGGAGGCGTGCTGGGGGAAATGTGCAGTGATTAAGGCACCAGGGGGATCCATTTGCATTAATAAGGGACAGTGTCCCGCGACCCCGCAGCCACATGTTTACGCCTTTAAAACAATGGCATGAATATTTAAAGCAACGTTTAGCCCTTTCCTTCCTGGGCACGTTTCCAGTTTGGTTTTTTTTTTCCTCCTCCAACGAGCGTGCGGAGCCGGGGAGCCGGTCAGCGGGGTGGCCCCAGCGCGCTGCCCCGCCAGCCCCGGACCTACCTCCCCGCCGGCCCCGCACAATGGGGCGCGCTTTCCAGGACGCCCGCGTCGGAGGCGGCCGGGGCGGGGAGCAGGGAGCCCGGGGACACCCTCGGGCTCAGGCCCTCGCCGCCGCCTCGGAAGGCCCAGCAGGCCCGGGCTGCGGGCGGGCGGCGGGGCGGAGGCGGCAGCTCGGGGCCTTGGCCGGGCCATCCCTGTTCGGGACGGCGGGAAGCGGCGGGAGGCGGCGGGTAGCGCGCGCGCGGCCCAGGAGCCGGGGAGGACGCCTGGACCCACCCGCCCCGGGTCGACGGGGCCCGCGCGGTGAGAGGGGTAGGCGGGGAGGCCCCGGAGGCGCCCCGGGACCCCGGGCCGGCCGCTCCCGCCGCGCGCACGGGCCGCCGCCGTCGCCGCGCAAAAATGTCGGCGGGCGAAAAAATTAACCCCTGCGTGGCCGCCGCCGCCCTCCCCTCCGCTCCTCCCCGCCCTCCCTCCCTCCTTCCCCGGCCCCGCGCGGCGGCGGCGGCGGCGCGGGCGGCGCTTCTTTTTTAAAGCGGCCCCACCAAGCCCGGCGCTGCCCCTCTCCAGGCAAGGCTGGCGGGGCCGGCGGCGCGCGTCTCCCCGGCGGTCCCGGGCGGCCCGGAGGGGGATTTGCAACGGCCGCCGCGGGCCTGCGGACCCGGATTCCCCTTTAAGCCTGCGCCTCCCCCCCGCGCCGGGCCCGCCGCTTACCGGCTCGCTTTGCGCCCTCCGCCTCCTCCCGAAAACGGGCCGCGGGCTGCTCCCACAATGCACCGGGCGCGGCCGGGCTCCCTTAAGCGTCGCCTGAATAAAAATGCCGCGCCCGGCGGCGGCGGCTGCGGCGGGGGCCCGGGCCCGCGCCTGAGCGCCGTGGGGGCTCGCCTGGCTCGGCGCGGCCCTGCGGGAGCCGGGCCGCCGCGCTCCCGCCGGCTGGGCGCGCGGGGGTCCTTTAAGGCCGGCCACCTCCCTTTAAGAGGCGGCCCGGGCTGCTGGGTGGTGGCGTGCGGCCCGGGAAGGGGGCGGGGGCGCCGTGCAGGCCCGAGCGCGGCAATGATTGGTCTCGGGGGAGGGGTGGGGGGTTGCAAACCCGAGGAGCGGTGGCATCCGTTGCATGATGCAAAAAAGGATTGATTTCAAAAGTTGCGAGTTGCATTGGCAGCCGCCCTTGGCGCCCGGGCCACCTTTTTCCCAGGCCCCGCGGCAAGGGCCGCGAACGCTTCCGCCACCTGGCCGGGTTCGACCGCGCGGCGCTCTGCGGGGCGCTGTACCTGCTCCCCGATTGCGCAGCGGAGCGTCCTGGAAGACAATGGCCAAGGGAACAATTTGCACAGGAGGCTAGGAGCCCAGCAAAAGCCGCCTGGGCGCCAGGGAGAGGTTTTTTGAAAACAAACGGCGCGTTAGATGCTTGGGGACTCCCAACATCTGTCCTTCCTATTGTTTAGCTCGGCTCCGGAGTTCACGGGAGCCTCGTGAAATGTGGAGACGTCCTGCAAAGTTTCTTGAACACTTCATGTGCGTGGTAGGAAGTCTAGGAAAAAGGTTTACGGTTCCCCCGCTGGTCGCATTGTTTGTCCTGCACATGTTCGAGCGAACATGGCAGCCGCAATTCTGGATGTGTTCGTATTGGCATCGAGCGGGGAGCTTCACGTCGTGAAATAACTTTTTTCCGGGCTTTCGAGTTTCTAAAGCATTGCTGATGAAAATAAAGCAAATGCTTTCAGATATCGTTTAGGGCTTCCCTCTAAAACAGCAGTGTGCAGGAATGCCGATCCAACTTTTCCAGGGAGTAGGTCAGCATTTTCCAAATGTATTTGGGAGCAGAAATGTTTTGGGTCACTGGACCTTACTTTACGTGGCACGGCAGGTTGGCACGTTACGCAGATGCGCTTTTCGTTCTTAACATTTCCGCTTGCCAGTTGCTCCGGGTTTTAATCTTGGGCTGGATGCAGAAGTGATGCTACCTCGAAGACAGGCTGCTCCTGTCTTTGTGTCCATTCTTCATACCCTGCAGTAAGTTTGCAAAGAACGTGTTAGCCTGCATTCTTTTCTTTATTTTTATTTATTTATTTATTTTGAGACCGAGTCCCGCTCTGTCGCCAGGCTGGAGTGCAGTGGCGCGATCTCGGCTCACTGCAACCTCCGCCTGCGGGGTTCAAGTGATTCTCCTGCTTCAGCCTCCCCAGTAGCTGGGATTACAGGCGCCCACCACTGGAGGATGGCTTCTCCCAGAGGGGAAGACAGGGTCACAGTTCTCATCAAGAGGGTATTATACTAGTCAAGCCCGGAGATGTACTTGAACTGAAAGCAAGGGGAATGCAGCCCAGGGAAAGGATTTGGTGTGATTTAGCTCGTAGGAAGGAGAGGAAGAAGGATAAGATGACCCCCAGGTTTCCAGTTTGCGGGGGTGAGGTGGGGGAGGGAATGAGGAGGGATGCTAATAATTGATCTAAGAACTGCTGAAAGGCAAACAAGTTTCGGGGTGAGTTCGGCTTTGGAAAGGTTAAATCTCAGGTCTGCCGGATGGTGTGGGGGTGGGGCTCAGAGTTGCAAATCTCAGGTCTGCCGGATATTCCAGACCAAAGTTAATAGGCAAACAGGTCCGGAATTTGGGGCTCAGAGATGCAAATCTGGGTGCCATCAGCATGTCAATGGTGTTCGAAGCCTCCGTAAGAGGTGAGATTAACCCCGGAGGGAGAGCTCAGGAAAAAAGTGAAAGAGACCTTGGACAGAAGTGAGAGACCTTGGACAGAGCTCGGCAGAACTGGGAAATCAAGTAGCTGGGCGGGACAGAGGCTGATCCCCGCTATGTCGGTGGGAGGCCACCATCCTCAGAACCGGCTCTTCCTCCCCGCCTCCACCCACCACGAGCTCACTGGGAAGCATTTCTCTGCCGCAAAGGCCGTAAGCCACAGATGCCTTACTTCATCCAGGGCCACACTACAGCCTTGGCCCAGATCATCTGGCAGAGTCATGCCTCCTTTTCTTTGCCAGTGATGAGAACTTCTTCCTTGGGTACTGCTTTGAGCTAGTCCTATGCTCCCCCCAACTCCCGGGCTCACCAGAACCCCATTCTAGGGAGCCATCCACGTTTTATTCTCAGGCTCTGCTGGTTCCGTCCGAGAGATGGTTCTCCAGGGTTGCAATGCCTGACTGGGGCTTATTAAAAATACCAGTTTACCGCTGAGCAGGGTAGCTCATGCCTGTAACCCCAGGACTTTGGGAGGCCAGGGCAGGAGGATCACTTGAGGCCAGGAGGTTGAGACCAGCCTGGGCAACATAATGAAACCGCGTCTCTACAGAAAATTTTAAAAGTAGCCACGTGTGATGGCACCTGCCTATAGTTCTAACTACCTGAGAGGCCGAGGTAGATCATTTTGAACCCAGTAGTTCAAGGCTACATTGAGCTGTGATCACACCACTACACTCTAGCCTGAGTAACATACAAGACCCTGTCTCAAACAAAACAGAGCAAAACAAAAAGAACTAATTTACCAGTCTCACTCGAAAGATTACAGCTAGCAGATACAATGGGTTGAATTTTGTCCCTCACGAAAGGTGTGTTGAAACCCTGACTGCCCCCCATACCTGTGAATGTGGCCTTACTTGGAAATAAAATATTTGCAGATTTAATCAAGGTAAGATGAAATCATACTCAATTGTGATATGCCGTAAATCCTACGGCTCATGTTCTTAGAAGAAAAGGAATATTTGGGCTAGGCGAGGTGGCTTACGCCTGTAATCTCAGCACTTTGCGGGGCCAAGGTGGGCAGATCACTTGAGGCCAGGAGTTTGAGACCAGCTTGGCCAACATGGTGAAACAAAAATTAGCTGGGCGTGGCGGCACACGCCTGTAATCCCAGTTTCTCAAGAGGCTGAGGCAGGAGAATCGCTTGAACCCAGGAGTCGGAGGTTGCAGTGAGCTGGGATCATGCCACTGCACTCCAGCCTGGGTTACAGAGCAAGATGTCTCAAAAAAAAAAAAAAGAAAAAGAAAAGAAAAGAAAAAAAGAAAGAAAAGAAAAGGAAGATTTGGAGACAGCGACACAGAAGAGACCCAGGGAAGATGGCCATGCATGTGAAGACCGAGACAGGTTGGAGCAATGCAGCTGCAAGCTACAGCAGAGGTTGCTGTCAGCACCAGAAGCTGGGAGAGGCAAGGAGGAATTCTTCCCTAGAGCCTTCGGAGGGAGCGTAGCCCTGCTGACACCTTGGCTTCCCACTAACAGCCTCCAGGATTTAAACTCCCCAGCTTGCGGTCCTTTGTTATGGCAGCCGTAGGAAAAGACCAGCAGGTCGGAGGTGTATGTGGTAGGGAAGGGATGCTAAGAATCCTCATTTTTCCAGGCTCCCTGGCTGATTCTGATGCTTTTGAAGAACACTGACCTAAGAATTCCACTTCCTCTGAAACCCAGAGGGACTAAAGGCTGCCTGTTCTGTACCCCACATGCTGCTCACCCCAAAGCAGCAAAGCAGCTCCAGTGACATCACCTTCCTGTCACCTGCCCTTCTCATTCAGGGCTCATGCCGTCCAGCACTGCCACCGTCTGCTGCCAGAAGTGTCACTCCCCTGTATGGTTTGAATCATGCCCATTCGAAAGTGGCCCCTGCTCTGTCATCCCGGGGGATGGAGAGGGTCCATTCTCAGGAATGGCACGTGCTAGATGATGGATGTGAAAATCTGATGACCTTGACCTTAACTCCACTTTAGACACCCATTCTCATGGCCGTGCTGTGAACCTTCTCTACCCTCGAAATCTTTCATTTTTGATTCGTTTAGAGATGAGCTCTCGTTATGTTGCCCAAGCTGGTCTCAAACCTCTGGGTTCAAGCAATCCTCCCACCTCAGCCTCCTGAGTAGCTGGGATTACTACCATGCTTAGCTAACCCTGAAAATCTTAAACACCAACACCTTCTCCCCCTTCCCTGAGTCCTCTCTTTACATCTGACACCCACACTCTAACTTCATGAGGGCTGCCAGTCTCCTGAAGTGGTTCATTTTCATTCTGTTCAGCTTGGACCCCCTGAGGTTAGTTCTGCAGCCTCATCTCCCCTCAACCCTCTTCATTGACCATTTTCACCCCCGAATGTCCAAACTTAAGCCCCTCTACCTGCCTTCCTTGTCCTTCCACTGGGCTGGAGAAAACTCAGAACTTAGACATCCTGCCATGATGAGCATGTCATTCCCCAGTGCCAGCCGGTCTTCTTCTGACAGCTCAAAAATCCTTGAGTATGTTATTCCTGATGTTCATTATTCTCCCCAAGGGCTGGTTCACACTTTGCTGCCTTCGAGAGCAGATGCACCTTACAGAAAAAATTCATGTCCTCAGAGGAAACCCTGTAATTCCCGCACCTTTCCCTGGCCCTACTATACTCCTCTGACCTCCAGGGTCAGTGTCTCAGAGACAGGACTGCCCTCTGTCTGTTCCAGGCTGGTCCCTGCCTGTACCCTGACTTCCACCTCTCCAACAATAGCTAACCTTTGTTGAGGATTCACTACATACCCCACTGCACAGTGTTTTAAAGCATTGACTCAGAATTCTCCCCATTCTGAGGTAGGTACTACTATATGTTTTCCTTTCATGGAGATGGGAACCAGGATTCGGGCTAAATAAGTAATTTATCCAAGGTCACTGTCTTAGTTTGGGCTCCCCCAAAGTAGACCTGGAGACAAGGATTAGGGAGAAGGAAGTTAGTTAACTTAGGAGGTGATCCTAGGAAACATAAGGAGGAAACGGAAGGGAGAAAGCCGGAAGGAATGTTAAAGAGTGGCTTACTGCCGCGGTCACCTGGGACTCCGCCCTGTTGAGGCTGATCTGAGAAACGGTATGGAACACCCCCTGGGGCAGGCAGACGAATGACACACTCCAGTATGCCTATGTCCCAATCCCCAGAGCCTGTGACTATGTTATGTTACAAGGCAAAGAGGAATTTCAGTTGCAGATGGAATTGAATGCACTGATCAGAGCCAAGTGTTGTAGCTCATGCCTCTACTCCCTGCTACTCAGGAGGCTGAGGCTGGCAGATTATTTGAGCCCAGGAATTCAAGGACGCAGTGAGGTATGATTGCACCACTGCACTCCAGCCTGGGTGACAGAGACGCTGTCTCCTAAAATAATTAAAGAAAAATTTGCTCATCATTTGAGCTTAAAATAGGGTGGTTATCTTAGATAATCTAGGTGGATCCAAGGTAATCACAAGCCTTCTGAAAAGCAGAAGAGGGAATAGAGAGACGGAGAGATGGGAGCGTGAGAAGGAATTAGGCTGACATTGCTGGCTTTGAAGATGGAGGAAGGGGCCACAAACTGAGGAAAACAGGTGCTGCCTAGAATATTGAAAAGACAAGGAAGCAGGTTCTCCTCTAAAGCCTCTAGAAGAGAGTACATCTAGCTGATACCTTGATCTTAGCTTAAGAGATCCATGTCAGACTTCTGGTGCACAGAACTTCAGATCATAATTCAAGCTGTTACAGGAAAGGGGCTGTGATCCAGACCCCAAGAGAGGAATCTTGGATCTCACAGAAGAAATAATTCAGGGTGAGCTGGCGCGGTGGCACGCGCCTATAATCCCATCACTTTGGGAGGCCAAGGCGAGTGGATCACCTGAGGTCGGGAGTTCGAGACCAGCCTGACCAACATGGTGAATTCCTCTACTGAAAATACAAAAATTAGCCAGGTGTAGTGGCGGGTGCCTGTAATCCCAGTACTCGGGAGGCCGAGGGAGGAGAATCGCTTGAATCCAGGAGGCGGAGCTTGCAGTGAGCTGAGATCCGGCCATTGCACTCCAGCCTGGGTGACAGAGCGAGACTCCATCTCAAAAAAAAAAAAAAGAGGCCGGGCGCGGTGGCTCAAGCCTGTAATCCCAGCACTTTGGGAGGCCGAGACGGGTGGATCACGAGGTCAGGAGATCGAGACCATCCTGGCTAACACGGTGAAACCCCGTCTCTACTAAAAAATACAAAAAACTAGCCGGGCGAGGTGGCGGGTGCCTGTAGTCCCAGCTACTCGGGAGGCTGAGGCAGGAGAATGGCATAAACCCGGGAGGCGGAGCTTGCAGTGAGCTGAGAACCGGCCACTGCACTCCAGCCCGGGCGACAGAGCCAGACTCTGTCTCAAAAAAAAAAAAAAAAAAAAAAAAAAAGAAAGAAAGAATCAATTCAGGGCAAGTCCACAGTGCAAAGCAAAAGAGCAAAAGCAAGTTTATTTTATTTTATTTATGTATTTTTTCAAAACGAGTTTATTAAGAGAGTAAAGGAGTAGAAGAATGGCTACTCCATACACAGAACAGACTTAGGGGCTGCTGGTTGCCCATTTTTATGGTTCTTTCTGGATGATATGCTAAACAAGTGGTGGATTATTCATGTCTCCCTTTTCAGACCATATAGGGTAACTTCCTGTATTGCCGTGACATTTGTAAACTGTCATGGCGCAGGTGGGAGTGTAGCAGTGAGGACAACCAGAGGTCACTCTCGTTACCATCTTGGTTTTGGTGGATTTGGGCTGGCTTCTCTATTGCAACCTGTTTTATCAGCAAGATCTTTATGGCCTGTATCTTGTGCTGACCTCCTATCTCATCCTGTGACTTTGAATGCCTTAACCATCTGGGAATGCAGCTCACTAGGTCTTAGCCTCATTTTACCCAGCTCCCATTCAAGATGGAGTTGATCAGGTTCAAATGTCTCTGACAAAGCCACAACGTTTGTGATCATTTGTCACAACAGCAATAGCAACAAATCTGTCCCCTTAAACTCATGCTACTGGCAGGAAAAGAAGCCATGGCTTTATCCACTGACTCCTGTCCTTTGGTGGTTAAGGGTTGTCCCTGGATGTTAACTCCCCAGAACTCCCTGCATATCCTCTCACTGGACTGGACAGGACTTAGAACTACAGGGCCAGCAGAGCTGCCCTGGAGTGCTGGGCAGGCAGGTGATTGAGGTGGGATACTGTCAGTGGGCTGGCCCCTGCAGCTTCGGGTAAGGTCAGTGGTCAGATGTCAATGGCGCAGGCAGGGCTACCACATTTCCCAGCTGTAAGTAGTAAAGCCAGGATTTGAGCTTGGGCTACGTCTGGAGCCCAGGCACCCAGCCTCCAGCATTCGCTATTCCCACTCTTCCACTTGAAATTTTCAGGCAGGGCGCAGTGGCTCATGCCTGTAATCCCAGCACTTTGGGAGGCTGAGGCAGGTGGATCACCTGAGGTCAGGAGTTCAAGACCAGCCTGGTCAACATGGCAAAACCCCGTCTCTACTAAAAATACAAAAAAAAAAATAAGCTGGGTGTGGTGGCAGGTGCCTGTAATCCCAGCTACTCGGGAGGCTGAGACAGGACAATCACTTGAACCCAGGAGGTGGAGGTAGCAGTGAGTCGAGATCATGCCAGTGCACTCCAGCCTAGGTGACAGAGTGAGACTCCATCAAAAAAAAAAAGAAAAAAAATTAGCCAGGCTGGTGGGCACCTATAATCCCAGCTACTGGCGAGGCTGAGGCAAGAGAATTCTTGAACCTGGGAGGCGGAGGCTGCAATGAACCAAGATCACGCCAATCCACTCCAGCTGGGGTGACAGAGCAAGACTCCATCTCAAACACACACACGCACGCACGCACACACACACACGCACACACAATTAAAATTTTTATCATCTGTTTCTTTTTACTTCTTTTTTTTTTTTTTTGAGATGGAGTCTCACTCTGTTGCCCAGACTGGAGTGCAGTGGCACGATCTCGGCTCACTGTAACCTCCACCTACCGGGTTCAAGCAATTCTCTGCCTCAGCCTCCCGAGTAGTTGGGATTACAGGCGCCTGCCACCATGCCTGGATTATTATTATTATTATTATTATTATTATTATTTGAATTTTTGATAGAGATGGGGTTTCACCATTCTTGGCCAGACTAGTCTTGAACTCCAGACCTCATGATTCACCTACCTCAGCCTCCCAAAGTGCTGAGATTACTGGCATGAGCCACTGCGCCCGGCCACACCTGGCTAATTTTTGTATTTTTAGTACAGCCTGGGTTTCACTGTGTTGGCCAGGCCGGTCTACAATTCCTGACCTCATGATCCACCTGCCTCGGCCTCCCAAAGTGCTGGGATACAGGCGTGAGCCACTATGCCTGGCCTCTTTTTACTTTTTAAAATGGGGCCACTTGAACTCTTAAGATGACACATGTGGTCACATCCACTTTCTAGTGGACAACACTGCCTTAAAGGATTCGCTGTCCCCAGAGCCCCAGACACAGGTACTTACATGAGTGTTCCACAAACACTTCATATTCAGCATGTTGCAGACCAAAATAAACATTTTCCTTCCCACTCTCCCCCTCCCATCACTCCCCACTATGTACTCTCTTGGCTTCTGGACAATCTCCTGTGTTGCACGTGCTGGAACCCTGGCCCTTATACTCAACTCCTCCCTCTCTTTCCAGTCCCTATTCCGAGTCAATTCTACCACCTTGATATTCCCCATCTCTCATCCCCACTGTTGTGAACTTAGCCTCATTTACAGTCTCTTGCTGTTTTGCTCATTTCCATCACCCCAAAGTGCTCCATGTGGCTGGAATGACATTTATCAAAGGCAAACCTGATCATGTCCTTTCCTTACTTAAAACCGCGCAATAGCTCCCATCGCCTGTGGCTCCATTTCTCAAAGTCTGGTCTTCATTCGTGGGTGTGCATGGATGAGTTAAGTAGGACATGGAAGAATATTTTATTTTTGTAGTTAGGGGTATTCATTTCAACACCCACTAGAAGGATTTAACTGAAACATAAAACCTGTGATTTCATGGACATTATTGTTCAGAACAAAAGTGAGTCAATTTAAATAAAAGTTTAAAGAAACAATAGCATAGGCTAAAGTAATAGCACTGACCTAGTAAATAATAGCTACAGGATAAATTTCAGACTCCTTAATATGGTAAAAAACAAACCAAACAAACAAACAAAAAAAAACCCGCCGGGCGCGGTGGCTCAAGCCTGTAATCCCAGCACTTTGGGAGGCCGAGACGGGCGGATCACAAGGTCAGGAGATCGAGACCATCCTGGCTAACACGGTGAAACCCCGTCTCTACTAAAAACTACAAAAAACTAGCCGGGCGACGTGGCGGCGCCTGTAGTCCCAGCTACCCGGGAGGCTGAGACAGGAGAATGGCGTGAACCCGGGAGGCGGAGCTTGCAGTGAGCTGAGATCTGGCCACAGCACTCCAGCCTGGGTGACAGAGCGAGACTCCGTCTCAAAAAAAAAAAAAAAAAAAAAAAAAAAACCCTTTGTAACCAAGCCTCCTCCCTCCCTCCCTCCCTGCCTCCCTCCCTCCCTCCCTTCTTTCCTTCCTTCCTTCCTTCCTTCCTTCCTTCCTTCCTTCCTTCCTTCCTTCCTTCCTTCCTTCCTTCCTTCTTTCCTTCCTTCTCTCCTTTCTCTCTTTCCCTCTCCCCTCCCCTCCTTTCCTTTCTGGCAAGTCTCACTCTGTTACCCAGGTTGGAGTGTCGTGGCATGATCTCAGCTCACTGCAACCTCCGCCTCCTGGGTCCAAGCAATTCTCCTGCCTCAGTCTCCCGAGTAGCTGAGATTACAGATGCCCGCCACCACGCCTGGCTAATTTTCATATTTTTAGTAGAGACAGGGTTTAGCCATGTTGGCCAAGTGGGTCTCTAACTCCTGACCTCAGGTGATCTGCCCGCCTCGGCCTCCCAAAGTGCTGGGATTACAGGCATGAGCCACCGTGCCTGGCCTACTTTTCTTTATTTTTTGAGACAGGGTCTGGCTCTGTCACCCAGGTCGGAATGCAGTGGTGTCACCATATAGCTCACTACAGCCTTAAACTTCTGGGCTTGAAAGATCCTCCTGCCTGGGCCTCCCAAAGTGCAGAAATTACAGGTGTGAGCCACCGCAGCCAGCCTTCTACTTTTCTTTTCTAATCTAATCTACCCTCTTCAGCCCTACAGCCACACTGAGTGGCTTCCAGATCTCCGGGCTTACTTCTTTTTCTTCATGAAGTGTCTCAGCAAGTATCATTTCTTCACCTGCTCTCCCTCTTCCACCCTCCTCACTTCTGGTGAAAATGGATGATCACTAAACTTGCGAGATTCAGCTCCAAGCGTCTCCTCTCTGAAGGGTTCTCTAGATACTCTAGGAAGAGTGAACACCCTATTCTTGGTAGACAGAGTAATAATCCCTGAAGATATCCTCATCCTCATCTCCAGAACCTGTGAATGAATATAGTACCTTCTGTGGCAAAAAGGGCTTTGCAGATGTGATTAAACTAACAATCTTGAGATAGGAGACTATCCCAGATTATCCAGGTGAGCTCAATGTCATCACAAGGGACACAGGAGGGTCTATAAGAAACGGATTCTCCCCTGAAGTCTCCAGAAGACATAGAGCTCTGCCCACCCATTTTTATTTTTATGTATGTATGTATGTATGTATGTATGTATGTATGTATGTATTTGTTTGTTTTTTTGAGACGGAGTCTCCCTCTATTGCCCAGGCTGGAGTGCAGTGGCACCATCTTGGCTCACCGCAACCTCTGCCTCCTGGGTTCAAGAGATTCTCCCACCTCAGTCTCCCGAGTAGGGATTACGTGCCTGGGATTACAGGCATGCGACACCATGCCCAGCTAATTTTTGTATGTTTAGTAGAGACAGGGTTTCACCATGTTGACTTGGTTTCACCAAGCCAGTCTTGAACTCCTTACCTCAGGTGATCTGCCTGCCTCGGCCTCCCAAAGTGCTGGGATTATAGGTGTGAGCCACTGCACCTGGCCTGTTTTTATTTGTTTATTTATTTTTTACTATTTATTTATTTATTTTGAGACAGAGTGTCGCTCTTATTGTCCAGGCTGGAGTGCAATGGTGTGATCTTGGCTCACTGCAACCTCTGCCTCCAGGGTGCAAGTGATTCTCCTGCCTCAGCCTCCCAAGTAGCTGGGATTACAAGGGCCTGCCACAACGCCTGGCTAATTTTTTATATTTTTAGTAGAGACGGGGGTTTCTCCATGTTGGCCAGGCTGGCCTTGAACTCCTGACCTCAGGTGATCCACCCGCCTCGGCCTCCCAAAATGCTGGGATTACAGGCACGAGTCACCGTGCCCGGCTTGCCCACCCATTTTAGACTTCTGGGCTCCAGAACTGTAAGGTAATAGATTTGCATTGTTTTAATTGATTTAATAAGCCACCACTAAATTTGTGGCTTATTTGTTAGAAAAGTCAAAGGAAATGAATACCTGATTTCCTGCACCACCCTATCCGTTGTACAGTCCTCGTCATGGAACCTGTCCAGCTGACTTGCGATGATATTCCCTGTACCTAACCTGTCCTCCAAAAACCCCATCAAACCATGAGTGTCTTGCAGAAACTGTCTGGAATGACTTTGCCCCCCCAGTGCCTAGCACATTGCTTGAAATCTGCTAGGGATGGCAGGAACGTGACATTCTGGAATTTGGTGACAAAATTTCAAGAAGGGAAGAATATCTGACATTGCCGAAGCTACAGAAATTAAAGTAAGATAAGGAATTGAAAATAGATCATTGGATTGAAGAGAACCCTAGTGGCCTTGGGCTGGTTCCTTCCCCAGGACCACCCTACTCTCTGTAGACCTGGCTTTGCAGCTCTAGAATTGTCTGTCAGCAGGGCTTAGGGCCAGGGAACAAGTGTCAGAAGGTAGGTGTCTAAGGGGAGCAGAAATTCAGATCCAGAACCAGGAGGTTCCAAGGTAATAGATTCAGGACTAAAGAAAGCTGGAGAACCAGGAAGGCCAGATGGGGGCCCTGGTAGGTCAGATGGGAAAGTGACACAGCCTGGACTATATCCCAAAGTAGGGCCTGGGACCACCCACTGTGGATGCCCTGGAAGCCAGCATTTTCTTGTAGGCTGATTCTGTAAAGGAGCAAGACCATTAAGGCAAATTTTAGGTTGCATTTTGGTCTTTTGGAGCCCTCTCTGTTTTCCCCTAGGCCCCTGACTGGGGTTATTTATTTATTTATTTAATTTTTTTAGAGATGGAATCTCGCTCTGTTGGCCAGGCTGGAGTGCAGTGGCACAATCTCGGTTCACTGCAACCTCTGCCTCCCAGGTTCAAGCAATTCTCCTGCCTCAGCCTCCCGCGTAGCTGGGATTACAGGTGCGTGCCACCACACCCAGCTAATTGTTTTTATTTTTTATTTTTAGTAGAGATTGGGTTTCACCGTGTTAGCCAGGATGATCTCGATCTCCTGACCTGGTGATCCGTCTGCCTCAGCCTCCCAAAGTGCTGGGATTACAGGCAGGAACCGCTGCGCCCGGACTTGCCTGGGGTTATTCTTGTAACTGCATAGCTTTCTAGATCAATTAAACTCTTCCAAAAGCAAGGGTTTTGGATCCCTGTCTGTATAAGACAAACTGGGCTGGATGCAGTGGTTCATGACTTAATCCCAGCACTTTTTGAGAGGCTGGAGTGGGAGGATAGCTTGAGCCCAAGGTGCAGAGAGCTATGATCTTGCCACTGCACTCCAGACCGGGAAACAGAGTGAGATCCTGTCTATGAAAATAAAAATAAAAAAAGAGAAACTGGTCCTGTTTTTCCATGCTATGAAATTTCCAAGTGACCCAAATCCCGACAAAAATGGATACAGCTGAAAGACCAATAAAGGTTTTTTTCTTGAACAACAGAAATAAGCTTTCTCCCTACTTCCTTTTTTTTTTTTTTTTTTTTTGAGATGGAGTCTCATTCTTGTCACCCAGTCACCCAGGCTAGAGTGCAATATGGCGTGATCTTGGCTCACCATAACCTCCACCTCCTGGGTTCAAGCGATTCTCCTGCCTCAGCCTGTTGAGTAGCTAAGATTACAGGCATGAGCCACCATGCCAGGCTAATTTTTTTAGACGGGGTTGGTTTCTCCATGTTGGTCAAGCTTGTCTCAAACTCCTGACCTCAGGTGATTCGCCCACCTTAGTCTCCCAAAGTGCTGGTATTACAGGCGTGAGTCGCCGCACCTGGCCTCTCTCTACTTCTATGTATAATTTTTCTTTGTCCACTACTCTTGCCTAGAAAGTCAGGTTAACAATAAGCCTTAGCACTGAGCAACTACTAGTTTCTAAGCACCGGGCTGGGTACTGGGATCCCATGAACATTAGAATCCAAATCAGCGGATGGGAATCATGGAAATATAAAGTACTAAGTGGAGACTGCAGGATTTTGTTTCATTTTACTTTTAAGGGGAGAGGAGGGAATCTATGAACTTTGTGAAATGATGAGCAAAATTGTGTCTCCTTGTCATTTCTGGGAAGAGAGCTCCTTGCTTCTACCAGCTCCTTGGAGGGGTCTGTGACTCCCAGCCTAAGTATGGTGGTAAGTACTGTGGGAACAGCATTTGCATTTCAGGGAGACCTTTGAAATATAGGGAGGACATTACTATTCCGTTAACTCATTAATGCTACAGTAATTTCAATAATCATCATTCCTTTTCATCAGTGGCCTTTACGATCTTTGGTAGAACAATAGCTTTTTTGACAAAAACAAAAAAGGTCACAAGAGCTGGGTGCAGTGGCTCACACCTGAAATCCCAGCACTTTGGGAAGCCAAGGCAGGAGGATTGCTTGAGCCCAGGAGTTCGAGACCAGTCTGGGCAACATGGCAAAATGCCATCTCTAAAAAATTTTTTTTAAATGGCTGGGCGTGGTGACTCACGCCTGTAATCCCAGCACTTTGCAAGGCCAAGACAGGTGAATCACGAGGTCAGGAGTTTGAGACCAGCTTGGCCAACATAGTGAAACCTCGTCTCTACTAAAAATACAAAAAATTAGCTGGGCGTGGTGGCGAGCACCTGTAATTCCATCTACTCGGGAGGCTGAGGCAGGAGAATCACTTGAACATGGGAGACGGAGGTTGCAGTGAGCCGAGATCACACCATTGCACTCCAGCCTGGGAGACAAGAGTGAAACTCCATCCACCCCCCCCCCAAAAAAAATTGCTGGGCGTGGTGCCGCATGGCTGTGGTCCTAACTACTCAGGATACTGAAGTGGGAGGATGGCTTGAGTCCCAGGAGGTTGAGGTTGTAGTGAGCTGTGATAATGCCACTGCACTCCAGCCTGGGTGACAGAGTGAGACCCTGTCCCCCCAAAACAAAATAAAAAAAAAAGAAAAGAAAAGACAAAAAAGGTCACAAGGAATTTAAATCATGGTCTTGGCACTTTTGTGTTTGATTTCAGAAGGAGTGAATTAATGATTTCATGCCTTCATTAAATAAAGAACACGCCATAGAGTCCACCATAGTTTAGAAACCCCCTCAGCCTCCAGATGTCTGAGTGGCGCTGCTGTCCCCTCTCCCAAGGCTGCTACCCATATGGCGCGCTGCAGTTAGGCTCAGAAAAGATCTCAGACCACTGCGCGGTGGCAGAACTGAGGCAGGACACAGGACTCGAACTCAGTCTGGACAGCAACCCAAGGGGGCATCTACGCTAATGACAATGGCCGGGAACACACCCCCATGCGATGCGGTGAGGGGAGGACGCGCCACTGAAATACAATCAATCGGAAGATGCTTTCTGAGATTCTAGCTCTGCAGCTCCCTGAATGTAGCCATATTCCACCAAAATCCCACTGTGCCTGCCATGGTGTTTGTCCAGTGAATTCTGCATTTTTTAACCCTCCCCAAATGATTCATTTTGTGTATAAAATGAAGATTTCCTTGCACCCAGAGAATATCAAAGACTACAAAATTAGTGTTTCTTGGCTGGGTGTGGTGGCTTACACCTGTAATCCCAGCACTTTGGGAGGCCGAGGTGGGCAGATCACTTGAGGTCAGGAGTTTGAGACCAGCCTGGCAAACATGGTGAAACCCCATCTCTCCTAAAAGTACAAAAATTAGCCTGAGATGGTGGTGTGTGCCTGTAATCCCACCCACTCAGGAGACTGAGGCAGGAGAATCGCCTGAACCTGGGAGGCGGAGGTTGCAGTGAGCCGAGATCGCGCTACTGCACTCCAGTCTGGGTGTCCGTCTAAAAAAAAAAATAAAAATAAAAATAAAAATTATTGTTTCTCCCTTTTTTGATAGGTGAAAGATAACATTGAAAAACACATGGTTTATTTCTTTGATTGCATTTTCATCGCCCCCCACCCCCCACCCTGTCCTGCCTCCACTAATTAAAATGAGTGAAGTCTTGCACACCACTTCAGAAAATGCAGATGCCCCTCTTCTAAATGAGATCTTGGTAGCCACCCACTTCTGGTTATTATCTACGTCCAAGTCCTTTTTTTTTTTTTTGAGACAGGGTCTCATTCTGTGGCCCAGGATGGAGTGCAGTGGCACCATCATAGCTACCTGCAGTCTTGAACTCCTGGGATCAAGTGATCCTCTCACCTCAGCCTCCTGAGCAGCTGGAACTACAGTTCCATGCCACCATGCCCAGCTATACTTAAAAAAAAATTCTGTAAAGATGGAGTCTTGCTTTGTCACCCAGGCTGATCTCGAACTCCTGGGCTCAAGCAATTCTCCCGCCTTCGACTCCCTAAATGCTGGGATTATAGGTGTGAGCCACCGTGCCCAGCTTAAATGAAGAGTCGTGATCACCTTGATTTACATGCATCCTCCACATTTTTCTTTTTCTTTCTTTCTTTCCTTCCTTCCTCCCTCCCTCCCTCCCTCCCTCCCTCCCTCCCTCCCTTCCTTCCTTCCTTCCTTCCTTCCTTCCTTCCTTCCTTCCTTCCTTCCTTTCTCTCTCTCTCTCTCTTTATTTTTCTTTCTTTCTTTCTCTCTTGTGAGGCAGAGTCTTGCTCCATCATCCAGGCTACAGTGCAGTGGCACGATCTCAGCTCACTGCAACCTCACTCTCTTGGTTTCAAGCAATTCTCCCACCTCAGCCTCCCGAGTAGCTGGGACTACAGGCATGGGCCACCACACCCGGCTAATTTTTGTATTTTTTTTTTTTTTTTTTTTTTTTTTTTTTTTTTTTTTTTTTTTTTTTTTTTTTGAGGCGGAGTCTCGCTCTGTCGCCCGGACTGGAGTGCAGAGGCCGGATCTCAGCTCACTGCAAGCTCCGCCTCCCGGGTTTACGCCATTCTCCTGCCTCAGCCTCCTGAGTAGCTGGGACTACAGGCGCCCGCCACCTCGCCCGGCTAGTTTTTGTATTTTTTAGTAGAGACGGGGTTTCACCGTGTTAGCCAGGATGGTCTCGATCTCCTGACCTCGTGATCCGCCCGTCTCGGCCTCCCAAAGTGCTGGGATTACAGGCTTGAGCCACCGCGCCCGGCCTAATTTTTGTATTTTTAATAGAGACAAGGTTTCACCATGTTGACCAGGCTGGTCTCGAACTCCTGGTTTCATGTGATCCTCCGTCCTCTGCCTCCCAAAGGGCTAGGGTTACACGCGTGACTATGCACCTAGCCTCTTCACATTTTTCAGAATGAGATTGTGATAGGGTCTTCTTTGTCCCCCAGAGTTTACGACTATTTGCATGTGGTTATAGTGTATTGAATGTGATTGTTAGAATCCAACTCCCCGCTCGTATTTATTGGATAGGGGAGGGGAAGAAATAGGGAAAAGGAAGAGAGAGATGCAGAGAAAATAGATTGACAAGTATGGGAGGGGGGAGGGGAAGGGATAGCATTAGGAGATATACCTAATGTAAATGACAAGTTTCCGGGTGCAGCACACCAACATGGCACATGTATACATATGTAACAAACCTGCACATTGTGCACATGTACCCTAGAACTTAAAGTATAATTAAAAAAAAAAAAAAAAGACAAGTATATGTGGATGTATGTTTCAGGCTGACTTCCTGCTCTAAGAAGTTGTTGAGGCCGGGCGCGGTGGCTCAAGCCTGTAATCCCAGCACTTTGGGAGGCCGAGACGGGCGGATCACGAGGTCAGGAGATCGAGACCATCCTGGCTAACACGGTGAAACCCCGTCTCTACTAAAAATACAAAAACTAGCCGGGCGAGGTGGCGGGCGCCTGTAGTCCCAGCTACTTGGGAGGCTGAGGCAGGAGAATGGCGTGAACCCGGGAGGCGGAGCTTGCAGTGAGCTGAGATCGGGCCACTGCACTCCAGCCTGGGCGACAGAGCGAGACTCCGCCTCAAAAAAAAAAAAAAAAAAAAAAAAAAGAAGTTGTTGAATAAAAATGGAATCCAGAACTAAGTCCTCAGTTAACTAGAGTTCACTGTTCTCCAAGCCAGGGAGCAGCTATTTCTCCACATTCTTTGTTTCCAATGTTTAATCCATGGCAGACTTTACCCTTTGCCCCATGATTACCGTCTTCCTTAATTATTTCCTCTGCTTAGAGGCCACTTGGGAAAAGAATTACAAAGTGAGTTCATCCCACCCAACTGTGACTGTCCTTGTCGGACCCTTTCTCTGTGAGCGGTGTCGCCAGCCCTTGTGCTGAGCATGGTTCAGGAGTAGGCTCTGCTTCAGAGACTCCACACTCAAGGCTGTGTACAGACAGGATGCGTGATGAGGATAAGAGGGGCTGGGCACGGTGGCTCACCCCTGTAATCCCAGCACTTTGGGAGGCCAAGGAGGGCGGATCACTTGAGGCCATGAGTTTGAGACTAGTCTGGCCAACATGGTGAACCCCCATCTCTACAAAAAAATACAGAAGTTAGCCGGGCCTGGTGGCAGGTGCCTGTAATCCCAGCTACTCAGGAGGCTGAGGCAGGAGAATTTCTTTCTTTTTTTTTTTTTCAGACAAAGTCTCACTCTTGTCACCCAGGCTGGAGTGCAATGGCGCGATCTTGGCTCACTGCAACCTCCACCTCGCGGGTACATGCCATTCTCCTGCCTCAGCCTCCCGAGTAGCTGGGATTACAGGTGCATGCCACCACGCCTGGCTAATTTTTGTATTTTAAGTAGAGACAGGGTTTTACCATGTTGGCCAGGCTGGTCTCAAACTCCTGACCTCAGGTGATCCGCCCACCTCGGCCTCCCAAAGTGGTGGGATTATAGGCGTGAGCCACCTCGCCCGGCAGAGGCAGGAGAATTTCTTGAACCCGGGAGGTGGAGGTTGCAGTGAGCTGAGATCCGGCCACTGCTGTTTAGCCTCAGTGACAGAATGAAACCCTGTCTCAAAAAAAAAAAAAAAAAAAAGAAGAAGAAAGATGAGGATAATAAATAAATAATGGTAGAAGTAAAAAATAGGTTTCAACTCTCTCAGAGCTCCCACATCTGGATTGCAGGGACCATTTCTCATTTTGGATGTCATTCAGGTTTGACCTCCTTTGCTGGAATTTCTCTGAGCACAGCCAGTCCTCCATCCTGTGAGGTGCTCTGTTTTCTTTAAAGAGAGCGAGGAGAATGTTTCCATTTCGATGCTTGGCAGGGGGGTCCAAGCAGCAGATGGATTGTTGTACTTGAGCATGAAGATCCTTTCCACACTGAAGATTCTGTGATTCATTTGGCGTGGGGGGTGGGGGCACCCCTAACCATTTGTTGGTGGTAATTTCCTTGGCCCAGTCTGGCTTCTTGTTGATTCTGCTTTTCTGAATATTACTCAAATCCATCCACATTTGTCCTTCTCCACAAATTTAACTTTCATTCACATTCCATTTGTCTGAATGACCGACAGTGGTCTCCTAACTGAAGTCTTGGCTTCCCTACTCTGTACCTACCCTCTTACACCTCTGCCCCAAGTTACCATCTTGAAGTACAGCTCAGATAAAGCCACACCCATCTGAAAACCTGGAGGTGCCCGGCCCTAATCCTTTTTTTTTCTTTTCTTTTTTGAGGTGGAGTCTTGCTCTGTCACCCAGGCTGGAGAGAAGTGGCCCAATCTCAGCTCACTGCAACCTCCGCCTCCTGGGTTCAAGTGATTGAACCCAGGAGGATTCAATCCTCAGGTGGATCACCTGAGGTTAGGAGTTTGAGACCAGCCTGACCAACATGGTGAAACCGCGTCTCTACTAAAAATACAAAAATTTGCTGGCCGGGCGCGGTGGCTCAAGCCTGTAATCCCAGCACTTTGGGAGGCCGAGACGGGCGGATCACGAGGTCAGGAGATCGAGACCATCCTGGCTAACACAGTGAAACCCCATCTCTACTAAAAAAAATACAAAAAACTAGCCGGGTGAGGTGACGGGCGCCTGTAGTCCCAGCTACTTGGGAGGCTGAGGCAGGAGAATGGCGTGAACCCGGGAGGCGGAGCTTGCAGTGAGCTGAGATCTGGCCACTGCACTCCAGCCTGGGCAACAGAGCGAGACTCCGTCTCAACAACAACAACAAAAATAAATAAAAAATAGAAATACAAATATTAGCTGGGCGTGGTTGCGTCCACCTGTAATCCCAGCTACTTAGGAGGCTGAGGCAGGAGAATCATTTGAACCCGGGAGGTGGAGGTTGCCGCAAGTTGAGATTGTGCCACTGCACTCCAGCCTGGGCGACAGAGTGAGACTGTCTCAAAAAAAAAAAAAAGAAAAGAAATGTGAAAGGTGAGTGCCAGAGACTCAAAGAGGTCAAGAACAACCAGCATCTCTTCCAGTTTTTTGAGATTTTGAGCTTTAATTAATCAATTAATTATTTTTAGAGAAAGGGTCTTGTTCTGTTGCCCAGGCTGGGTGCAGTGGTGCAATCATAATCCATTGTGATCTCAGAATCCTTCCTTCACTCAAGTGGTCCTCCTGTCTCAGCCTCCTGAGGAGCTGGGACTACAGGTGCACACCTCCTTACCTAGCTAAATTATTTTTGTTTTTCTTAATAGAGACAGGGTCTGTCTGTGTTGCTTAGTTGCATAAGTCTCAAACTTCTGGCCTCAAGTGGTCCTCCTCCCCTTTTAATTAAAAACAATTCAAAATGCCAACAATTGGGCCGGGCGCGGTGGCTCCCGCCTGTAATCCCAGCACTTTGGGAGGCTGAGACGGATGGATCACGAGGTCAGGAGATCGAGACCATCCTGGCTAACACGGTGAAACCCCATCTCTACTAAAAAAATACAAAAAAACTAGCCAGGCGAGGTGGCAGGCGCCTGTTATCCCAGTTACTCAGGAGGCTGAGGCAGGAGAATGGCGTAAACCCGGGAGGCGGAGCTTGCAGTGAGCTGAGATCCGGCCACTGCGCTCCAGCCTGGGCAGAGCGAGACTCCGTCTCAAAAAAAAAAAAAAAAAAAGATTAAAAAAAAAAAAAGCACAAATCAGAAGGAAAATTTTTGATAAACTTGACTCTATTAAAGCTTACAATTTTTGTATAATAAAGAGATACTTAAACCACATTAAAAACAAGCCAGACCAGGCACCATAGCTGAAGCCTGTAATCCCAGCACTTTGGGAGGCCAATGTGGGCAGATCATTAGAGCTCAGGATTTCGAGGTCAGCCTGGGAAACATGGTGAAACCCCATCTCTACAAAAAAATGCAGAAAACAGCCAGGCATGGTAGTGCACGCCTGTAATTCCAGCTACTGGGGAGGTTGAAATGGGAGGATCACTGGAGCCCAAAAGTGAAGGCTGCAGTGAGCCAAGATTGTATCACTGCACTCCAGCTTGGGTGACAGAGCAAGGCCCTGTCTCAAAAAAAAAAAAAAAAAAAAAAAAAAAAGACAAGCCACAGAATGAGAGTAGATAGTCACACCGCAAATAACCAACAAAGGAGGAACACTTTCTAGAATACGTAAAGAACTAAAAATCAATAAAAAATACATCCAATCAAAAAATGACAAAGTTATGAACAGGGAATTCACATAAGAAGCCATCTAGGCCGGGCGCCGTGGCTCAAGCCTGTAATCCCAGCACTTTGGGAGGCCGAGACGGGCGGATCACGAGGTCAGGAGATCGAGACCATCCTGGCTAACACGGTGAAACCCCATCTCTACTAAAAAAATACAAAAAACTAGCCGGGCGAGATGGCGGGCGCCTGTAGTCCCAGCTACTCGGGAGGCTGAGGCAGGAGAATGGCGTAAACCCGGGAGGCGGAGGTTGCAGTGAGCTGAGATCCGGCCACTGTACTCCATCCTGGGCGACAGAGCGAGACTCCGTCTCAAAAAAAAAAAAAAAAAAAAAAAAAGAAGCCATCTAAGTTGCTAATAAATACATGAGGCCGGGTGCGGTGGCTCGTGCCTGTAATCCCAGCACACTGGGAGGTGGGGGTAGGGTGTGGATCACCTGAGGTCGGTAGTTCAAGACCAGCCTGACCAACATGGAGAAACCCCATCTCTACTAAACATACAAGATTAGCCAGATGTGGTGGCGCATGCCTTTCGTAATCCCAGCTACTTGGGAGGCTGAGGCAAGAGAATCATTTGAAGCTGAGAGGCAGAGGTTGCAGTGAGCTGAGATTGTGCCATTGGACTCCAGTCTGGGTGACAAGAGTGAAACCCTGTCTCAAAAAATAATAATAATAAAATAATAGATAAAATAAATAAATAAATACATGAAAAGATGCTCAACCTCACCAGTAATCAGGAGAATGCAAGTTAAAACTAGATATCACTTTACAGCCACCACACTGGCAAAAATTAAGTCCAGTGAGTCTTGACCACATATTGTGAGGAACATGGGGAAATCAGAGCTCTCTTATGCTCAGGGCAGGACTGTAAATTAGTAAAGCTGTTTTGGAGGGCAATTGGATACTTTCTAGTAAAGGTGAAGACACATATATCCTCTGATTCATTAGTGCCACTCGTAGGTGGATGTTTGTGCACAGAGATGCATGCAAGGATGTTTGTAATAGCAAAAAATCTGAAATAAATTTGCATTCAAAAAGGAGAAGGCTGGGCATGGTGGCTCACGCCTGTAATCCCAGCTCTTTGGGAGGCCAAGGCTGGCGGATCACTTGAGATCAGGAGTTCAAGACCAGCCTGACCAACATGGAGAAACCCCGTCTCTACTAAAAACACAAAATTAGCCTGGTGTGGTGGTGTATACCTGTAATCCCAGCTACTCGGGAGGCTGAGGCAGGAGAATTGCTTGAACCTGGGAGGCAGAGATTGCGATGAGCCAAGATCATGCCACTACACTTCAGCCTGGGCAACAAGAACGAAACTCAAAAAAAAAAAAAAAAAAAGAAACTAAAAAAAAAAATTAAAAAATAAAAAGGAGTAGAAAAAATAAATGTTGCACATTCATATAACAGAATACTAGAGAGCAGTTAAAATTATGAAGCAACTCTAAATGTATCAGCATAAAGGAATCTTAAAACAATGTTAAGGAAGCTGTTTAATGAGTTTGGAGTTTCAATTTAGGATGATGAAAAAGTCCTGGAGATGGGTGATGGTGATGGTAGCACAACAGTGTGAATATACTTAATGCTACTGAACTGTACACTTAACATAGTTAAAATGGTAATTTTTTCTTTTCTTTCTTTTTTTTTTTTTTTTTTGAGATGGAGTTTCACTCTCGTTGCCTAGGCTGGAGTGCAGTGGCGTGATCTTGGCTCACTGCAACCTCTGCCCCCCAGGTTCAAGTGATTCTCCTGCCTCAGCCTCCCGAGTAGCTGGGATTACAGGTGTGCACCACCACACCAGGCTAATTTTGTATTTTTAGTAGAGACGGAGTTTCTCCATGTTGGTCAGGCTGGTCTCAAACTCCCGACCTCAGGTGATCTGCCTGCCTCGGCCTCCCAAAGTGCTGGGATAACACGCATGAACCACCATGCCCGGCCTAAAATGGTAAATTTTATGCTGTGTATATTTTACTATAATAAAAAAGCATAGTGTTAAGTGAACAGAACAAGTGCAAGATAAAATGCATTATAAGATGCCGTTCGTGAAATTTGAAAACACTGAATAATACTACTACTACATACTTACTGAATGTGTTTACCTATGACCAGAATGAGAAGGAGTCACATAAAATGCTGGATATTCTGACTTCTGGGAGGGAGGGGAGAAAAGCCAGAAGTGGAGGTTATGCTTGAAGTCTATAACTTTTTATTTTTATTTATTTATTTATTTTTTTGAGACAGTGTCTCACTGTGTCACCCAGGCTGGAGTGCAGTGGCGCGATCTTGGCTCACTGCAACCTCCCTCTCCTGGGTTCAAGCGATTCTCCTGCCTCAGCCTCCCGAGCAGCTGGGACCACAGACGCCCGCCACCACGCCCAGCTAATTTTTGTGTTTTTGTGTAGAGATGGGGTTTTGCCATGTTGGTCAGGCTGCTTGAACTCCTGACCTCAGGTGATTTGCCCGTGTTAGTCTCCCAAAATGCTGGGGTTACAGGCGTGAACCACTGCACCTAGTCTACATTTTATTTTATTTTTTTTAAATGAGAAAGGCTAAGCCCCCATGCCTCTAATCCCAGTAGTTTGGGAGGCTGAGTTGGGAGGATTGCTTGAGCTCAGGAGTTCAAGACCAACCTGGGCCAACACAGGAAGACCCCATCATTATTGAAAAAAAAAAAAAAAGGCCGGTCATGGTGGCTCACGCCTGTAATCCCAGCACTTTAGGAGGCCGAGGCGGGTGGATCACAAGGTCAGGAGATTGAGACCATCCTGGCGAACACAGTGAAACCCCGTTTCTACTAAAAATATAAAAAATTAGGCCGGGCGCGGTGGCTCAAGCCTGTAATCCCAGCACTTTGGGAGGCCGAGACGGGCGGATCACGAGGTCAGGAGATCGAGACCATCCTGGCTAACACGGTGAAACCCCGTCTCTACTAAAAATACAAAAAACTAGCCGGGCGAGGTGGCGGCGCCTGTAGTCCCAGCTACTTGGGAGGCTGAGGCAGGAGAATGGCGTGAGCCCGGGAGGCGGAGCTTGCAGTGAGCTGAGATCTGGCCACTGCACTCCAGCCTGGGTGACAGAGCGAGACTCCGTCTCAAAAAAAAAAAAAAAATTAGCCGGGCATGGTGGCGGACTACAGGGTCCCAGCTATTCGAGAGGCTAAGGCAGGAGAATGGTGTGAACCCAGGAGGCGGAGGTTGCAGTGAGCCGAGATCACGCCACTGCACTCCAGCCTGGGTGACAGAGCCAGACTTTGTCTCAAAAAAAAAAAAAAAAAAAAAATAGAAAGTATGTTGAGACCAGGCCTGATGGCTCATGCCTATAATTCCAACACTTTGGGAGGCTGAGGTGGGGAATCACTTGAGTTCAGGAGATCGAGATCCACCTGGGCAACATAGAAAAACCACATCTCTAGAGAAAAATTTAAAAATTAGCTGGACATTGTGGTGTGCACCGATGGTTTCAGCTATCGGAAGGCTGAGGTGGGAGTATCACTTGATCCCAGGAGATCAAGGTTGCAGTGAGGTTGGATTGCACCACTGCACTGCAGCCTGGGTGACAGAGCAAGACCCTGTCTCAAAAAAAAAAAAAAAAAAAGGAAGTGTAAAGGACAGAGTGTTGAGACACAGCAATGATATCCTCCCCTGTTTTAGATGGGAAAACACAGAAACTTACCTAAGGTACAGGAGAGAAATAAGTACAGTTTCACAGAACCTAGGGAAAAAGTATGTTTCTGTAAGAATGGAGTTATAAACAGCACCAAAAGCCAAGTAGACAGGTGACTGGCAAAAGGTCGCCGTGACTGTGAGGTTTGTTGTGGAGAATATACACAAAGTTCGTAATCCTGCGAACAAAGAGAACACCTGTGCCTTGCAGGGTCTCCCGTGAAAAGCACCTCTTAGAATTTGAGGCTTGGTTGATATGTGAACTTTGCCACTTGGTTGATTTAGAATGGTGTTTCTCAATCTGGAGACTGTAGACATATTTAGACGAGATCCCCTCCCCGCCCTTTGAAAGAGTCTGTGTATTAATCCAGATGAGACCTGTGGGTTTTGTGCAGATCCCCACTCTGGCCGGTAGGAGGCAGCATAACCTAATGCTCTGAGTCAGGATCCTGTTGCTGGAGTCTGATCTGGCCCAGGGGAGGAGGAGCAGCTCATCAGCTCTGTGCTTATGTTTCGTTCTCTACATCCTGCAAAAGGCAGGAATTAACAGAGCTAAACACCCTCAAAACACTAAATGCTGCGGAGGTGCCAGGCACCACTGCAGAAACCACAGCTAAAGATAACACTATTCTCTCTGCTGCTCTCTGGCTTTAGGATCAGAAAGCTCAACACTATTTTTTTTTAAATAAATAAATAAATAAACAAATTTATTTTGAGACAGAGGCTGAACTCTGTCTTCAACTTTTGTTTTAGATTCAGGATGTACATGTTCAGGTTTAGTATATTTCCATGATCCTGAGGTTTGGGGTACGATTGATCCTATCACCCAGGTACTGAGCATAGCACACAATAGGTAGTTTTTCAGCCATTGTCTCCTTGCTTCCTCCTTCCTTTCCCCCTTTTGGAGTCCCTAGTGTCTACTGTTCCCATCTTTATGTCCATGTGTACCCAACGTTCAGCTCCCACTTATAAGCAAGGACATGCAGTATTTGATTTTCTATTTCTGTGTTAATTTGCTTAGGATAATGGCCTCCAGATGCAAACTTGTTGCTGCAAAGGACATCAGTGTGTTCTTTTTTATGGTTTTATAGTATTCCATGGTGTATATATACCACATTTTCTTTATTCAATCTACTGTTGATGGGTACCTAGATGATCCCACGTCAAAATTTTACATTCAGCTGTGGCTCACATATTTCTATTGGACAGAGATTATATTTCTATTGGACAAAGCTGCTCTGAGCTGTTAATATGCTGAAGTGTGTTGTGTATCTCTAAGAAGAGGTCATAGTAGGAAGGCAGGGTTTGCAAACACATATGACTACAGAACCATCTTTCACATAATATCTGGTTATCTATTTATTCTCCTTTATGGGGTTTCAAAACAAAGTCATGTCCATTAATTCCCTTGATCTGCTTGGAATCCCATTTAGTGCATGTCTACCCGGAAGTACGCTTCACAAAGAAGTTAATTTTTTTTTTTTTTTTTTTTTGCGTCAGAGTCTCACTCTGTCACCCAGGCTGGAGTGCAATGGCGTGATCTCAGCTTACTGCAACCTCCACCTCCCAGGTTCAAACAATTCTCCTGCCTAAGCCTCCCAAGTAACTGGGATTGCAGATGCCCGCCACCATGCCTGGCTAATTTTTGTATTTTTTTTTTTGTTTGTTTGTTTTTTGGAGACAGGGTCTCACTCTGTCACCCAGGCTGGAGTGCAGTGGCACGATCTCGGCTCACTGCAACCTCTGCCTCCTGGGTTCAAGTGATTCTCATGCCTCAGCCTCCCGAGTAGCTGGAATTACAGGCACCCACCACCACGCCCAGCTCATTTTTTTTTGGATTTTTAGTAGAGATGGGGTTTCACTATGTTGGCCAGACTGGTCTTGAACTCTGACCTCAAATGATCCGTCCACCTCGGCCTCCCAAAGTGCTGGATTACAGGTGTGAACCTCTGTGCCTGGCCTAATTTTTGTATTTTTAATAGAGAGGGGGTTTCATAATATTGGCCAGAATGGTCTCTTGGCCAGGCTGGTCTCGAACTCCTGACCTCGTGATCTGCCTGCCTCGGCCTCCCAAAGTGCTGAGATTACAGGCATGAGCCATCGTGCTTGGCCTAGAAATTAATTTATTGAAACAAATCAATGGAGGCTCTGCAAAGAAGCCCCTCATTGTTCTGATAGGTGTAACATGAAGACCGGCAGAAGCATCCTGCATGTAGGTATCCAATGCGCAAGCGGTTTCAGCAAAACCGAAATGAAAGTTTATTTTGTCATTTCATTGTATCCCAGAGAATCATAGAAATTGAGATTTGAAAGGTATCTAATCCAATACCCCCAAGTCATATTCTTGATTAGGAACCAAACACCCAGCTGCCAATACTATGGCAAATGTTTATTGAACGTCCACTATGCTCCAGGCACTTGTTTTATATTCACCAACAAACTTACCAAGCTGATTCTATAATGATCGGTACAATTTTTTAGGTATTAGGAAGATGAGAGAGGTTGGACCACATTTTGAGATGACACAGCTGGAGGGAGGTGCTAGCATGCTTCTCCACTATGCTCTGCTGCCGCTAGGAAGTGAAGAGACTTGCAAACATATCAGATATTTTAATAATATTCCAGCCATTACAAATAGCAATATACAGTGTTTGCACTAGACCAATGACAGTTGTAATACAGTCAAAAGAGTAATCATTTTAACCAGTTTCAGAGTACTAAGACTATAATGTGGAAATGAAAAAACTGCCAGGCTCAGTGGCTCATGCCTTTAATCCCAGCATTTCTGGAGGCCAGAGTGGGAGGATCACTTGAGGCCAGGAGTTCAAGACCAGCCTGGACAACATAGAAAGACCTCATCTCTACAGAAAAAAATTTAAAATTAGCAAGGCATGCAGTGTGCGCCTGTGATCCTAACTACTCAGGAGGCTGACCTGGGAGGATGGCTTGAGTGCAGGAAGTCGAGGCTGTAGTGACCTATGGTGGGGCCACTGCACTCCAGCCTGGCAGCCTGGGTGACAGAGCGAGGCCAGTTTCTAACAGAAAAATATTGAAAAAAATAAAAGAAAAAGTCTTGGGTGGGGCGTGGTGGCTCACACCTGTAATCCCAGTACTTTGGGAGGCCAAGGTGGGCGGATCACTTGAAACCAGGAGTTCAAGACCAGCCTGGCCAGCATGGTGAAACTGTGTCTCCATTAAAAATACAAAAATTACCCAGTCATGGTGGTGGGCACCTGTAATCCCAGCTACTCGGGAGGCTGAGGCAGGAAAATTGCTTGAACCCGGGAGGCAGAGGTTGCAGCGAGCTGAGATCGCGCCACTGCACTCCAGCTCTGGTGACAGAGCGAGACTCCATCTCAAAAAAAAAAAAAAAAAAAAAAAAAGTTGAAATTTAAGAAATACTTACAGTATTAAAATAAAATGTTCTAATAGCCACATTGAAAAAGTAAAAAGAAACAGATGAAATTCGTTTTAATAATATACTTTATTTAACCCACTACACTCCAAATAGTCTCATTTCAACATGTAACTAACATTTTTTAAATGATTAAAAGTGTCTCATTAGGCCTTTTAAATATAATGCAAATTTTACACCTAAGAGCACATCTCAAGTGCTCAGTAGCTATATGTGCCTAGTGGCTACTGTACTGGATGGCATAGGCTCAGAGATTCCATATTGCAAGGAAACCCCAAACAGAACCTGAGAAGTCACCAGGAAGTTGCAGGGAAAATAACGGAAATGAGTAGAGGACGCAACTGGGTTAATATAAAGGCCGAGATGTTAGAAGACAGCCTGTCCAGGAAAAGGCTTAGCTGACAGCACAGTTAGGTTAGATTGAAATGGACTCTGTTGCTGGGCACAGTGGCTCACGCCTGTGATCCCAGCACTTTGGGAGGCCGAGGCGGGCGGATCACGAGGTCAAGAGATCAAGAACATCCTGGCCAACATGGCGAAACCCTGTCTCTACTAAAAATACAAAAATTAGCTGGGCGTGGTGGTGGGCGCCTGTAGTCTCAGCTAGTTGGGAGGCTGAAGCAGGAGAATTGCTTGAACCCAGGAGGCAGAGGTTGCAGTGAGCCAAGATTGCACCAGTGCACTCCAGCCTGGTGACAGAGCAAGACTCCATCTCAAAAACAAAACAAAACAAAAAAAGGGCTCTGTTATGCAAAAATGAAAGCTCACTGAGAGTTAATGACTGTTCTCAGCATTTCTCTTAATACTCCAGGCAGGGATCAGGAGAGACACTTGCGGTCCAGGCAGTCTAGGCCAGGAGGTGCAGTCTAGGCAGGTGGTTTGGTCTCATGTTTATTTGTTACTTTGAATTCTAGTTCAGTTGTTGCCTTTGTGTGTTTATAGGATGAGGCTGTGGAGAGTTAAGCCATTTTTTTTTAAACTGCAAATGATGTGTGTCTACATGTACATGTGTGCATATACAGTTTTTTTTTTTTTTTTTTTTTTTTTTTAAGAGACAGGGTCTTGCTCTGTTTCCCAGGCTGGAGTGCAGTGGTATGATCATAGCTCACTGCAACCTTGATCTCCTGGGCTCAAGTGACCCCCCTACGTCAGCCTTCTGAGTAGCTGGGATTACAGGTACGAGCCACTACGCCTGGCTAATTTTTAACATTTTTTGTAGAGATAGGGTCTTGCTATGTTGCCCAGGCTGATCTCAAACTCCTAGGCTCAAGCAATCCTCCCATCTTGGCCTCCCAAAGTGCTGGCATTACAAACGTGAGCTACTGTGCCAAGCTTGCAAATGATGTATGTTAACAGTAACTACTTCTCAGACTCTTTAGCGAGAGACAATTTTAACTCCCTGTCCCATTCTAATTCACTAGTTTCCAAACTTTTCACTGTGTCTTCATGCTGACATTCTCTGCACTCCTCATCTCAGCTTCCCTACCTTTATTTCATCTTTGGACTAGCTTTCCTCCCCCAGATACAAGCAGCCTAGATGCTCTGCTTGTAGCTCCTATTAAACAGGCTTGAAATACTTGGTCCCCTCTTAACCTGCTCTGAAATATTTCTTCTTACACGCCTCTGTAAAAGCATTTTACGATCCCCCGTATTAATCCCTGTATATTTTTTTTCCATCAGCGCTGCATAATTGTACCATGAGCCATGATCATAAGTCAAGAGACCTTTCTCTCACCAGTGCAGATGATTGCTCCCTCCAGGTGTGTAGGAGGGAGGATGGCATGCCTTTAATCAAACCGTGAGCTTTTTCAGAACTTCCAACCCACCATAAAGCTCATCCAAAGAATGTTTGCTTTTCCCTGTCAAATATTTCCCTGATCCAAAGTCTGTTAACAATTTAAACGTCAAATCCCCCTCTAAGGTTACTGAACGGGTATCTCTTTTTGTTATGAAATGAAGGTGTGTAATTATTCCAGCCAGGTTCGAAGTCACCTGATCTGAGCTGGTCTCTCTCCCGGGGATACTCTGTGAGTATTAAATTCCCAAGTTCCCTTCCCAACCTGGCAGTGCGACATAAGCAAACAGCTATCCGATTGCTGCTTTTGGAAGGCAGCAAACATCTGCCGGGCTTAGAGGAACCTGTTTCAAGCAAACACGCGCAGCTTATGGGGAATCATCTCGGGACTCGCGTGCAGGCCCAGGCAATTGAGTAGGAACCACGTACTTTCAATAATTTTTTGACAACTAAGCACTTCTTGAAGCCAGGATTTCTCTTATCTTTTCCCTTTCTTAGCTGCAAGAAAGCATGCACATATTTTGTTGGTTGCAACTTTTCCAAAGCACTCTTTCTGGTTTTTGGTGACCGAAACAACTTTCTTTTTAAATTTTCTATTTTTTTTTTTTTTTTTTTTGAGACAGAGTCTCGTTCTGTTGCCCAAGCTGTAGTGCAGTGGTGCAATCTTGGCTCACTGCAACCTCTGCCTCCCTCGTTCAAGCGATTCTTGTGCCTCAGCCACCACCAAGTAGCTAGGATTACAGGTGCCCACCACCACGCCTGGCTAATTTTTGTATCTTTTAGTAGAGATGGGTTTTCACCATACTGCCCAGGCTGGTCTTGAACTCATGGCCTCAAGTGATCTGTCCACCTTGGGCTCCCAAAGTGCTGGGATTACAGGCATGAGCCACTGTGCCCGGCCCTTTCTTTTCTTTTCTTTTTTTTTTTAAGACAGAGTCTTGCTCTGTCACCCAGGCTGGAGTGCACTGGCACAATCTCAGCTCACTGCAACCACCGCCTCCTGGGTTCCAGTGATTCTCGTGCCTCAGCCTGCGAAGTAGCTGGGGCTACAGGTGTACGCGCCACCACGTGGCTAATGTTTTTGTATTTTTAGTAGAGACAGGGTTTCACCACATTGGCCAGGTTGGTTCCTGGCCTCGAGTGATCCAACAGCCTTTGCCTCCCAAAGTGCTGGGATTACAGGCATGAGCCACTGCACCTGGCTCATCTCTATTCTCTTTTGCCAAGAATCCTTTGTATACCCAAATTTCATGATGTCATGGGAGTGGAGTTAAATTGGAACCAGTTACATTATATGAGTAATTAGAGTCCAGTTTAACTACAATGACTAATAGGTCAATCCTGTTAGCGTCACATTCTGCTCCTGTCAGGAAGTGGTTATATAATGCACGGCGGGACTGGTAGAATGGTGGGTTTGTTTGTTTCTGGATAGTAAGTAATTAGCTTTAATTTGACTTTAAAAGTGTTAGGAGGTGGCCAGGTGCAGTGACTCACACCTGTAATGCCAGCACTTTGGGAGGCCAAGGCAGGTGGATCACATGAAGTCAGGAGTTCAAGACCAGCTTGGTCAACATGGTGAAACCCCATCTGTACTAAAAAATACAAAAATTAGCTGGGTATGGTGGCATGCACCTGTAATCCCAGCTACTCAGGAGGCTGAGGTGGGAGAATTGCTTGAACCCAGGAGGCAGAGGTTGCAGCGAGTTGAGATTGTGCCACTGCACTCCAGCCCGGGGGATAGAGCAAGACTCCAACTCAAAAAAAAAAAAAAAAAAAAAAAAAATTGGCCGGGCGTGCTGGCTCAAGCCTGTAATCCCAGCACTTTGGGAGGCCAAGTCGGGCGGATCACGAGGTCAGGAGATCAAGACCAGCCTGGCTAACATGGTGAAACCCCGTCTCTACTAAAACATACAAAAAAAAAAAAAAAAAAAAAAAAAAAAAAAAACTAGCCAGGCGAGGTGGCAGGCGCCTGTAGTCCCAGCTACTCGGGAGGCTGAGGCAGGAGAATGGCGTAAACCCGGGAGGCGGAGCTTGCAGTGAGCAGATATCCGGCCACTGCACTCCAGCCTGGGTGACAGAGCGAGACTCCATCTCAAAAAAAAAAAAAAAAAAAAAAAAAAAAAAATATATATATATATATATATAAAATGGTCAATAAATGCATGAAAAGATGTTCGACATCATTAGTCATTAGAGAAATGGCAATCAAAGCCCCATTGAGATTCATACCCACTAGGATGGCTAGAATCAGAAAGACAGACAAAAGTAAGTGCTGGCAAAGACACAGAGAAATTAGAATCCTCATATGTTGTCGTTGGGATGCAAATGATGTAACCAGTCTGGAAAATAGTTTGGCAGTTCCTCAAAAGATTAAAAATAGCATTACCATGTGAACCAGAAATTCCACTCATAAGGATACAACCTGGAGAAGTGAAATATATGTCCACACAGAAATCTGTACACGAATGTTCCCAATAGCATTTTTTTTTTTTTTTTGAGACAGAGTCTCGCTCTGCCGCCCAGGCTGGAGTGCAGTGGCCGGATCTCAGCTCACTGCAAGCTCCGCCTCCCGGGTTTACGCCATTCTCCTGCCTCAGCCTCCCGAGTAGCTGGGACTACAGGCGCCCGCCACCTCACCCGGCTAGTTTTTTTGTATTTTTTAGTAGAGACAGGGTTTCACCGTGTTAGCCAGGATGGTCTCGATCTCCTGACCTCGTGATCTGCCCGTCTCAGGCTCCCAAAGTGCTGGGATTACAGGCTTGAGCCACCGTGTCCGGCCCCAACAGCATTATTCACAATGGCTAAAAGATGGAAACGACACAAATATCCAT